>NC_086446.1:256381757-256697590 GCF_028390025.1 Pseudophryne corroboree
TTGACGACACAGAGGTAGGTAGAGCATTGGCCTTCTGTACCGTACTGCTATATATTATATACTGGTGGTCAACAAACTGTGAAAACTGAAATGCACCACAGGTATGGATGGATAGTATACTTGACGACACAGAGGTAGGTAGAGCAGTGGCCTTCTGTACCGTACTGCTATATATTATATACTGGTGGTCAGCAAACTGTGCAAAACTGAAATGCACCACAGGTATGGATGGATAGTATACTTGACGACACAGAGGTAGGTAGAGCAGTGGCCCACTGAACCGTACTGCTATATATTATATACTGGTGGTCAGCAAACTGTACAAAACTGAAATGCACCACAGGTATGGATGGATAGTATACTTGACGACACAGAGGTAGGTAGAGCGTTGGCCTTCTGTACCGTACTGCTATATATTATATACTGGTGGTCAACAAACTGTGAAAACTGAAATGCACCACAGGTATGGATGGATAGTATACTTGACGACACAGAGGTAGGTAGAGCAGTGGCCTTCTGTACCGTACTGCTATATATTATATACTGGTGGTCAGCAAACTGTGCAAAACTGAAATGCACCACAGGTATGGATGGATAGTATACTTGACGACACAGAGGTAGGTAGAGCAGTGGCCTTCTGTACCGTACTGCTATATATTATATACTGGTGGTCAGTAACTGTGCAAAACTGAAATGCACCACAGGTATGGATGGATAGTATACTTGAAGACACAGAGGAAGGTAGAGCAGTGGCCTACTGTACCGTACTGCTATATATTATATATACTGGTGGTCAGCAAACTGTGCAAAACTGAAATGCACCACAGGTATGGATGGATAGTATACTTGAAGACACAGAGGTAGGTAGAGCAGTGGCCTACTGTACCGTACTGCTATATATTATATATACTGGTGGTCAGCAAACTGTGCAAAACTGAAATGCACCACAGGTATGGATGGATAGTATACTTGACGACAAAGAGGTAGGTAGAGCAGTGGCCTTCTATACCATTCTGCTATATATTATATACTGGTGGTCAGCAAACTGTGCAAAACTGAAATGCACCACAGGTAAGGATGGATAATATACTTGACGACACAGAGGTAGGTAGAGCAGTGGCCTACTGTACCGTACTGCTATATATTATATACTGGTGGTCAGCAAACTGTGCAAAACTGAAATGCACCACAGGTAAGGATGGATAATATACTTGACGACACAGAGGTAGGTAGAGCAGTGGCCTACTGTACCGTACTGCTATATATTATATACTGGTGGACAGCAAACTGTGCAAAACTGAAATGCACCACAGGTATGGATGGATAGTATACTTGACGACACAGAGGTAGGTATAGCAGTGGCCTTCTGTACCGTACTGCTATATATTATATGCTGGTGGTCAGCAAACTGTGCAAAACTGAAATGCACCACAGGTATGGATGGATAGTATACTTGATGACACAGAGGTAGGTAGAGCAGTGGCCTACTGTACCGTACTGCTATATATTATATACTGGTGGTCAGCAAACTGTGCAAAACTGAAATGCACCACAGGTATGGATGGATAGTATACTTGACGACACAGAGGTAGGTAGAGCAGTGGCCTTCTGTACCATTCTGCTATATATTATATACTGGTGGTCAGCAAACTGTGCAAAACTGAAATGCACCACAGGTAAGGATGGATAATATACTTGACGACACAGAGGTAGGTAGAGCAGTGGCCTACTGTTCCGTACTGCTATATATTATATACTGGTGGTCAGCAAACTGTGCAAAACTGAAATGCACCACAGGTATGGATGGATAGTATACTTGACGATACAGAGGTAGGTAGAGCAGTGGCCTTCTGTACCGTACTGCTATATATTATATACTGGTGGTCAACAAACTGTAAAAAACTGAAATGCACCACAGGTATGGATGGATAGTATACTTGACGACACAGAGGTAGGTAGAGCAGTGGCCTACTGTACCGTACTGCTATATATTATATACTGGTGGTCAGCAAACTGTGCAAAACTGAAATGCACCACAGGTATGGATGGATAGTATACTTGATGACACAGAGGTAGGTAGAGCAGTGGCCTACTGTACCGTACTGCTATATATTATATACTGGTGGTCAACAAACTGTGAAAAACTGAAATGCACCACAGGTATGGATGGATAGTATACTTGACGACACAGAGGTAGGTAGAGCAGTGGCCTACTGTACCGTACTGCTATATATTATATACTGGTGGTCAACAAACTGTGAAAAACTGAAATGCACCACAGGTATGGATGGATAGTATACTTGACGACACAGAGGTAGGTAGAGCAGTGGCCTACTGTACCGTACTGCTATATATTATATACTGGTGGTCAGCAAACTGTGCAAAACTGAAATGCACCACAGGTATGGATGGATAGTATACTTGACGACACAGAGGTAGGTAGAGCAGTGGCCTACTGTACCATTCTGCTATATATTATATATACTGGTGGTCAGCAAACTGTGCAAAACTGAAATGCACCACAGGTATGGATGGATAGTATACTTGACGACACACAGGTAGGTAGAGCAGTGGCCTTCTGTACCGTACTGCTATATATTATTTACTGGTGGTCAGAAAACTGTGCAATACTGAAATGCACCACAGGTATGGATGGATAGTATGCTTGACGACACAGAGGTAGGTAGAGCAGTGGCCTACTGTACCGTACTGCTATATATTATATACTGGTGGTCAGCAAACTGTGCAAAACTGAAATGCACCACAGGTATGGATGGATAGTATACTTGACGACACAGAGGTAGGTAGAGCAGTGGCCTTCTGTACCATTCTGCTATATATTATATACTGGTGGTCAGCAAACTGTGCAAAACTGAAATGCACCACAGGTATGGATGGATAGTATACTTGACGACACAGATGTAGGTAGAGCAGTGGCCTTCTGTACCGTACTGCTATATATTATATACTGGTGGTCAGCAAACTGTGCAAAACTGAAATGCACCACAGGTATGGATGGATAGTATACTTGACGATACAGAGGTAGGTAGAGCAGTGGCCTTCTGTACCGTACTGCTATATATTATATACTGGTGGTCAACAAACTGTAAAAAACTGAAATGCACCACAGGTATGGATGGATAGTATACTTGACGACACAGAGGTAGGTAGAGCAGTGGCCTACTGTACCGTACTGCTATATATTATATACTGGTGGTCAGCAAACTGTGCAAAACTGAAATGCACCACAGGTATGGATGGATAGTATACTTGACGACACAGAGGTAGGTAGAGCAGTGGCCTTCTGTACCGTACTGCTATATATTATATACTGGTAGTCAGCAAACTGTGCAAAACTGAAATGCACCACAGGTATGGATGGATAGTATACTTGACGACACAGAGGCAGGGAGAGCAGTGGCCTACTGTACCGTACTGCTATATATTATTTACTGGTGGTCAGCAAACTGTGCAAAATTGAAATGCACCACAGGTATGGATGGATAGTATACTTGACGACACAGAGGTAGGTAGAGCAGTGGCCTTCTGCACCGTACTGCTATATATTATTTACTGGTGGTCAGAAAACTGTGCAAAACTGAAATGCACCACAGGTATGGATGGATAGTATGCTTGACGACACAGAGGTAGGTAGAGCAGTGGCCTACTGTACCGTACTGCTATATATTATATACTGGTGGTCAGCAAACTGTGCAAAACTGAAATGCACCACAGGTATGGATGGATAGTATACTTGACGACACAGAGGTAGGTAGAGCAGTGGCCTACTGTACCGTACTGCTATATATTATATACTGGTGGTCAGCAAACTGTGCAAAACTGAAATGCACCACAGGTATGGATGGATAGTATACTTGACGACACAGAGGTAGGTAGAGCGTTGGCCTTCTGTACTGTACTGCTATATATTACATACTGGTGGTCAACAAACTGTAAAAACTGAAATGCACCACAGGTATGGATGGATAGTATACTTGACGACACAGAGGTAGGTAGAGCAGTGGCCCACTGTACCGTACTGCTATATATTATATACTGGTGGTCAGCAAACTTTGCAAAACTGAAATGCACCACAGGTGTGGATGGATAGTATACTTGACGACACAGAGGTAGGTAGAGCAGTGGCCTTCTGTACCGTACTGCTATATATTATATACTGGTGGTCAGCAAACTGTGCAAAACTGAAATGCACCACAGGTATGGATGGATAGTATACTGGACGACACAGAGGCAGGTAGAGCAGTGGCCTACTGTACCGTACTGCTATATATTACATACTGGTGGTCAACAAACTGTGAAAAACTGAAATGCACCACAGGTATGGATGGATAGTATACTTGACGACACAGAGGCAGGGAGAGCAGTGGCCTACTGTACCGTACTGCTATATATTATTTACTGGTGGTCAGCAAACTGTGCAAAATTGAAATGCACCACAGGTATGGATGGATAGTATACTTGACGACACAGAGGTAGGTAGAGCAGTGGCCTTCTGTACCGTACTGCTATATATTATTTACTGGTGGTCAGAAAACTGTGCAAAACTGAAATGCACCACAGGTATGGATGGATAGTATGCTTGACGACACAGAGGTAGGTAGAGCAGTGGCCTACTGTACCGTACTGCTATATATTATATACTGGTGGTCAGCAAACTGTGCAAAACTGAAATGCACCACAGGTATGGATGGATAGTATACTTGACGACACAGAGGTAGGTAGAGCAGTGGCCTACTGTACCGTACTGCTATATATTATATACTGGTGGTCAGCAAACTGTGCAAAACTGAAATGCACCACAGGTATGGATGGATAGTATACTTGACGACACAGAGGTAGGTAGAGCGTTGGCCTTCTGTACTGTACTGCTATATATTACATACTGGTGGTCAACAAACTGTAAAAACTGAAATGCACCACAGGTATGGATGGATAGTATACTTGACGACACAGAGGTAGGTAGAGCAGTGGCCCACTGTACCGTACTGCTATATATTATATACTGGTGGTCAGCAAACTTTGCAAAACTGAAATGCACCACAGGTGTGGATGGATAGTATACTTGACGACACAGAGGTAGGTAGAGCAGTGGCCTTCTGTACCGTACTGCTATATATTATATACTGGTGGTCAGCAAACTGTGCAAAACTGAAATGCACCACAGGTATGGATGGATAGTATACTGGACGACACAGAGGCAGGTAGAGCAGTGGCCTACTGTACCGTACTGCTATATATTACATACTGGTGGTCAACAAACTGTGAAAAACTGAAATGCACCACAGGTATGGATGGATAGTATACTTGACGACACAGAGGTAGGTAGAGCAATGGCCTACTGTACCGTACTGCTATATATTATATACTGGTGGTCAGCAAACTGTGCAAAACTGAAATGCACCACAGGTATGGATGGATAGTATACTTGACGACACTGAGGTAGGTAGAGCAGTGGCCTTCTGTACCATTCTGCTATATATTATATACTGGTGGTCAGCAAACTGTGCAAAACTGAAATGCACCACAGGTATGGATGGATAGTATACTTGACGACACAGATGTAGGTATAGCAGTGGCCTTCTGTACCGTACTGCTATATATTATATACTGGTGGTCAGCAAACTGTGCAAAACTGAAATGCACCACAGGTATGGATGGATAGTATACTTGACGACACAGAGGTAGGTAGAGCAGTGGCCTACTGTACCGTACTGCTATATATTATATACTGGTGGTCAGCAAACTGTGCAAAACTGAAATGCACCACAGGTATGGATGGATAGTATACTTGACGACACAGAGGTAGGTAGAGCCGTGGCCTTCTGTACCATTCTGCTATATATTATATACTGGTGGTCAGCAAACTGTGCAAAACTGAAATGCACCACAGGTAAGGATGGATAATATACTTGACGACACAGAGGTAGGTAGAGCAGTGGCCTACTGTACCGTACTGCTATATATTATATACTGGTGGTCAGCAAACTGTGCAAAACTGAAATGCACCACAGGTATGGATGGATAGTATACTTGACGATACAGAGGTAGGTAGAGCAGTGGCCTTCTGTACCGTACTGCTATATATTATATACTGGTGGTCAACAAACTGTAAAAAACTGAAATGCACCACAGGTATGGATGGATAGTATACTTGACGACACAGAGGTAGGTAGAGCAGTGGCCTACTGTACCGTACTGCTATATATTATATACTGGTGGTCAGCAAACTGTGCAAAACTGAAATGCACCACAGGTATGGATGGATAGTATACTTGACGACACAGAGGTAGGTAGAGCAGTGGCCTACTGTACCGTACTGCTATATATTATATACTGGTGGTCAGCAAACTGTGCAAAACTGAAATGCACCACAGGTATGGATGGATAGTATACTTGACGACACAGAGGTAGGTAGAGCGTTGGCCTTCTGTACTGTACTGCTATATATTACATACTGGTGGTCAACAAACTGTAAAAACTGAAATGCACCACAGGTATGGATGGATAGTATACTTGACGACACAGAGGTAGGTAGAGCAGTGGCCCACTGTACCGTACTGCTATATATTATATACTGGTGGTCAGCAAACTTTGCAAAACTGAAATGCACCACAGGTGTGGATGGATAGTATACTTGACGACACAGAGGTAGGTAGAGCAGTGGCCTTCTGTACCGTACTGCTATATATTATATACTGGTGGTCAGCAAACTGTGCAAAACTGAAATGCACCACAGGTATGGATGGATAGTAAACTGGACGACACAGAGGCAGGTAGAGCAGTGGCCTACTGTACCGTACTGCTATATATTACATACTGGTGGTCAACAAACTGTGAAAAACTGAAATGCACCACAGGTATGGATGGATAGTATACTTGACGACACAGAGGTAGGTAGAGCAATGGCCTACTGTACCGTACTGCTATATATTATATACTGGTGGTCAGCAAACTGTGCAAAACTGAAATGCACCACAGGTATGGATGGATAGTATACTTGACGACACAGAGGTAGGTAGAGCAGTGGCCTTCTGTACCATTCTGCTATATATTATATACTGGTGGTAAGCAAACTGTGCAAAACTGAAATGCACCACAGGTATGGATGGATAGTATACTTGACGACACAGATGTAGGTATAGCAGTGGCCTTCTGTACCGTACTGCTATATATTATATACTGGTGGTCAGCAAACTGTGCAAAACTGAAATGCACCACAGGTATGGATGGATAGTATACTTGACGACACAGAGGTAGGTAGAGCAGTGGCCTACTGTACCGTACTGCTATATATTATATACTGGTGGTCAGCAAACTGTGCAAAACTGAAATGCACCACAGGTATGGATGGATAGTATACTTGACGACACAGAGGTAGGTAGAGCAGTGGCCTTCTGTACCATTCTGCTATATATTATATACTGGTGGTCAGCAAACTGTGCAAAACTGAAATGCACCACAGGTATGGATGGATAGTATACTTGACGACACAGAGGTAGGTAGAGCGTTGGCCTTCTGTACTGTACTGCTATATATTACATACTGGTGGTCAACAAACTGTAAAAACTGAAATGCACCACAGGTATGGATGGATAGTATACTTGACGACACAGAGGTAGGTAGAGCAGTGGCCCACTGTACCGTACTGCTATATATTATATACTGGTGGTCAGCAAACTTTGCAAAACTGAAATGCACCACAGGTGTGGATGGATAGTATACTTGACGACACAGAGGTAGGTAGAGCAGTGGCCTTCTGTACCGTACTGCTATATATTATATACTGGTGGTCAGCAAACTGTGCAAAACTGAAATGCACCACAGGTATGGATGGATAGTATACTGGACGACACAGAGGCAGGTAGAGCAGTGGCCTACTGTACCGTACTGCTATATATTACATACTGGTGGTCAACAAACTGTGAAAAACTGAAATGCACCACAGGTATGGATGGATAGTATACTTGACGACACAGAGGTAGGTAGAGCAATGGCCTACTGTACCGTACTGCTATATATTATATACTGGTGGTCAGCAAACTGTGCAAAACTGAAATGCACCACAGGTATGGATGGATAGTATACTTGACGACACAGAGGTAGGTAGAGCAGTGGCCTTCTGTACCATTCTGCTATATATTATATACTGGTGGTCAGCAAACTGTGCAAAACTGAAATGCACCACAGGTATGGATGGATAGTATACTTGACGACACAGATGTAGGTATAGCAGTGGCCTTCTGTACCGTACTGCTATATATTATATACTGGTGGTCAGCAAACTGTGCAAAACTGAAATGCACCACAGGTATGGATGGATAGTATACTTGACGACACAGAGGTAGGTAGAGCAGTGGCCTACTGTACCGTACTGCTATATATTATATACTGGTGGTCAGCAAACTGTGCAAAACTGAAATGCACCACAGGTATGGATGGATAGTATACTTGACGACACAGAGGTAGGTAGAGCAGTGGCCTTCTGTACCATTCTGCTATATATTATATACTGGTGGTAAGCAAACTGTGCAAAACTGAAATGCACCACAGGTATGGATGGATAGTATACTTGACGACACAGATGTAGGTATAGCAGTGGCCTTCTGTACCGTACTGCTATATATTATATACTGGTGGTCAGCAAACTGTGCAAAACTGAAATGCACCACAGGTATGGATGGATAGTATACTTGACGACACAGAGGTAGGTAGAGCAGTGGCCTACTGTACCGTACTGCTATATATTATATACTGGTGGTCAGCAAACTGTGCAAAACTGAAATGCACCACAGGTATGGATGGATAGTATACTTGACGACACAGAGGTAGGTAGAGCAGTGGCCTTCTGTACCATTCTGCTATATATTATATACTGGTGGTCAGCAAACTGTGCAAAACTGAAATGCACCACAGGAATGGATGGATAGTATACTTGACGACACAGAGGTAGGTAGAGCGTTGGCCTTCTGTACTGTACTGCTATATATTACATACTGGTGGTCAACAAACTGTAAAAACTGAAATGCACCACAGGTATGGATGGATAGTATACTTGACGACACAGAGGTAGGTAGAGCAGTGGCCCACTGTACCGTACTGCTATATATTATATACTGGTGGTCAGCAAACTTTGCAAAACTGAAATGCACCACAGGTGTGGATGGATAGTATACTTGACGACACAGAGGTAGGTAGAGCAGTGGCCTTCTGTACCGTACTGCTATATATTATATACTGGTGGTCAGCAAACTGTGCAAAACTGAAATGCACCACAGGTATGGATGGATAGTATACTGGACGACACAGAGGCAGGTAGAGCAGTGGCCTACTGTACCGTACTGCTATATATTACATACTGGTGGTCAACAAACTGTGAAAAACTGAAATGCACCACAGGTATGGATGGATAGTATACTTGACGACACAGAGGTAGGTAGAGCAATGGCCTACTGTACCGTACTGCTATATATTATATACTGGTGGTCAGCAAACTGTGCAAAACTGAAATGCACCACAGGTATGGATGGATAGTATACTTGACGACACAGAGGTAGGTAGAGCAGTGGCCTTCTGTACCATTCTGCTATATATTATATACTGGTGGTCAGCAAACTGTGCAAAACTGAAATGCACCACAGGTATGGATGGATAGTATACTTGACGACACAGATGTAGGTATAGCAGTGGCCTTCTGTACCGTACTGCTATATATTATATACTGGTGGTCAGCAAACTGTGCAAAACTGAAATGCACCACAGGTATGGATGGATAGTATACTTGACGACACAGAGGTAGGTAGAGCAGTGGCCTACTGTACCGTACTGCTATATATTATATACTGGTGGTCAGCAAACTGTGCAAAACTGAAATGCACCACAGGTATGGATGGATAGTATACTTGACGACACAGAGGTAGGTAGAGCAGTGGCCTTCTGTACCATTCTGCTATATATTATATACTGGTGGTCAGCAAACTGTGCAAAACTGAAATGCACCACAGGTATGGATGGATAGTATACTTGACGACACAGAGGTAGGTAGAGCGTTGGCCTTCTGTACTGTACTGCTATATATTACATACTGGTGGTCAACAAACTGTAAAAACTGAAATGCACCACAGGTATGGATGGATAGTATACTTGACGACACAGAGGTAGGTAGAGCAGTGGCCCACTGTACCGTACTGCTATATATTATATACTGGTGGTCAGCAAACTTTGCAAAACTGAAATGCACCACAGGTGTGGATGGATAGTATACTTGACGACACAGAGGTAGGTAGAGCAGTGGCCTTCTGTACCGTACTGCTATATATTATATACTGGTGGTCAGCAAACTGTGCAAAACTGAAATGCACCACAGGTATGGATGGATAGTATACTGGACGACACAGAGGCAGGTAGAGCAGTGGCCTACTGTACCGTACTGCTATATATTACATACTGGTGGTCAACAAACTGTGAAAAACTGAAATGCACCACAGGTATGGATGGATAGTATACTTGACGACACAGAGGTAGGTAGAGCAATGGCCTACTGTACCGTACTGCTATATATTATATACTGGTGGTCAGCAAACTGTGCAAAACTGAAATGCACCACAGGTATGGATGGATAGTATACTTGACGACACAGAGGTAGGTAGAGCAGTGGCCTTCTGTACCATTCTGCTATATATTATATACTGGTGGTCAGCAAACTGTGCAAAACTGAAATGCACCACAGGTATGGATGGATAGTATACTTGACGACACAGATGTAGGTATAGCAGTGGCCTTCTGTACCGTACTGCTATATATTATATACTGGTGGTCAGCAAACTGTGCAAAACTGAAATGCACCACAGGTATGGATGGATAGTATACTTGACGACACAGAGGTAGGTAGAGCAGTGGCCTACTGTACCGTACTGCTATATATTATATACTGGTGGTCAGCAAACTGTGCAAAACTGAAATGCACCACAGGTATGGATGGATAGTATACTTGACGACACAGAGGTAGGTAGAGCAGTGGCCTTCTGTACCATTCTGCTATATATTATATACTGGTGGTCAGCAAACTGTGCAAAACTGAAATGCACCACAGGTAAGGATGGATAATATACTTGACGACACAGAGGTAGGTAGAGCAGTGGCCTACTGTACCGTACTGCTATATATTATATACTGGTGGTCAGCAAACTGTGCAAAACTGAAATGCACCACAGGTATGGATGGATAGTATACTTGACGATACAGAGGTAGGTAGAGCAGTGGCCTTCTGTACCGTACTGCTATATATTATATACTGGTGGTCAACAAACTGTAAAAAACTGAAATGCACCACAGGTATGGATGGATAGTATACTTGACGACACAGAGGTAGGTAGAGCAGTGGCCTACTGTACCGTACTGCTATATATTATATACTGGTGGTCAGCAAACTGTGCAAAACTGAAATGCACCACAGGTATGGATGGATAGTATACTTGACGACACAGAGGTAGGTAGAGCAGTGGCCTACTGTACCGTACTGCTTTATATTATATACTGGTGGTCAGCAAACTGTGCAAAACTGAAATGCACCACAGGTATGGATGGATAGTATACTTGACGACACAGAGGAAGGTAGAGCGTTGGCCTTCTGTACTGTACTGCTATATATTACATACTGGTGGTCAACAAACTGTAAAAACTGAAATGCACCACAGGTATGGATGGATAGTATACTTGACGACACAGAGGTAGGTAGAGCAGTGGCCCACTGTACCGTACTGCTATATATTATATACTGGTGGTCAGCAAACTTTGCAAAACTGAAATGCACCACAGGTGTGGATGGATAGTATACTTGACGACACAGAGGTAGGTAGAGCAGTGGCCTTCTGTACCGTACTGCTATATATTATATACTGGTGGTCAGCAAACTGTGCAAAACTGAAATGCACCACAGGTATGGATGGATAGTATACTGGACGACACAGAGGCAGGTAGAGCAGTGGCCTACTGTACCGTACTGCTATATATTACATACTGGTGGTCAACAAACTGTGAAAAACTGAAATGCACCACAGGTATGGATGGATAGTATACTTGACGACACAGAGGTAGGTAGAGCAATGGCCTACTGTACCGTACTGCTATATATTATATACTGGTGGTCAGCAAACTGTGCAAAACTGAAATGCACCACAGGTATGGATGGATAGTATACTTGACGACACAGAGGTAGGTAGAGCAGTGGCCTTCTGTACCATTCTGCTATATATTATATACTGGTGGTAAGCAAACTGTGCAAAACTGAAATGCACCACAGGTATGGATGGATAGTATACTTGACGACACAGATGTAGGTATAGCAGTGGCCTTCTGTACCGTACTGCAATATATTATATACTGGTGGTCAGCAAACTGTGCAAAACTGAAATGCACCACAGGTATGGATGGATAGTATACTTGACGACACAGAGGTAGGTAGAGCAGTGGCCTACTGTACCGTACTGCTATATATTATATACTGGTGGTCAGCAAACTGTGCAAAACTGAAATGCACCACAGGTATGGATGGATAGTATACTTGACGACACAGAGGTAGGTAGAGCAGTGGCCTTCTGTACCATTCTGCTATATATTATATACTGGTGGTCAGCAAACTGTGCAAAACTGAAATGCACCACAGGTATGGATGGATAGTATACTTGACGACACAGAGGTAGGTAGAGCGTTGGCCTTCTGTACTGTACTGCTATATATTACATACTGGTGGTCAACAAACTGTAAAAACTGAAATGCACCACAGGTATGGATGGATAGTATACTTGACGACACAGAGGTAGGTAGAGCAGTGGCCCACTGTACCGTACTGCTATATATTATATACTGGTGGTCAGCAAACTTTGCAAAACTGAAATGCACCACAGGTGTGGATGGATAGTATACTTGACGACACAGAGGTAGGTAGAGCAGTGGCCTTCTGTACCGTACTGCTATATATTATATACTGGTGGTCAGCAAACTGTGCAAAACTGAAATGCACCACAGGTATGGATGGATAGTATACTGGACGACACAGAGGCAGGTAGAGCAGTGGCCTACTGTACCGTACTGCTATATATTACATACTGGTGGTCAACAAACTGTGAAAAACTGAAATGCACCACAGGTATGGATGGATAGTATACTTGACGACACAGAGGTAGGTAGAGCAATGGCCTACTGTACCGTACTGCTATATATTATATACTGGTGGTCAGCAAACTGTGCAAAACTGAAATGCACCACAGGTATGGATGGATAGTATACTTGACGACACAGAGGTAGGTAGAGCAGTGGCCTTCTGTACCATTCTGCTATATATTATATACTGGTGGTCAGCAAACTGTGCAAAACTGAAATGCACCACAGGTATGGATGGATAGTATACTTGACGACACAGATGTAGGTATAGCAGTGGCCTTCTGTACCGTACTGCTATATATTATATACTGGTGGTCAGCAAACTGTGCAAAACTGAAATGCACCACAGGTATGGATGGATAGTATACTTGACGACACAGAGGTAGGTAGAGCAGTGGCCTACTGTACCGTACTGCTATATATTATATACTGGTGGTCAGCAAACTGTGCAAAACTGAAATGCACCACAGGTATGGATGGATAGTATACTTGACGACACAGAGGTAGGTAGAGCAGTGGCCTTCTGTACCATTCTGCTATATATTATATACTGGTGGTCAGCAAACTGTGCAAAACTGAAATGCACCACAGGTAAGGATGGATAATATACTTGACGACACAGAGGTAGGTAGAGCAGTGGCCTACTGTACCGTACTGCTATATATTATATACTGGTGGTCAGCAAACTGTGTAAAACTGAAATGCACCACAGGTATGGATGGATAGTATACTTGACGATACAGAGGTAGGTAGAGCAGTGGCCTTCTGTACCGTACTGCTATATATTATATACTGGTGGTCAACAAACTGTAAAAAACTGAAATGCACCACAGGTATGGATGGATAGTATACTTGACGACACAGAGGTAGGTAGAGCAGTGGCCTACTGTACCGTACTGCTATATATTATATACTGGTGGTCAGCAAACTGTGCAAAACTGAAATGCACCACAGGTATGGATGGATAGTATACTTGATGACACAGAGGTAGGTAGAGCAGTGGCCTACTGTACCGTACTGCTATATATTATATACTGGTGGTCAACAAACTGTGAAAAACTGAAATGCACCACAGGTATGGATGGATAGTATACTTGACGACACAGAGGTAGGTAGAGCAGTGGCCTACTGTACCGTACTGCTATATATTATATACTGGTGGTCAACAAACTGTAAAAAACTGAAATGCACCACAGGTATGGATGGATAGTATACTTGACGACACAGAGGTAGGTAGAGCAGTGGCCTACTGTACCGTACTGCTATATATTATATACTGGTGGTTAGCAAACTGTGCAAAACTGAAATGCACCACAGGTATGGATGGATAGTATACTTGACGACACAGAGGTAGGTAGAGCAGTGGCCTACTGTACCATACTGCTATATATTATATATACTGGTGGTCAGCAAACTGTGCAAAACTGAAATGCACCACAGGTATGGATGGATAGTATACTTGACGACACACAGGTAGGTAGAGCAGTGGCCTTCTGTACCGTACTGCTATATATTATTTACTGGTGGTCAGAAAACTGTGCAATACTGAAATGCACCACAGGTATGGATGGATAGTATGCTTGACGACACAGAGGTAGGTAGAGCAGTGGCCTACTGTACCATACTGCTATATATTATATATACTGGTGGTCAGCAAACTGTGCAAAACTGAAATGCACCACAGGTATGGATGGATAGTATACTTGACGACACAGAGGTAGGTAGAGCAGTGGCCTTCTGTACCATTCTGCTATATATTATATACTGGTGGTCAGCAAACTGTGCAAAACTGAAATGCACCACAGGTATGGATGGATAGTATACTTGACGACACAGATGTAGGTAGAGCAGTGGCCTTCTGTACCGTACTGCTATATATTATATACTGGTGGTCAGCAAACTGTGCAAAACTGAAATGCACCACAGGTATGGATGGATAGTATACTTGACGACACAGAGGTAGGTATAGCAGTGGCCTTCTGTACCGTACTGCTATATATTATATACTGGTGGTCAGCAAACTGTGCAAAACTGAAATGCACCACAGGTATGGATGGATAGTATACTTGACGACACAGAGGTAGGTAGAGCAGTGGCCTTCTGTACCATTCTGCTAAATATTATATACTGGTGGTCAGCAAACTGTGCAAAACTGAAATGCACCACAGGTAAGGATGGATAATATACTTGACGACACAGAGGTAGGTAGAGCAGTGGCCTACTGTACCGTACTGCTATATATTATATACTGGTGGTCAGCAAACTGTGCAAAACTGAAATGCACCACAGGTATGGATGGATAGTATACTTGACGATACAGAGGTAGGTAGAGCAGTGACCTTCTGTACCGTACTGCTATATATTATATACTGGTGGTCAACAAACTGTAAAAAACTGAAATGCACCACAGGTATGGATGGATAGTATACTTGACGACACAGAGGTAGGTAGAGCAGTGGCCTACTGTACCGTACTGCTATATATTATATACTGGTGGTCAGCAAACTGTGCAAAACTGAAATGCACCACAGGTATGGATGGATACTATACTTGACGACACAGAGGTAGGTAGAGCAGTGGCCTTCTGTACCGTACTGCTATATATTATATACTGGTGGTCAGCAAACTGTGCAAAACTGAAATGCACCACAGGTATGGATGGATAGTATACTTGACGACACAGAGGCAGGTAGAGCAGTGGCCTACTGTACCGTACTGCTATATATTATTTACTGGTGGTCAGCAAACTGTGCAAAATTGAAATGCACCACAGGTATGGATGGATAGTATACTTGACGACACAGAGGTAGGTAGAGCAGTGGCCTTCTGTACCGTACTGCTATATATTATTTACTGGTGGTCAGAAAACTGTGCAAAATTGAAATGCACCACAGGTATGGATGGATAGTATGCTTGACGACACAGAGGTAGGTAGAGCAGTGGCCTACTGTACCGTACTGCTATATATTATATACTGGTGGTCAGCAAACTGTGCAAAACTGAAATGCACCACAGGTATGGATGGATAGTTTACTTGACGACACAGAGGTAGGTAGAGCAGTGGCCTACTGTACCGTACTGCTATATATTATATACTGGTGGTCAGCAAACTGTGCAAAACTGAAATGCACCACAGGTATGGATGGATAGTATACTTGACGACACAGAGGTAGGTAGAGCGTTGGCCTTCTGTACTGTACTGCTATATATTACATACTGGTGGTCAACAAACTGTAAAAACTGAAATGCACCACAGGTATGGATGGATAGTATACTTGACGACACAGAGGTAGGTAGAGCAGTGGCCCACTGTTCCGTACTGCTATATATTATATACTGGTGGTCAGCAAACTTTGCAAAACTGAAATGCACCACAGGTGTGGATGGATAGTATACTTGACGACACAGAGGTAGGTAGAGCAGTGGCCTTCTGTACCGTACTGCTATATATTATATACTGGTGGTCAGCAAACTGTGCAAAACTGAAATGCACCACAGGTATGGATGGATAGTATACTGGACGACACAGAGGCAGGTAGAGCAGTGGCCTACTGTACCGTACTGCTATATATTACATACTGGTGGTCAACAAACTGTGAAAAACTGAAATGCACCACAGGTATGGATGGATAGTATACTTGACGACACAGAGGTAGGTAGAGCAGTGGCCTACTGTACCGTACTGCTATATATTATATATTGGTGGTCAACAAACTGTGAAAAACTGAAATGCACCACAGGTATGGATGGATAGTATACTTGACGACACAGAGGTAGGTAGAGCAGTGGCCTACTGTACCGTACTGCTATATATTATATACTGGTTGTCAGCAAACTCTGCAAAACTGAAATGCACCACAGGTATGGATGGATAGTATACTTGACGACACAGAGGTAGGTAGAGCAGTGGCCTACTGTACCATACTGCTATATATTATATATACTGGTGGTCAGCAAACTGTGCAATACTGAAATGCACAACAGGTATGGATGGATAGTATTCTTGACGACACAGAGGTAGGTAGAGCAGTGGCCTTCTGTGCCGTACTGCTATATATTATTTACTGGTGGTCAGAAAACTGTGCAAAACTGAAATGCACCACAGGTATGGATGGATAGTATACTTGACGACACAGAGGTAGGTAGAGCAGTGGCCTACTGTACTGTACTGCTATATATTATATACCGGTGGTCAGCAAACTGTGTAAAACTGAAATGCACCACAGGTATGGATGGATAATATACTTGACGACACAGAGGTAGGTAGAGCAGTGGCCTTCTGTACCGTACTGCTATATATTATATATTGGTGGTCAACAAACTGTGAAAAACTGAAATGCACCACAGGTATGGATGGATAGTATGCTTGACGACACAGAGGTAGGTAGAGCAGTGGCCTACTGTAACGTACTGCTATATATTATATACTGGTGGTCAGCAAACTGTGCAAAACTGAAATGCACCACAGGTATGGATGGATAGTATACTTGACGACACAGAGGTAGGTAGAGCAGTGGCCTTCTGTACCATTCTGCTATATATTATATACTGGTGGTCAGCAAACTGTGCAAAACTGAAATGCACCACAGATATGGATGGATAGTATACTTGACGATACAGAGGTAGGTAGAGCAGTGGCCTTCTGTACCGTACTGCTATATATTATATACTGGTGGTCAACAAACTGTAAAAAACTGAAATGCACCACAGGTATGGATGGATAGTATACTTGACGACACAGAGGAAGGTAGAGCAGTGGCCTACTGTACCGTACTGCTATATTTTATATACTGGTGGTCAGCAAACTGTGCAAAACTGAAATGCACCACAGGTATGGATGGATAGTATACTTGACGACACAGAGGTAGGTAGAGCAGTGGCCTTCTGTACCGTACTGCTATATATTATATACTAGTGGTCAGCAAACTGTGCAAAACTGAAATGCACCACAGGTATGGATGGATAGTATACTTGACGACACAGAGGCAGGTAGAGCAGTGGCCTACTGTACCGTACTGCTATATATTATATACTGGTGGTCAGCAAACTGTGCAAAACTGAAATGCACCACAGGTATGGATGGATAGTATACTTGACGACACAGAGGTAGGTAGAGCAGTGGCCTTCTGTTCCATTCTGCTATATATTATTTACTGGTGGTCAGAAAACTGTGCAAAACTGAAATGCACCACAGGTATGGATGGATAGTATGCTTGACGACACAGAGGTAGGTAGAGCAGTGGCCTACTGTACCGTACTGCTATATATTATATACTGGTGGTCAGCAAACTGTGCAAAACTGAAATGCACCACAGGTATGGATGGATAGTATACTTGACGACACAGAGGTAGGTAGAGCAGTGGCCTACTGTACCGTACTGCTATATATTATATACTGGTGGTCAACAAACTGTGAAAAACTGAAATGCACCTCAGGTATGGATGGATAGTATACTTGACGACACAGAGGTAGGTAGAACAGTGGCCTACTGTACCGTACTGCTATATATTATATACTGGTGGTCAGCAAACTGTGCAAAACTGAAATGCACCACAGGTATGGATGGATAGTATACTTGACGATACAGAGGTAGGTAGAGCAGTGGCCTACTGTACCGTACTGCTATATATTATATACTGGTGGTCAGCAAACTGTGCAAAACTGAAATGCACCACAGGTATGGATGGATAGTATACTTGACGACACAGAGGTAGGTAGAGCAGTGGCCTACTGTACCGTACTGCTATATATTATATACTGTTGGTCAGCAAACTGTGCAAAACTGAAATGCACCACAGGTATGGATGGGATACTATATATATAGTTATCCTGGTGGTCAGCAAAATTCTGCACTGTCCTCCTACTATATACTACAATGCAGCACAGATATGGAGCGTTTCTCAGGCAGAGAACGTATAATACTGGTGGTCACTGGTCAGCAAAACTCTGCACTGTCCTCCTACTATATAATACTGCTGTTCCCCAGTCTCCACAATAAAGCAATTAGCACACTGAGCACAGATATTTGCAGCACACTGAGCACAGATATGGAGCGTTTTTCAGGCAGAGAACGTAGATTTTTGCACTTGCAGCACACTGAGCACAGATATTTGCAGCACACTGAGCACAGATATTTGCAGCACACTGAGCACAGATATTTGCAGCCCACTGAACATAGAAACTGAGAGGACGCCAGCCACGAGTGAAAAATGGCGGCGACGCGCGGCTCCTTATATAGAATACGAATCTCGCGAGAATCCGACCGCGGGATGATGACGTTCGGGCGCGATCGGGTTAACCGAGCAAGGCGGGAGGATCCGAGTTGCTCGGACCCGTGCAAAAAAAGGTGAAGTTCGGGCGGGTTCGGATCCCGAGGATCCGAACCCGCTCATCACTAATAAATACCCACATTAGTATCCCTGCACCGTGTGTGGTATAATGTGAACTGGAGGCACTACAATGTAGCATATTATGGACTGGTAGCACTGTGTGGTATAATGTGAACTACTGTAGGGCAGTGGTGTGGGATAGGGCGAGGCAGGTGAGGCAGAGCATTTCCTGCCGTTCTAACATTTGAACCAGAGGTTTGACTATTTAATGTATATAACAAATATCAAGAATATATTATAAATATCTTATTTTTATTATTCTAATGATTTTTATAGTCAAATCTCTGGAGTAACAAGTCTACAGCAGGGGAGGTAGTGCCTATCTTTTCTGCAAAGCTCTGATCAAATCTCACCAAATTTCCAGTAGTATATACTGCTGCACCTGTGTATGATGCCCACATGAACACTTGGGTTCATAAATTGTGTATAAATCTGGCTCTGGTACTAGCCAACACCTACTGAGCCATTTACCTCACTGCATGTCCCCGCTGTAGGACACTTCTATGAGCCATAAAATAAACTAGGGTACTACTATGGGGCATGAAATAAACTAGGGCACTATTACTGTATGGTGCAAAAAATTAACTAGGGTTATATTATGGGGCATAAAATGAACAACACTGTGGAAAGAGGTGTCTCTTTAGAAGCATTGGGAGATCTTCAAAATGTTGCTATGGGGCCAGGGGCGTTTTAAGAGAGGAGAGATATTGTGTACAACCTCCGTTTCAGGCCCCATCCACTCCAGTGGCAAGTACAATCTGGCATAATGCCAGAGTCTACTGCGCATGCACAGGTCTACGGGAACATAGCGCCTTGTTCCCAGGGACATCTCCAGTCCGCATGTGAAAATCACTTGGAAATGGCCACCGCAGGACTCAAGAGGGGTAATTATAATATATGGGTGCACAGTGTGTGCTGTGGGCCACCCTGGACCCAGGTGTCTGTGTGCACCGCACACATTGCACATGTTATAGAAACACTTATGTATGGGGTCCATAAAGTTCTTACTACGTATTTCCCTGTCCTCTATTATTGTAATACTCCTACTCTAAAGGAATATTGTCACGTGAGTGCAACTACTGTTTAACCTCTGCGTCACCTCTGTGTGTGTCTTAATACGGGAGCTAATAATATATCTAAATGTTTCTCCTCCTAGTTTCCCATAAAGACTGATGCAAACTGACAGTTTTCAGAGAAGAAAATGTGCAGTGTTTAATGAAAGTGAAAGGACTGGCAGTCTCCCCTAACTACACAATATCAAAAAGATTTTCATGGATTATATATTATAGAACATGGAGATAAGTGATACTGAGTTTAGTAATTACAATATAGAGCTCATCAAGATGTCGGTTACATTTTCTCACAATTTATATCCATCTGACTAATGAAAGCCCAACCTATTTTATTATGGATTGCTATTAAGGATTATTGTCATTATCCATGCCCATATTAAAATGTTTAACACATTCCATCCCAACAGCCACACAGGTGAAAAAAAATACTGCACAAATCTGCCTCACTGGAAATACATTTACAGTAGTAAGAAGAACTGATGCTGACTATACTTTGGAACATCTACAAAAGTCTGGTCTGGTGGATTTGTCTGCCTGCCATTACGCTCACAGTATGATAAGAAGCTTTATGTGTCCTGGCAGATATTGTTTATTTTGCTAGTTAAATTTTTAATATTAAACACTAATGGGCCCTACACATATGGCGATGTGCCGCCGAGGTGCCCGACGGCCGATACGGCCGACGGGCGACCCGACGGCGGGGGGGCAGTGACAGGGGAGTGAAGTTTCTTCACTCCCCCCGTCACCCGGCTCCATAGACGTGCAGGAAAATATGGACGAGATCGTCCATATTGGCCTGCATGCACAGCCGACGGGGGACCAGCGATGAACGAGCACGGGGCCGCGCATAGTTCATCGCTGGAGCCTCCACACTGAAAGATATGAACGAGTTCGTTCATATCTTTCAAAAAATCGGCATGTGTGTAGGGCCTATAACTTTAGAATTTGCCTTCCTGTTACACAAAGAACTAACATAATTAGTGTGAAAAAATGTTTTTAAACGATGGAGGGGTTTTAGCTGGAGGTCATTAACAATTAACAACCTCTTCTATATAACATATAACAAATAAGTGAAGTCTAGTAATCAGTGTTTAGAAATAATTTAGGCTGGGTAAACATCAGAATCATGTGTTCCATGCTGATCCCTGGCCAATGGGCCGACGTACACACTGCACGATGCAGTGATACGATGACGCAATGTACCATGCCATGCTGCATTCAGCAGCTTGGCATCATACACAATATCTTCTGACAGACCATGCAGCACTGCCAACCAGAAGATATCATGTATGACCCACAGGAGCGTGCAATCAGGTGTACAAACTGTACGACACAGCTAATATGGCGTTTCCAATTTGGGCCCTCATTCCGAGTTGTTCGCTCGCTAGCTGCTTTTAGCAGCATTGCACACGCTAGGCCACCGCCCTCTGGGAGTGTATCTTAGCTTAGCAGAATTGCGAACGAAAGATTAGCAGAATTGCTACTAAATAATTCTTAGCAGTTTCTGGGTAGCTCCGGACCTACTCACAGATTGTGATCAGCTCAGCCCGTTTCGTTCCTGGTTTGGCGTCACAAACACGCCCTGCGTTCGGCCAGCCACTCCCCCGTTTCTCAAGCCACTCCTGCGTTTTATTCTGGCACGCCTGCGTTTTTCCGCACACTCCCAGAAAACAGTCAGTTTCCGCCCAGAAACACCCACTTCCTGTCAATCACACTCCGATCACTTCAATGATGAAAATTCTTCGTTCGGATGTGAGTAAATCTACTAAGTTTTGTGCTAAAATACTTAGCGCATGCGCGCTGCGTACCATGCGCATGCGCATTTTTGCCTTAATCGCTCCGTTACGAAAATTGGCAACGAGCGAATAACTCGGAATGACCACTGTGGTCGGAAATGACATATCGTGCAAAGATCATTCAGGTGTGTACCCGGCCTACGTTTTTCATAAAACTGCATACAGTTCTGTTGATATACTAACTTGAACTCCATTAAACAATAACTAGTCCCATAAGAAACACAGACTGTTATTTCTGTTTTTATATTTAAATATTCTTAAATGCCCTAACAGCTGATGTCAGCCCACTCAACAGTTAGCAAAAACCCCACTTATCCTATATAATACAAGGCTAACGCTGCTCCTTAACTCTATGGGGGAACTGAAGTGTTTTGTTTGCATGCCAGTGGCCACTAGATGGTGCCTGGCGGAGCACTTCAGGTGCGCACAGCCACCGGCGCTGATATTACTGTTATGTTGTTCTGTTATTTTGAAGGGCTGGTGACTACTCTAAAATAACAATACAGTAGACATGAATGACAGTGGAAAAGGTGCAGCTTCATTTTATTTACCTACAAGATTAGATACTGATGGCAAAGAACGGGCAGAACTCAATAACACCGTCTGTACCCATAAGCCAACGACTATAGATGGGGGCCAATTGCCAGCCCATCACCAACAACTTAAGGTATCCAAACTCCCCTCCCAGAGACACAAAAAGGCTCACCTGGACAGGTGGTGCCACTGACACCAGTAGGGTAGAATTATCCTAACCCATGTGTTGGCCGGGAGAGCACCTCAGGAACTGCTGCCAGTAGGCCACCGCTACTATTCTTTCCCACACCCACAACATAAAGCCAACAACTAAATATTGCACCTCTACCCATAAATCCACCTCTAAATTAGCAGCCACTAACCAATCTGCCCAAGGTCACAGAACACAATTTAACTGCCACATCTTGGCACTTGTGGGTTAACAAGACCTTGGGGTTTAAACCCCAAAAGGCACATAAAATGCCTTCTATAATTCTTATGCTAGTATTTTTTTACGTTGCATTTCCTTAGCTATGAGCCACAGTGAAATTAAATAGAGTATGCTTTTACATTTTGCACCTATTTTTTGTTTCAAGTGTCACCTCATGCCTTCCTTTCCACACATTGGGTGGAATTCATTTGTTTAAAAAGTCAGTTGGGTGTCTGTTTTAATAGACAGCAAATAACAGACACCCAACCGACTTTTCAAACATTTGAATTCCCCCCATTGTGTCTATGGAGCTGATTCTGACTCAAGCTGATCTCTTCATGTAAACACAAATAGTGAATTTTAGCATATAGTTCATGCACATATGCAAATTTACTGTATGCATTTTTTGTTTGTATCTGTACTATTTTGAGTTTGACTCACAATAGATGCTGCACAGACTTCCCTCATATTTAGTAGTTATTCCAGTCTACAGTATGACTGTCTTATCAGCCATGTCCACTTATTTTTCACTATTTTATCGAGGTTATCTTTTCACATCAGCAGTGAATATATCTAATTGCTATGGCGAATGGAAGGCAATTCCCGTTGAAACCATTGCTAATTTGCATCTTTATTTTGGCCTGGCATATTTTTACATTGCATTTCCAGAAAGCATGTATGCCTAAACACTGTACATTGTGGTTACTTCATTTTCTTACTATTGGCATAACAACTTTATATTGCAACAAAGACACTGCTTCACTTTCAGTTCTGGGAGATCCCATATTTTCATGTTGCAAAAATGTGTGCAGGACAGACCACTTGTCTTCAAGATAACAATGTTATGGGCTGACAGGTTAAAAAAATGAAAATAAACATCTTTAGCATACTTCCCAACATTCTTGACAAGGCATCCAGGACTACGTGCATGAGAAGGGGTGTGGCCTCAGTAAAGGGGGCATTGCCACGTGAGAATGCCAGGATCGCGAGCCATGCCTTCTCATGTTCGTCACTGTGGGGGCATGCCCAGCGCGCTCTACAGCTGAGCAGTGAGTGATAGAGAGCCTCTCAAGTACGCCCTCACACACACACACACCACGGGACACTGCGACCAGCAGGTGAGATGGCGCGAAAGTCCCCAAAAAATGGGATTGACCCCACTAAAATCAGGACAGTTGGGAGGTACGTCTTAAGAAAGGTGGGACAGATGTAACATGCAGAGAGATTTAGATGTGAGAGGGGTGTGTCTAAATTCAAATCTAAATTGCAGTGTAGAAATAATAGGATTTTATTTACCTACCAGTAAATCCTTTTCTCGTAGTCCATAGAGGATACTGGGAATCCATTTAGTACCATGGGGTATAGATGGGTCCACTAGGAAACTTGGGCACTTTAAGAATTTGATAGTGTGCGCTGGCTCCTCCCTCTATGCCCCTCCTACCATACTCAATCTAGGAAACTGTGCCTGAGGAGAAGGACATACTTTGAGAGAAGGATAGATAAGAAAAGTGGTGAGATTACGAACCAGCACACACAGAACAATAGGAAAGCCATGCTAACCAAACTTGAAACATGAACAGCAACACCTGAACAAACCAGAATACTTAACCAAGTAACAGTGCAGGAAGAACGAAGCACCGGGCAGGCGCCCAGTATACTCTACGGACTAAGAGAAAAGGATTTACTGGTAGGTAATTAAAATCCTATTTTCTCTTACATCCTAGAGCAGGGCTGGCCAAACCAATCCTTGAGATCTACCAACAGTTCACATTTTCCAGACCACCTAGCTGACGCACAGGTGTAGTCATTACTAATTAAGATGTGTTGCATTCATTCCTAACTGACAATTCTACAGATCTCCAGGAGGCCTGAAAAACATGAACTGTTGGTAGATCTCGAGGACCGGTTTGGCCAGCCCTGTCCTAGAGGATACTGGAAATCCATTTAGTACCATGGGGAAGTACCAAAGCTCCCAAACAGGGTGAGAGAGGTTCCTGCAGGACTGATTGATCAAACTGAAGGTCCTCAGAGGCCAAAGTATCGAAACTTGTAGAAATTTGCAAACGTGTTCGAACCTGACCAAGTAGCTACTCGGCAGAGCTGTAAAGCCGAGACACCCCAGGCAGCTGCCCAGGAAGAACCCACCGACCTAGTAGAGTTGGCCTGTACAAACTTTGGAACCAGCAATCCTGCCATGGAATAAGCATGCTGGATAGTGAGCCTGATCCAGCATGCAATAGACTGCTTTGAAGCAGGACACCCAATTTTATTGGGATCATAGAGAACGAACAGCGAGTCAGATTTTCTGTGACGAGCTGTTCTCTTTACATACACCTTCAAGGCCCTCACAACATCCAAGGACTTTGAAATAGCAGAGCTGTCCGTCACAGCCGGATCCACAATAGGTTGGTTGATGTGAAAAGCTGACACCGCCTTACGAAGAAATTGCTGACGAGTTCTGAACTCAGCTCTGTCCTCATGGAAAATTAAGTAGGGACTCTTGTGAGATAACACCCCTAGTTCCGACACACATCTTGCTAAGGCCAAGGCCAATAGTGTGACGATCTTCCACGTAAGATACTTTACGTCAACTTCCTGTAACGGTTCAAACCAGTCCGATTGGAGGAACTGCAGCACCAAATTGAGATCCCAAGGTGCCATGGAAGGCACTAAAGGAGGCTGGATGTGCAGAACACCTTTCAAGAACATCTGGACCTCCGGGAGAGAAGCCAATTGTTTCTGAAAGAGAATAGACAACGCCAAAATCTGGACTTTAAGGGAACCTAGGTGTAGGCCCACATCCACTCCTGACTGCAGAAAAAGCAGGAGACATCCCAGATGAAATTCCAGAATATTGTCTGCTCTCACACCAAGAGACATACTTTTTCTATATACGGTGGTAATGTTTAGAGTTCCAAGATGTTTATTGGAAGGACGACTTCCTGAATTTACCATCTTCCTTGAAACTGCACCCCATTGGTGACTGCTCCCCAACCTCTGAGGCTTGCGTCTGTGGTTAGCAGAATCCAATTCTGAATACTGAACCTCCGACCCTCGATGAGGTGAGAAGTCTGGCTTTTGGCGACATGACCCACAATGTACAGTATTTGTGGGATACATGTAAAAGCAGCCAGTATTTACTCCATACTTTCCTATTTATTTGCTGCTCCAGGAGGGAGCAGCCAGGTCACACAGGAGAGGGCGGTCTGGGGCGTGGAGGAGATCGTCCAGGGGCATGGAGGAGGTAGTCTGGTGCCGTGGAGATACAATTGCATCATCGTAGCACCGCCCAATGCTTTACAAAGCCCACATTACTGGCATTGTAAAGTGGGGATGGGGCTACGATGACGCGATTTTAACGCAAATCATGTCATAGCCCCAGGGGGTGCAGGCAGTGGGGAGAGGTATGCGGGAAACTTGCCCACTTCCTCAAGTGGCCAGGACTGCTATCCGATTTTTGGGAGCCTCCAAGCCATTCCGGGAGAGTAGGCCAGTATGATTTACCCTACATACAAAAAAACTGCATGTTTACCACTTGCATTAGAGCACGGTTTATTACAGTTTTAAAGTTACTTTCTTTGTTTGATGTGCTCCCAGCTCAGCATCAGCCCCAATGTACAGTAGTCTGGTGTATAAGTGTGTTACTACATGTAAGTTTTTTGCCTATTTATAATTATGTAACTGAAGAAGGTCATTGCTTTTAAGTAAATTGAAAGCTCAAAATATACTTCCCTAGTAATAACAATTATCTGGTAAATATTAATGTTCCATTACTAAGAATTTTCTGTTTTGTTTTTTAACACTACCCCTAAAATGACGTCATTTTCAGTTTTTCCTTTAGCTCACTCTGATACGCTACAGCCAGTACCAGATAAAGGTCCACATGGGACATGAGCTGACATTTATGAAGGGCCTATTGTGTGCCGCCGCAGGAGGTGTGACCATCGATGTGTAGATGTGGCTAGTAATGTAGGAGGTGTGGCCAGCACTGAGTGGTTGTGACTAGGGATGTGTGAGATGCGACCAGTGCTGTGTGGGCGTGGTCTGCACAGGGGATATAATAATAATGAAATATGAGAGTCTTTGAAGGGTAATATGCAGGGTCATAATTAGAACTTTTCAGTCCCCATAGCAACATTAAGGTGCAAAATGCTTTTGGAGAGGCGCTTCTTTCCATAGTGCTCATTACCTGATCAGCCATCAGACTAATCAGGCTGCAGCCTGAGACACAATATCTTGAGAGGACGGGGCTCCCGCAATTCATCTACCCTATTAGGGAGCATATATATATATATATATATATATATATATATATAAAAGATAGATAGATAGATAGATAGATAGATAGATAGATAGATAGATAGATAGATAGATAGATAGATAGATAGATAGGCATAATGTATAATGGGCATTGCGGTGTGTGGCATAAGGTATATCGGGCATTGCGGTATGTGTAACAGGCATTACCGTGTGTGGTATACTATGTCACAGGCATTGTGGTATGTGGTATAAAGTCTTGGGTATTGCAGTGTGTGGCATAATGTATAACAGGCATTGTGATGTGTGTCATAATGTGTCACAGGCATGACGGTGTGTGGTGTACTTTATCACAGGCATTGTATGTGCTATAATGTCTCAGGGGCATTGCAGTGTGTAGCAATGTATAATGTGCATTGCGAAGCGTGGCATAATGTGTTTTTCAAAAACCCCTCAAAAACAGCTTAAATCATAGAATTTGGGGGTAATTTTGATCCCATAGTATTATTAACCTCAATAACCATAATTTCCACTCATTTCCAGTCTATTCTGAACACCTCACACCTCACAATATTATTTTTAGTCCTAAATTTTGCACTGAGGTCGCTGGATGACTAAGCTAAGCCACCCAAGTGGGCGGCACAAACACTTGGCCCATCTAGGAGTGGCACTGCAGTGTCAGACAGGATGGCACTTAAAAAAATTGGCCCCAAACAGCACATGATGCAAAGCAAAGAAAAAAAGAGGTGCACTGTGGTCGCTGGACGGCTAAGCTAAGCGACACAAACACCTCAATATCACAGGAATTATTCGTTCTAATCAATGGTATTATTGGTCCAAATCACTGGAAGAAAATGACAAAATCACAGGAATTATTCGTTCTAATCAATGGTATTATTGGTCCAAATCACTGGAAGAAAATGACAAAATCACTGTAATTATTCGTTCTAATCAATGGTATTATTGGTCCAAATCACTGGAAGAAAAGGACAAAATCACTGGAATCATTTGGCAAGATCACTGTAATTAATAATTAATTATAAATCACTGATATTAATTGGTAAAATCTCGCTATCGCCTGCCTAGTGAAGTGGAATCTAGATGGGATTTTGTACCGGGGACACAATAACTTAATCAATTGTCTAAATCCCAATGCACTAATGGCGGAAAACGGGCGCACGTCTAACAGCGCACTGATTATACTGATAACTGATTATACTGATATACTGATCAATCACTGATTATACTGAGCACTGAGTTTACTGAGCACTGATGATACTATGGAGAACTGACACTGAGCAGCAAGAACAGCACTGGACTATTGTACTGTAGTATACTGGTCACCACAATGCTGCACTGTACTACTATATATACTGCTCACAAAAATGCAGCACAGATATGGAATGGATACTTGCAGTGACACGGAGCTGCAAGATACAGCAATGGCCTACTGTACTGTACAACTATATACTGTTGGTCACCAAAATGCTGCACTGTACTACTATATATTCTGCTCACAAAAATGCAGCACAGATATGGAATGGATACTTGCAGTGACACGGAGCTGCAAGATACAGCAATGGCCTACTGTACTGTACAACTATATACTGTTGGTCACCAAAATGCAGCACACTGAGCACAGATATTTACAGCACGCTGAGCACAGATATGGATCTTTTCAGGCAGAGAACGTAGATATTTGCAGCACACTGAGCACAGATATTTGCAGCACACTGAACACAGATATGGAGCTTTTCAGGCAGAGAACGTAGATATTTGCAGCACACTGAGCACAGATATTTGCAGCACACTGAACACAGATATTTGCAGCACACTGAGCACAGATATGGAGCTTTTCAGGCAGAGAACATAGCCACGTCCTCTCCGTTCAATCTCCAATGCACAAGTGAAAATGGCGGTGACGCGCAGCTCTTTATATAGAATACGAATCTCGCGAGAATCGGGATGATGATGTTCGGCCGCGTTCAGGTTAACTGAGCAAGGCGGGAAGATCCGAGGCTGCCTCGGACCCGTGTAAAATAAGTGAAGTTCGGGGGGGTTCGGTTCTCAACGAACCGAACCCGGTCATCTCTAATATATATATATATATATATATATATATATATATGTATAATCTCACATATAGGTTGAAGTGAAAACAAGCCTATTACCAGCAACAACATAATTTTTGACAGCGACAAGGCTTTTCCGCCTACTATAGTAATGCCCCTTTACTCTCAAGTTTGCAAATTATTTAGTTTGAAAACATAGAAAGTAGGTATTGATGTGATTCCTTCCCATAGCTGTAGGGGGCATTAGTATATACATAATTACTCATAGGCATAAATACTGTACTGTATGTTAAGTTCTGCTTTTCTAGGGAAGCTTGTGGTGAAGCCATTTAGCACAATTAACTGGGGTACTGGCTCTAAATGGATTCCCCTGTCAACAGAATGTAATTTTCAGCGGTAAAAATGAGTACTGCTGCTGTGAATGGAAGGTCCACCTGTCATGTTACAGTATACTGCCACCCATACCATCCATTTAATGTCTGTGGGACAGTAGGTAGAGTCAGAATATGCTACTGGTGCTATTTCTTGGCTAGCAATGGTAGTTTAAAGACCCGCTGGAAGCTGTCATAACAAACCAAACCGTTCTTGATGTTTTACAGCCATAGTCAAGTCACACACTCTCACTGACCTCTCAGCTTTACTTCCTGGCAAAGCAACAAGAAGCGTCAGTAGTGTCACCATTACCACGCCTGTCACAAGAATAAGCTGAGTAGTTTCAACAGCTGCAGCTTAACTACATGAAATGATGACAACACCTGTGAAGAGAATTTTATATATTTAATTAAATAAAACCATGAAGATTTTTTCCATTGACTTCACAATAGCAGGGAATTAACATCTCTTCTTCCATGGAAATCACAGAGAGCCACTGATAGAGGAGCTGGCAGATTTATTTTTGCTACATATTGAGAACAATGGATTTTCTGGGGAACCATCAATGAAGAAGGGAACATGATTATATGGGGGGTGCTCGATACAGATGCTGGGAACATACTGTAGCAGGATGTAGGGGGTATTGGACTTTAGGGGGCAAATGATAGTGTGTTTTATGATGATATGCTGGCAATGGGACCTTTTGTGAATATAAGGCTGAGATTGTTAAATTGGATGGTATATTGTGGGCAATATACTGTAGAGTATATGAGGCTTTTATGTGTGCACATGGCCATATTTTTTCCATATTATGTATAGTAACGTTATCAGTATTTGTTTTTATTTGCTATATTGGAGTGATAGGTTTTATTAAAAAAATTAATTATTTGCAACTTTCAGAAATTGGCTGTAAATTTAGAATGTTTTTTTCCAGTGGAAATTAACTTTAACCTTTCCCAGTATAACTTTATTCACAAAGTACTATAAATATAGCAAAATGCAAATTTACAAATACAGTATAGATTCCCAACCATTATATATGTGGGCTAGAATAATGAACAAAGCTATAGGAATCTCCCAGGTAGTGCTTGCACTAAAATAAAAACAACAACAACAACAACACCCATAACACTTTGCTTGGGAAGGCTCCCTATAACAGATGCTACAGATAGTTAGACATACAAATAGGCACGTTTGCAAATACAGTGCTTGCATATCAGACAGAACTGTGCAGCTCATTTCCACCTCATTTGCTAATTTTATCGTCATGAACAGTGCAAATCCGTTCTAGATGTGCTGCACAAGCAGCGTACATTTCACTCTGATCAGCTCATTTATCTGTAGTCTTAAGACTATTTATGTGGACCTCCATTTTTATTTTTTTTGGCTCTAGTATATTGTTTTTATGTTTTGGCTCTAGTTTTTTTCTGTTACTTTAGGAATACAGAAACTAATAAATAAAGAAAATGTAGTAAAGTTACTTGTTTTTTTTAGCATGAATAACTTTCCTTATTTTACATACTTTTTTAATGTAACATAAGTTCAGTGTAATATATATATAATAGGCGCAGCGCGTACAGTACACACAGGCACCTGGGTCCAGGGGGGGCCCACAACGCACACTAGTGACGTGCGGTGGGGTGATGCAGAGCCTTTCCTGTCATACTAATGTTGCGCCACAGTTTAGACTGTATAAAGTATATGAAAAATACAAAGAATATGTTTGTAATATCTTATTTGTATTAATCTAATCATTTTTATAATCAAAACTCTGAAGTAGAAAGTCTATGGCAGGTGAGGCAGTGCCTTCCCTGCCTACCTTTTCCCCTCACCTCTGATCAAAACACACCAAATTTCCAGGAGTTTATACTGCTGCACCTGTGTATAATGCCCAGATGTACGCTTAGGCTCATACTGTATATTGTGTGTTAATCTGGCTCTGGTACTAGCTAGTGCATCCTTAATGATTTACCTCACCGCACGTCCCTGCCCCACACCCATTTCTTGAGGCAGCAGCACTGCACAAATCACTGTGAAAATGTTACCGGTGTTTTGTGCGAGTGCAGTAGGAAAATCACCAGGAAAATGGCCATCAAGCATTTTTCCCAGAGACCTGTGCACTAGACTCTGGAAAAGCGCTAATGTCTCCTAGTGACCCTAGTGCTCACACTCTACTGTACTGCCAGCTAGAAAGGAGGGGGCTCAGACAGAGACTGCACACAGCCCCCTCTTCTCTAATATGCCCCTGCGTAAATTATTACATTTACATATGCTGTACTTTTTTTATTCTGTATTAGTTTTTGTATGCTTTGTTCTGATACCACGGATTTGGAAAACCTGCCTTTGCCTCGTTTATGTTTCTAATAGTATTTTAGATTGAGGTCATTTCTTCCTTGCTAGGTGACCTTCCATGAATGTAGTCCTGGCTGGTCCTTCTGTTATTTAATTAGGGGCTATAGAATACAGAGCAGTGAGAAGATTCAGCTTATGTGTTCATCACCTCTCTGAGTAGAATTACTGTATTATTTTTTACCAGATAATAATGCTCTTTCTTCTTTTGAACCATCTTATTTTAAGACTTCAAATGTTACCTTATTTTGTTGCTCTGGATAATAAAATTACATGTCTGCTTTTACTTTATATTCCGTTACAAAAGAATGGGTCTGTGCCTTATACCTGTGAGCAAATCACAGCTGAGTATTGTGTGGGTGGTAAGGTCTTATGGCTTATTATCTGTGCAAGAAGAGGATGAATATTGTTTATGAAACTTCCCTAAAAATTCTCACAAAAGGAAGGAATCATTCTGCTTGCATGACGTCTGTGGCATTTTTATGTAGTGAACAAACAGGCTCATTCATTTGCATCTCATGTTCATTTTTGTGTGTGTATTGGTAGGTTTAGAGCACTTACTGTATGCTGCAATTAGTCAAAAGAGCCAGAGTTACAGTAGAGTAACCTGTAGAAAATCACATAAACTTTATTTTAGCTCAGCCAATTCCTATTGTACATATGTTGGCAAGCTTGTAGTCAGGCCAATATATAACTGATCGGAGCATTGGTGTCACGGCTTAGGGTAATGCTCCCAAAACCTGTCCTTCTTTCTTACCTGGTCGGTTGCTGGTCAGACGGTGGTACCAGCGGTGCAAGTATGCGGGTACGTTCGGGTACGGAGTACCCTTAAGAATTTGGCAGCGAGTACGCAGTACCACCTGCTACACACTTTGCCATTACCACAATTATAATGTGCCACAAAGCAACAAGACCATGGTGCTTGGCAGCATGACGGCTCCTCCAACTTTGTCAGGGTTACTGGGAGTGCGACAGTGGCTGTATTTTCATGTTATAATGGAGGCATTACTATATATTGTTATTAAATTGGGGCATTACTATATTTCTCTTACGTCCTAGAGGATGCTGGGGACTCCAAAAGGACCATGGGGTATAGACGGGATCCGCAGGAGACATGGGCACACTATAAGACTTTGAATGGGTGTGAACTGACTCCTCCATCTATGCCCCTCCTCCAGACCTCAGTTAGACTCTGTGCCCGGAGAGACTAGACACACACTGGGGGAGCTCTACTGAGTTTCTCTAAAAGACTTTATTGTTAGGTTTTTTATTTTCAGGGAGACCTGCTGGCTACAGGCTCCCTGCATCGTGGGACTGAGGGGAGAGAAGTCAGACCTACTTCTTCTTAGTTAAGGGCTCTGCTTCTTAGGCTACTGGACACCATTAGCTCCAGAGGGTTTGATCACTTGGTTCGCCTAGCTGCTCGTTCCCGGAGCCGCGCCGTCAACCCCCTCACAGAAGCCAGAAGAAAGAAGCCGGGTGAGTATGTGAAGAACAAAAGACTTCAGTGATGGCAGAAGACTTCAGTAACGGAGGTAACTCGCAGCGGTCGCGCTGCGCTCCATGCGCCCACAGACCAACGGCACTTACAGGGTGCAGGGCGCTGGGGGGGAGCGCCCTGGGCAGCAAGTTACTAGAAGTTGATAATACCGCTGGCATAAGGGCAGACTCTCTTCCTGGGCACCGTTACAATACCCACGCCAACTATCGCAGCGGTCACGCTGCGCGCCATGGCTCCCGCACGCCGACGGTTGTTATGAGGGTGCAGGGAGGGAGCGCCCTGGGCAGCAGTATATATATATATAACTTTGGGGGGACAGTACATCTATACAGTGTCTTAACACTGTATAGATACCCCCGTTGGCATACATGAAGTTATATTTTTTGCGGGCTGGAGCGCGCCGGGAGGGGGCGGAGCTTAGGCCTCATTGCAGGATACAGCGCCATTTTCTGCTTGTCCCCTCCAAAAGCATGAGGGTGCACAATGTTAGTGCTATTTAGAGAAAAATAGCACTATGTTTACACAAATGGGCTTGTATACTGTGTCTTATAAATATATGTTTATATCTGTGTGTTCCCTGTCGGATACCCACTACAGTTTAGTTGACATAGGTCGATAGGTGAGTGCTCTGTATTTATGCGGATCACAGTCAACTTCGCTGACTTTTCTGTGAGCTCCCTGTCAGATATAATTCACTGGTGTCGACACAAACACCAATGAGGTTCACTGTCGGCATCGCCGATGCCTGTTTGGTACTTGATACAGTAGATGCTGAGTCAACAGGTCGGTAGTGGTATGCTTGTTAAAAGAAAACAGGGTATGGGAGGCACAGTAGTTGTGGGTGACCCTGTCGGCACCAACCGTTATTACCGGGTGTAAATGGACATGCTGTAACTAACTTATCCCTGTATGTATATTTTTATGTATAGGTGTGGTACGGTTCCGTGGGCCTGTAGCTCGTGCACAGCCGTGGTAGTATTTGTGAGGGAGCGATATTTAAATTATATGTATACTTCCCTCGGACCCCTTGGGGTCGCAAGAATGTTATTTTGCCTGGTTACTACTCCCTGCTGTCGACAAATACTAGGTTTACTGTTGACTATAATGTTTCCTGGTAGATCCACAACTGGGGCATTCAGTACATGATCATACACCTTCAGAACACATTAATGTCACTAGGGACCTGAAGGCTCCGGACAATCTGCTTATATGTAAGATATATATATATATATATATATATATATATATATATATATATATATAGATAGATAGATATATATATAGATATATATATATAGATATATATATATATATATATATATATATATATATGTGGTATATGTGTGTAATTGCGTAATACATTTTGTATATTCATATTCTGATTTATAATGAATGCTGAAGTAATAGTATTCCTTCTCATGTGCTGGTCGCTCTGTTGATAAAGCTCTAGGTCGGCCGTGACGAGTTGGTCTCAGATCCTCTCAAGGAGTCTGAATGTTTATTCTTTTCCCGCGGCGGATAAAATACTGTGAAAGTCAACTCCTGGTCGACACGGGGCCCTGTCACAAAGGATCGTATACAGGAAGCTAAGTGATATTTTATTTCTATGCTTTGGGCTTAGTTGCATTACATGCACATGAGGGAGTGTTTATATTCGGAAAGACATCCGATAGAATTATCCTAAAGAGATAGGGGATGTTCCTTATGTTGGTTCTTCTCTATAACATTGCGGCAGGCTGCCGTGCGTATACAGGAGGTGTGGCCGGGGGAATGCTGAGGCTGACTCCGAGAGATTCTGGAGTTTTTCCCTGGGACGGTGTACCGCTGTTTGGGGATACCTCAGTTCAGTCAATCTCAGCGGATACTGCTGGTAAACCTAACTTCGTGAGTTAGATTCCCTCATAACGGTTGGTGACGCATTCTTTGGTGGGATGCAGTCACTTTCACTGGTTAGATACCGTTCTTTTTTCCTTTTCTGTGCAGACAGCGGAAGGTGAAAAGGTAAGTGTTCTGCAGCCTTGTTAGGTTCGCAGAAGCGGATGTCGGTTCTGTTTCCACCACATCCACCACATGGCGCTGAGTCTATCTGGCGGGACTCCACTCCGGTGGGGACTTGTCTACTACTTTTCAGTTAGTCCGGGAATAGACTTGGACCTGTGCATTAATTATAGAATCCAGGGAGACATTCTGGAGTTACAGATGTTTCCCCTCACTGTTTTTTCGAATAGATTTGACCGTTTCCCCTCTGGAAGGGGAGGTAGTACGCGACGCCATACCAGAGGTGCGTCAGGTTCAGGGCATTGTCCTGCTGTCCCTGTTTAAAATAAATAAATAAATATAAGAGGTTTTAATGCGTTGTTCTCCGCATTCAGATTACCTGGGTGGATCCAGGATGGTCTTTGCCGTTTCACTGAAGTGAGGGCAGTAGGATGGTTTTCTTTCAATAGTAAGAGCCATTGTTATTCTGTACTGAGACGCTCTCCTAATTAAGGCAAGGTCCAAATCGTTGTTTCTCTCTGACTGTTCTTCAACACAGGGAATGGCTGTTGTTCCCAACCATGCAGATGTCGGAGGTGGGTATCAGAGTAGATACTGAACGGTTGAGGTTCTGGGGTTTTCCTGTGGAAAGAGGTCTGAGGATCCAGAGTCGGATCAGATTTGCAGTGACAATCCATCAATTCATTCCGTTAATGAAGTGGATGGGTGCGGCCTAAGAGGCCTTCTCGGTGACCAAGTCAAATGCCAGAGTGGTTTTCAAGGGACCAGTTGGAAATGTGGTCCGGGTCTCACCTGCACATGCACCGGAATATAATCCTAATGGCCAGGATATCGCTCCTGTGGAGTCTGCTCGGTTCTCAACTCCTAGAGGGACGGTGGTTCGGGATCCAGGATTAGATCCTGGTGTCCATGCATGCAGATCTCCGAGGCTGGGGAGCAGTCCTTGCATGGGAAGTATTTCCAGAGGAAAAGGTCAAGCTGGAAAGCTTGTCTGCAAGAAGCTTTCTTGAATTAAGAGCTATTTTCGACGAACATATTCTTCATGATCTGCCCGTGTTAGTTCTGTCGGACGACTTGACAGCAGTGGCGTAAGTAAGCCGCTAGGGCGGAACAAGGAGCAAAGCGGCAATGGCAGAAGATGCAAAAGTTTGCCGCTGGGTGGCAAGACTGGTAAACGCTATATTAGCGGTCTTTGTTCCAGACCTAAACGACGGAGAAATAGATTTCCTTTGCAGACGCGATCTCCATCCGAGAGAAATACAGTCATCATCAAGAAGTTTTCACAGAAGTGATAAGTCTTTGAGGAGTGCCTCAATTGGACATGTTGGCGTCTCGCCTCAACGAGAGACCTCAGGGATATTGTTCTAGGTCGAGGGACACTCAAGCTATAGCAGTGGACGCCCTCGTGACACCTTGGGTGTTTTCAGGCGGTCTATGTGTCTTTTCCGCTTTCACTCTTTCTGAAGGGCATAAACGTAAGAAGAACAACGGTTCAGGCGATCCTCATTGTTCCGGTCTAGCCAAGGAGGGCTTGGTATCCAGTGTTTCATGATTTACTCATAGGAGATCCCTGGCCTCTTCCTCTACGTGAGGAACTGTTACAGCAAGATCCAGGCGTGTTTCAAGACTTAGCGCGGTTGCGTTTGACGGCGTGTCGGTTGAATGCCATATCCTAGCCCAAAAGGGTAGTCCCAGTGAAGTCATTTCCACACTTCTTCAGGCTAGTAAAGAAGTAACGGCAAAGCCTTACCCCCGTAGTTGGCGTAGATATGTATCTTGGTGTGAATCCAAGAAGGCTCCTACGGAAGAATTTCAGCTGGGTCGTTCTTCTCCATTCTTTGCAAGCAGGTGTGGATGCAGGCCTAAAGTTAGGCTCCATTTCAGTGCAGTTTTCGCCTTATAAATTTTCTTTAAAAAAAAAAAATGTTTGCCCACCTTTCCGGAAGTTCAGGCTTTCGTGAAAGGAGTACTGCACGCAGGGCCGGCGCTACCACTAGGCAGCTTTAGGCAGCTGCCTATGGGCGGCGACCACTGGAGGGCGGCACCGCACAGTGAATCAAAGAGAGAACGCTTCAGCTCAGCCAAACTCCTCCGTAAGCAGTTACCCACTCGGCCGCACCGCTCTTTTTACCAGCTCCGACGCTCCCCCCCCCAACGATCGGCTCCTGCAACTTGTCATCGCTCCCCGCCTCTCCATGAGATCCCGCATCTGATCACCATTCCTGCTGCCTCCCGTCACGTGCTCCCCCCCACGGCTATTCATCTCTCCCCCCCCCCCCCGCTGCCTTCCACCCCCCCCCCCCCGCCTCCTGCATCTTGTCATCTGCTCCCCCCCACGGCTATTCGGCTCCCCTCGCGCCCCCCTCCCTCCTGCATCTGGTTACTTGCTGTTCCTCTTCCCCCCGCAATTTGTTGCCTACCCCCACTCCTGCATCTTATTATTAAATCCCCTCCCCCCCCCCCCCCGCAATTTGGATCCCACATGTTGCCTCCCCTCCTGCATCTTATTACTAGATCAGACCCCCCCCCCCCCGCAGTTCGGATCCCGCATGTTGCCTCCCCCGCTGCATCTTACTACTAGATCCCTCCCCCCCCCCGCAATTCGGCTCCAGCATTTAGCCTCCCCTGCATCTTGCTACTAGATCCCCCCCCCGCGCGCAATTCGGCTTCCGCATGTTACCTCCCCCCCCCCCTGCATCGTGTTACTAGATTCCCCCTCCTCCTGCCTATAAACCAGCTCCGTGCACTTGCAGGTGGCTTGCTGACCCCTCCCCAGGGACAAGCGGCCGGCCGCCACTCTGCCAAAGCTCCTCAGGCTCCATTCCCAATAATCTGAGGTTGGCAGCAGAAGTCAGTAATTCCGCACTTCACAGGTGCTGCCACAGACAGTGAAGTGAACATTCCAGGAGCCAGAGCATTGGACACAGGAGGCCGGGGACATTGGAACTGTCGCTGCTGCTACTACTACTTCAGGTCGGTCACTCTCACTGTCTCTATTTGCCTGATGTACAGTACACTCACAGCAAGTCTCTTGTACAGCCCCATTCCGTACATTATGCTGCACATTTGACTGATCCCTATGCCCCTGACTGCTCCCTATTCCCCTGCTCCTTATGCTCCTAATATACCCCCTGACTGCTCCCTATGCCCCTGACTGCTCCCTATGCTCCTAATATACCCCCTGACTGCTCCCTATTCTCCTGCTCCCTATGCTCCTAATATACCCCCTGACTGCTCCCTATGCCCCTGACTGCTCCCTATTCTCCTGCTCCCTATGCTCCTAATATACCCCCTGACTGCTCCCTATGCCCCTGACTGCTTCCTATGCTCCTAATATACCCCGATTGCTCCCTATGCCCCTGCCCCCTATGCTCCTAATATACCTCTGACTGCTCCCTATGCCCCTAACTGCCCCCTATTCCCCTGCTCCCTATGCTCCTAATATACCCCTGACAGCTCCCTATGCCCCTAACTGCTCCCTACATCCCTGACTGCCCCCTAATCCCCTGCTCCCTATGCTCCTAATATACCCCTGACAGCTCCTTATGCCCCTAACTGCTCCCTACGTCCCTGACTGCCCCCTAATCCCCTGCTCCCTATGCTCCTAATATACTCCTGACTGCTCCCTATGCTCCTAATATACCCCTGACAGCTTCCTATGCTCCTAATATACCCCTGACTGCCTCCTAGGCCGCTGATACACCCCTGACTGCTCCCTATGCCCCCGATACACCCGACTGCTTCCTAGGCTCCCAATACACCCCTGACTGCTCCCTATGCTCCTAATATACCCCCTGACTGCTCCCTATTCTCCTGCTCCCTATGCTCCTAATATACCCACTGACTGCTCCCTATGCTCCTAATATACCCCCTGACTGCTCCCTATTCTCCTGCTCCCTATGCTCCTAATATACCCCCTGACTGCTCCCTATTCTCCTGCTCCCTATGCTCCTAATATACCCCCTGACTGCTCCCTATGCTCCTAATATACCCCCTGACTGCTCCCTATTCTCCTGCTCCCTATGCTCCTAATATACCCCCTGACTGCTTCCTATGCTCCTAATATACCCCGATTGCTCCTTATACCCTGCCCCCTATGCTCCTAATATACCTCTGACTGCTCCCTATGCCCCTAACTGCCCCCTATTCCCCTGCTCCCTATGCTCCTAATATACCCCTGACAGCTCCCTATGCCCCTAACTGCTCCCTACGTCCCTGACTGCCCCCTAATCCCCTGCTCCCTATGCTCCTAATATACCCCTGACAGCTTCCTATGCTCCTAATATACCCCTGACAGCTTCCTATGCTCCTAATATACCCCTGACTGCCTCCTAGGCCGCTGATACACCCCTGACTGCTCCCTATGCCCCCGATACACCCGACTGCTTCCTAGGCTCCCAATACACCCCTGACTGCTCCCTATGCTCCTAATATACCCCCTGACTGCTCCCTATTCTCCTGCTCCCTATGCTCCTAATATACCCCCTGACTGCTCCCTATGCTCCTAATATACCCCCTGACTGCTCCCTATTCTCCTGCTCCCTATGCTCCTAATATACCCCGATTGCTCCTTATACCCTGCCCCCTATGCTCCTAATATACCTCTGACTGCTCCCTATGCCCCTAACTGCCCCCTATTCCCCTGCTCCCTATGCTCCTAATATACCCCTGACAGCTCCATATGCCCCTAACTGCTCCCTACGTCCCTGACTGCCCCCTAATCCCCTTCTCCCTATGCTCCTAATATACCCCTGACAGCTTCCTATGATCCTAATATACCCCTGACAGCTTCCTATGCTCCTAATATACCCCTGACTGCCTCCTAGGCCGCTGATACACCCCTGACTGCTCCCTATGCCCCCGATACACCCGACTGCTTCCTAGGCTCCCAATACACCCCTGATTGCTCCCTATGCCCCTGACTGCTCCCCATTAGCGGATTTACTGTTAGGTAACCCAAGCGGCTGCTTAAGACCCAGCTGGTCCAAGTGGGGTCCTCTGACAGTATTGAATCATGATGCATTGGAGGGAGTTCTAATTTCTGGTGGACCGCAAGCTCCACCAAAATTTTCCGTGCACTGGGCTGGCTGAGTCCCGGCAAGCAGTCAGTACTCCGTGTGCTGTGCGAATAACGTCACACTCACAGTGAGAGGAGCCAGGACATGCCCAGAGGAGAGTGAAGAGGGTGAGTGAGTCTGAGGAACATGATTCTGGCACAATGAGGCAGCGATCCAGTGCAGCAGAGATCTCTCTATGCTGGCATCAGTCATCTTACCCTGACTCTACCCCTGTTAGGAGCTGATGGAGCTCGAGGAGGAGCACGGGGGCGGCACCTTCACCCAGGCAGGAAAGGGCTTTCCTAACCGTCGGCTGATCTGTCCCCCTCACAGCCAGCTCTGACCAGCGGCGGCAACAGGGAGTCCAAGGCCGGAAAAACCACTGCCCCATGCACAAGTGGGTCTTCAAGGGCGACATCCCTTATCTGTAGCCACAGCATCAGTCTGAACAGAAAGGCAACCACGGTCAGTGCTACATTAAAGTGTGGTTGTGTATATACAGTATCTCTCTCTCCTCTCTCTATCTCTTATCTCTATCTATATATAATATTTGTATTGATTTATTTGTGAGGGCACCCAGTGTACAACTCTTTTTAGTGGCTGTGCCGGAGCCCTGCCTGTATGTATGTATATATATATATATATATATATATACACACATACACACACCTCCCTAATCATTACACCTTGTAAAAGATGCCGTGTCCGCACATTATCACCTGAGGGGCTTGGTATTTTGCTGAGTAGGGGTGGGGGGAGGTTGCTGTCGATTTGCCTAGGGTGCTGAGAAACCTTGCACCGGCCCTGACTGCACATCCAACCTCCATTTGTACCCCCATTGGCACCGTGGGACCTTGACGTGGTGTTGCGTTTTCTTGTGTCACACTGACTGGAACCTTTCGGAAAGGTTGTGTTAACATTTCTCTCTTGAAGAGTGGTCATGCTATTGGCTTTGGCGTCCGCAAGGCGGGTGTCGGAAGTAGCGGCTTTGTCTCACAAGAGCCCTTGTTGGATCTTCCATGTGGTTAGAGCGGAATTGAGAACTTGGATAATAGTTCTGAAAAAAAAGTGATTTCTGTTTTTCGTAGAAACCAGCCTATTGTGATGCCTGTGGTTACTTAAGCATTGGCTGATTCAAAGTCTCTCTATGTAGTCAGGGCTTTGAATATTTATGTCGCCAATTTGGCTCATATTGTGCTCCCAGCATGATTGGGACGTCTGCGTCTATGCAGTCTGTTACACACTGGATCTGTGATACGATTCGGCGTGCTCGTTCTACGGCTGGATTGCCGTTACCGAAGTTGGTGGAGACCCATTCTACTAGAAGGATGGGCTCTTCTTGGGAGGAGTCTCGGCGGTTCAACTTTGCCGAGCGGCTACTTGGTCGGGTTCAAACACTTTTGCTAAGCTCTACAAGTTTGATACCCTGGCTGATGGGGACCTCATGTTTGCTCAATCGGTGCTGCAGAGTCGTCCGCACTCTCTCACCCGGTCTGGAGCTTTGGTATAAACCCCATGGTCCTTTTGGAGTCTCCAGCATCCTCTAGGACGTAAGAGAAAATAGAATTTTAATACCTACCGGTAAATCCTTTTCTCCTAGTCCGTAGAGGATGCTGGGCGCCCGTCCCAGTGCGTACTGTGTCTGCTGTTATTGGTTATGGTTACACTCTTGTGGTGTTTCTTTTCTGTCAGGCTGTTGCTGATGTTGTTCATGCCATGGCATGCGGTATCTAATTATTGGTTGGGTTGACACATAGGTTGTGTTATATATATATATATTTATCAGCATGTGGCTGTGTATTTTTTCATGCCGTTGGCTGGTGTTCTATTGAATGCCACGTTCTGTGGCATGTTCGTGGTGTGAGCTGGTGTGACACTCACCGTGTTTAAACAATAAATTCTTTCTTCGAAATGTCCATCTCCCTGGGCACAGTTTTCTAACTGAGGTCTGGAGGAGGGGCATAGAGGGAGGAGCCAGTTCACACCCATTCAAAGTCTTTAGGTGTGCCCATGTCTCCTGCGGATCCCGTCTGTACCCCATGGTCCTTTTAGAGTTCCCAGCATCCTCTACGGACTAGGAGAAAATGATTTACCGGTAGGTATTAAAATCCTATTATTTCCATTATACTGGAGGTATCACTATATATTTCTATTATACTGGAGGCATTACTATATATTTTTAGCCTTGCCTCCAGATTTAAAAAAAAAGGGGGCTGTGTCGTGTGGCCAAGCCGCTAGTGTCATGTAGCCACTCCGGTTAGCAGCATGTGGCCACACACCCTCACAACACATGATCATGCCCATTTTTCGTCACTCAGTACCACTAAGAAAATATTTCTACTTGCACCACTGGGTGGTACGCTGTTTTAACAGACAGAAGGTGCGGGATTCGTTAGGCGATCACATCTGCAGCCAGGTCCAGAGGTTCCATGCCTCAGATGGCACATGTGTATTTGTAGAGTGGGGTGCAGGGTACGCTGCTGGCGTTCCACATGGTGCAGTTCCCGTCAGACCAGCAGCATGAACATCGCCATCTTGTCCTGTATCACATGATATGATTCTGACCAATCGTGCCCAGCAGTGTCGGACTGGGGCATGAAGGGCCCACCGGGGGGGATGCATTGGTAGGGGCCCATATTTTGGGGTGTGGACAGTCTTCAGAGGGGGTGTGGCCAGCTGCCACAGAGGCTTGGCTAACCATTAGAGAGTGCATGGTCTGGGCTCCTTCATAAATAGATATAGTAAATGCTGATAGTGCATGCATGATAATGTACCACATTAATAACAGCAATGCACTAAAGAAAATACACCATAGTAATGTGCAGTATCCCATATCTGAAATGCTTGGGACCAGAAGTATTTTGGATATCGTATTTTTCCGTATTTTGGAATAATTGCATACCATAATGAGATATCATGGCGATGGGACCTAAGTCTAAGCACAGAATGCATTTGTTTCATATACACCTTATACACACATCATGAAGGTCATTTTAGCCAATATTTTTTATAACTTTGTGCATTAAACACAGTTTGTGTACATTGAGCCATCAGAAAACAAAGGTTTCACTGTCTCAGGCTCATTCAAAATATACTGTATTTTGGAATATTCCGTATTACGGAATATTTGGATATGGGATACTCAACCTGTATAAGGTAATATTTATAATGTATAATCCAAGTGCACAGTCTGAAACCTGATCCCTAGAGCAGGAGGTGGACCCCCAGGCAGTGGGCCCCACCGGTGGTTTCCCCTGTACCCCTGTGGGCCAGTCCAAGCCTGGTGCCCAGTATGGAGCTCAGCTGACACTTCCAGCCAATCCAGAACAACCTTTTGGGTATAAAGCTTCCTGGTTTACAAGGCCAAGGTTCTTAGGGGTCTATGTACTAAGCCTTAGATGGAGATAAATCCGACGGAGATAGTCCCAGCCAATCAGCTCCTAACTGCCATGTCACAGGCTGGGTTTGAAAAATGACAGTTAGGAGCCGATTGGCTTGGACTTTATCTCCATTGGATTTATCTCCATCCAAGACTTAGTAAATAGACACATAAGTGCCATAAGTCATACAGCTCATATGCGTGAACATTGTCTCTGTGCTCTCCAGTAATCCTATAGAGTTCCTGGGGATCCTGATCCCAGTATAGTTTCTCTCTAAGTATCTTCCAATATCCTCTACCATCAGTGCAGCAAGTGCGATTTTCTCACCATCAGTGCAAGTCCAATATCCTCTACCATCAATGCAAGTCTGATATTATTTACCATTGGTGCAAGTCCGATATCCTCTACCAACTGCACAAGTTCGATATTATCTACAATGGATGCAAGTCCGATATTCGTTATCAACAGTGCAAGTCTGATATTTTCTACAATCAAGGAAAGTCCGATATTCTCTACCATTGGTGCAAGTCCAATATTTGCTACCATCGGTGACCCAGACAAGAGGTCGGGACTGGCCCATCGGACGTAGCTCAGCACAAATTACCGTGCAAGGATCCCTGGTGAATACCACCGACTGTGTAAGAGTCTACCACAAGGAACAAGATCCATCCACATCAGAATCTGACAATCAGATTGTTAATAGCAAAGAAAAGTAGGCATGTGGCAATCCTGTAGTGTCAAACACAACCTTATGTAAAACACATTTCATTCAAATATATCTAGATATGATAATTTCATATAAAATAAAAATAAAATAGATTATCCCAAATGCACTTGTGACAAGAAGTATTTCATACCATAATGACATTAAGGGGCTCATGCAGATATGGGGACACCATTTTTCAGTGCATTTTTTTTACTGCACATGTGCACAGAACATTCTTAGCCTTCTATAGCCATGTCAACTGAGACACATTTTGCACTTATGACACCTTGTACTAAGGGAAATAAAGTGGGGGTACAGGTAGGTGCAAGCGTGTAAGAACAGTATAGGCATGTTTGCACAGTTGCATGCTGGCCACAAGACAGGTGCACGTAGGACACTTTAAATGTGGGTCACTTGTCTGGAGCAAAAGGTGAACTGATGATGATGACTACCGACTATTGCTTCTGATTGGCTGAATGCAATGCAATTAGTCCCATTTATAGTAATACTATAGTAATGTTGGTGCTGTGATCTATTATAGCATGTGTGTTGATTTTATTTGGGAATAGATTTTATTCTGCTGTCTTTATTTTAGAAGCATATTTGTGAATCTGCTGCTCCTTCATGTTGCTAGTGGGAGTATAGTACCGCTATATGGGGGTAATTCCAAGTTGATCGCAGCAGGATTTTTGATAGCAACTGGGCAAAACCATGGCCCTCATTCCGAGTTGTTCGCTCGCAAGCTGCTTTTAGCAGCTTTGCACACGCTAAGCCACCGCCTACTGGGAGTGAATCTTAGCTTATCAAAATTGCGAACGAAAGATTCGCAATATTGCGAAAAGACTTCTGTGCAGTTTCTGAGTAGCTCGAGACTTACTCTGCCAGTGCGATCAGTTCAGTGCTTGTCGTTCCTGGTTTGACGTCACAAACACACCCAACGTTCGCTCAGACACTCCTCCGTTTCTCCAGCCACTCCAGCGTTTTTCCCAGAAACGGTAGCGTTTTTTCAAACACTTCCATAAAACGGCCTTTTTCCGCCCAGAAACACCCACTTCCTGTTAATCACATTACGATCACCAGAACGAAGAAAAAACCTTGTAATGCCGTGAGTAAAATACCTAACTGCATAGCAAATTTACTTGGCGCAGTCGCACTGCGGACATTGCACAGCGCATTAGCGACTAATCGCTCCGTTGCGGAAAAAAAATAACGAGCGAACAACTCGGAATGACCCCCCATGGGGAGGCAGATATAGCATGTGTAGAGAGAGTTAGATTTGGGTGTGGTGTGTTCAATCTGCAATCTAATTTGCAGTGTAAAAATAAAGCAGCCAGTATTTACCCTGCACAGAAATAAAATAACCCACCCAAATCTAACTCTTTCTGTACATGTTATATCTGCCTCCAGTGCCGTAACTAGGCATTTTAGCGCTGTGTGCAAGAAACGACAGTGGCGCCCCCCCCCCCATGTAAGATAGGGGCAGTGCACGCCGCAGGCGCATGGAAAATTTATAGGGGCGTGGCTTCACAGGGAAGAGGCGTGGCCACAAAATAATAGCAATTCATACTACGGTGCACAGTAGTCTACATTATTCAAGTTACGCTGCACAGTAGCGCCACTACACCAGGTAGAGCCCCTTTTATACATTACAGCAGACAGCGTCCCCCTTTTTACACATTACAGCAGACAGTCCCCCGATTTACACATTGCGGCAGCCAGTCCCCCTTTTTACACATTGCGGCAGCCAGGCGCCCTTTTTACACATTGCGGCAGTCAGGCCCCCTTTTTACACATTGCGGCAGCCAGTCCCCCTTTTTATACATTGCGGCAGCCAGGCCCCCTCTTTACACATTGCGGCAGCCAGGCCCCCTCTTTACACATTGCGGCAGACAGTCCCCCTTTTTACACATTGCGGCAGCCAGGCCCCCTCTTTACACATTGCGGCAGCCAGGACCCCTTTTTACACATTGCGGCAGCCAGGCCCCCTTTTTACACATTGCGGCAGCCAGGCCCCCTATTTACACATTGCGGCAGCCAATCCCCCTTTTTACAGCCAGTCCCCCTTTTTACACATTGCGGCAGCCATCCCCCTTTTTACACATTGCGGCAGACGGTGACCCCCTGAGAGAGAGAGAGAGAGAGAGAGAGAGAGAGAGAGAAAGAGAGACATACTTACCATCTCCCTGCTGGCAGTCAGGCTCCTCGTGCAGCTCCCTCGGTGCAGGCAGTGAGGTGAGAAGGAGGAGGAGGGAGGGGGAGCAGGGAGCCGCAGCAGCGCTATGTCATTGGTAGTAAGCGCTGCTGCAGCAGCCCCCTCTCCTTCTGTATTGGCTGCCTGCTGGGATGTAGGAACCGCATCCCAGCATCCACAGCAGCGCCGGGCAGCCAATACAGAAGGAGAGGGGGATGCTGCAGCGGCGCTTACTACCAATGACATAGCGCTGCTGCGGCTCCCTGCTCCCCCTCCCTCCTCCTCCTTCTCCGCTGCCCGGCGCTGGTCCTCTTCTCCCTCCACAGCGCGGCGCACGGCGCACACAGCAGAGGCGGCATGTAATGAGTCAATTTGACTCATTACATGCCGCTGGCCGTGCGCCCTCAGGGCAACTGCGCTGTGTGCCAAGCCCACTTGGCACACACGTAGTTACGGCCCTGTCTGCCTCCCCTGCAGTGCACATGGTTTTGCCCGGTTGCTATCAAAAATCCTGCTGCGATCAACTTGGAATTACCCCCTATGTGCAGCCAGCACATAGTAACTAATGGGTGGAACTTCAGTAAAGTAAGACAGTAAAGATTCTGGGGAAGAATTCTAAAATATTGGAGAGAGATAAAGTACCAGCCAATCAGCTCCTAATAGTCATTTTTCAAACACAGCCTGTAAAATGACAATTAGGAGCTGATTGATTGTACTTTATATCTCTCTACTTTATCTCCTCAAATATCACTCATTCGCTGTGTTTTGTTCCTCACTAAAACTGGCATCCTAGGCAAATTCTCATATAGTGTTAACACACCTCCTAACCATTCCAATTTCAGCGGGACAGTCTCACTTTTCGTGCACTGTCCCATAGTCCCATCTGTTGGCTGCAGTTTTCCAACTCCCTTCTCTGTGGACTATGGTGGTAATTCCGAGTTGTTCACTCGCTGCCGATTTTCCCTATGCTGCGATTTGTTGCTAAGTTATTTTACACAAAACTTAGTAGATTTGCTGTTGTTAGTGAAGCGCTTTTCAGTCGCACTGCTGATCGGTGAGTGATTGACAGGAAAGCGGCGTTTCTGGGTGGTAACTGAGCATTTTCCGGGAGTGTGCTAAAAAACGCAGGCGTGTCAGGGAAAAACGCGGGAGTGTCTGGAGAAACGGGGGAGTGGCTGGCCGAACGCAGGGCGTGTTTGCGACGTCAAACCAGGAACTAAACTAACCGAGCTGATCACAATCTAGGAGTAGGTCTGGAGCTACTCAGAAACTGCAAGAAAATAGTAGCAGTTCTGCTAATCTTTCGTTCGCTATTCTGCTAAGCTAAGATACACTAAAAGAAAGAGCGACCAGGCACTGGTATGTTATAAATTACAGAAGAATTATGAGAAACCAAAAGTGGACAATTATATTTGTTGGAAAGGAAAATTCAAGCCTTTCAATTGTGGTCCCTATTGGTGGTGCGCCCAGAGCTAGAAAGTACAAGTACTGACAAGGGGAGAGAAAGAAAGCTCTTGTGTGGGCGCACTCTTATGAAATAAAGAAAATTAACGTTCAATTATGAAAGAAAAATTGAAAAGTATGTTTATTAATCAACATTAAAATTGAAAAGTAGTCCCTCTAAGATTCAGAAAAAGGTGTGAGCATGAGAGAGGTGTGAGAGAATAAAAGAAAAAATGTGTAAAAATGTTCTGGTCTGTTTAATCACACGAGAAGGATTAGAAAGGCTACAGACACGAGATAGTCTAGCACCCATTTCTCCTGGCCAGTACAGATAGTCTGTATTGATGAGACCAACCAAGGAGGTCAGTATTGTTTCTTGGAGGACCGCTTGGATTGGATTAATACCACGCAGTTAGGTATTCACCCGTTAATCCATTTTTGTAAAACAAATTGAGAATGTCTAAATTGGCATGGCCTGAACACTGGTAGGAGTAAAGAGAATGTAGGAAATAGCACGTAGTAATAGCAGTGTGTGGATCTGCTAACGTGGAAAGCAGATCCACACACTGAATGACCTCATCTTTTCTATAATCTCTTCCTCTTATTTTTCTTATATAGGTGCACTCTCATTGGTAGATAGCCTCTCTACTATCATACCACGCTGCTAATGCCCGATCTCGTCCGATCTTGGAAGCGAAACAGCGTCGGGCCAGGTCAGTACCTTGAGAGGAGACTCCCGGGGAATACCCGGTTTTGTAGAGTACGGACTATTCCCCTTCCCTAGAAGGGTGGACACCAACAGCAGTATCACCACTACTTGCTATTTCCTACATTCTCTTTACTCCTACCAGTGTTCAGGTCATGCCAATTTAGACATTCTCAATTTGTTTTACAAAAATGGATTAACGGGTGAATACCTAACTGCGTGGTATTAATCCAATCCAAGCGGTCCTCCAAGAAACAATACTAACCTCCTTGGTTGGTCTCATCAATACAGACTATCTGTACTGGTCAGGAGAAACGGGTGCTAGACTATCTCGTGTCTGCAGCCTTTCTAATCCTTCTCGTGTGATTAAACAGACCAGAACATTTTTACACATTTTTTCTTTTATTCTCTCACACCTCTCTCATGCTCACACCTTTTTCTGGATCTTAGAGGGACTACTTTTCAATTTTAATGTTGATTAATAAACATACTTTTTAATTTTTCTTTCATAATTGAACCTTAATTTTCTTTATTTCATAAGAGTGCGCCCACACAAGAGCTTTCTTTCTCTCCCCTTGTCAGTAAGCTAAGATACACTCCCAGAGGGCGGTGGCCTAGCGATTGCAATGCTGCTAAAAGCAGCTAGCGAGCAAACAACTCGGAATGAGGGCCTATATACATGGAACTGGTAATTAACTATCTTTCTCTAGCATCCATAAGGGATATTGGGGACACATTAGTATGATGGGTATAGACGGGTTCCAAAGGAGCCAGTGCACTTTACATTTCTTCAACTGGGTGTGCTGGCTCCTCCCCTCTATGACCCCTCCCACAGGCAGTTTAGAAAAAAGTGCCCTCAGGAGAGGATGCACACTCTGCTATCTCCAGAATTTTTCTTCATTTTATTTTAAACTTTTGCTCATTTCAGTATGCTGTTTGGGCAACAGCATATCTGCACCGTGGGAGTTAGGGGGGTAGGGGGGTGGGGGGCGGTCACCGACCTTGTGAGGTGCAGAGCCGCTTCCCCGCTGCAGGACCACCATCCTGAGTGGTTGTTTGTTCAGTGGGGCACTGCACCTTGGCTGTCTCAACTGCAGCACGCTGCACACCCCTTACAGATGCCTGAAGGTGAACTTCGGTGGTGAGTACAAACCGGGGGCCCCGCTAGAGGGGTCCCCCGGTTCATGGTGCGGCTATCACATGGGTGAGGCATATGGGTCCTTCCTGGGGGGGGCCTGCTATAGCCCCTGTGTAAAACTAGCTAGCGGTGGACTGAACTAAGCATTCATGTGAGGTTACAGCATGTTTTGAAGACATGGCAAGTATAAATATATTCAGTAGCTCCAGCGCCATTACGGGGGGTGGAGCTACATCTGAGCAGGCTCAACGGCATTTTGGTGCCTTCCTCTGCATAAGCAGCAGCAGCCTCATATAGCTCCTCCGAACTCTGACACACGCTGGATCACTGGTACCGGGCCGCTATTTGAGCACATTTCGTATTCCTAAAGGGGAAATCATTGTAAACAGTTTCCACTGATATAAAAACGCTGGCAGCCTCACTGGGGTTCTCTAGCGTTGGTTGTGCTGGTGCTTTCTCTTCTTCTGTGTCTCCTCTCACATGCAATAGGGCAGGCTTGCATTGAAAAATGGTCTGTATTTTAGGTGTATTGTTGTGTGTTACTTTTCATCATGGTAAAACACAAGTTATGCAGTATGTGTAACACCAGATTCTCCCCACTCTCATCTGGTTCCATTTCATGTGAGCAGTGTAGTCAGACCTCACAAAACGTTAAGGAGAATGTGGGGGAGGGTCACGAGCATTCCTGGCTGGGTGCAATCAAAACTATGATGTCTGATATGTCATCTCAGCTCACTGAAAATGCCCACATAACACAAGAACTGCAAAAATCAGTAGCAGATCTAGCTGCCAGGGCTGATATTCCCCATCCCCCCCTCTCTACTGCAGGTCCACATAAACGTGCTTTAGGTGGAGATTCTACACAGTTGATTGAACCCCTCATTTTAGCTATAAGGGATGTGCTAAAGCTCCCCCTAGAGGATGCTGCAAATCAGCAGTAGTAATTTTTCCTCCCTCAAGACAAACCCACTGTCACATTTCCTGATTCTAAAGAATTAGATGATTTATTTAAGCTAGTCTGGAAAAATCCAGATAAGAAATAGGTGTCAAAACGGTTTTTGCATACATTCCTCTTTGCCCCTGAGGGCAGAAAGTTCTGTGAAGAATCTCCGGCTGTAGACATCTCAGTCTCTCACCTCTCTAAGAAGGCGGTACTCCCGGCTACGGGCTTTTTTACAGTAAAGGACCCGGGGGATAGAAAAATTGAGACCACAATGAAATCTATCTACATTGCTGCAAGTATATTTCAAAGACCGGTCATTGCAGGTTGCTGGATGACACATGCAATTCATTCCTGGGATACTCAAATTCAGTAGGGTCTCTCGGATAACATGACCCTGGTTACTATGGTAACTTTCCTAAAACACATTCAGAACACGACAAGAGTCCTCTGTGACTCCCTAAAAGAGATTGGCAATATTAACGCAGAGCCATATGGTTGCGTCAGTGGATTGCAGACGCTGACTCCAAACGCAATGTGGAATCTCTTCCCTTAACAGGTGAATGGCTCTTCGGAGGCGAATTGGACGCATGGATCTCCAAAGTTACTGCTGGGAAATCCATGTTTCTTCCCTCGGGGGCTCCGCCTGCTAGACGTACCTACCTGGAACCATGTACTCAGTCCTTTCAGTCCACCAGATTTCAATCTAGGGCCAAAGGTGTATCCAATGCAGCTAGAGGCATCAGAGGTAAACCTCAGGAACAGAGAACCAGTTCAGCTTCCACAAAAACCTCAGCATGACGGTGCCTGCCCACCCTAGGAGGATCTCGAGGTGGGAGCTCGGTTACGTCACTTCAGCCACATCTGGGACAGTTCCTGCCAGGATACCTGGGTAAGGGACCTTATTTCTCAGGGTTACAAGCTGGAGTTCAACGGTGCTCCTCCCCAATGATTTTTCAAATCAAGCTTACCAGCTTTGGAAAATATGCATGTTACGCTACTACTTGCCATCACAAAGTTGGTCCAGTCCCAAGTCATTGTTCCAGTACCCCTGCAACAGCAGGGGCAAGGTTACTACTCCAGTCTGTTTGTAGTGCCAAAACCAGACAGGTCTGTGAGGCCAATTTTTTATCTGAAGTCATTGAATCCTTACATAAAGGTTTTCAAATTCAAGATGGAATCTTTGAGAGCAGTGATCGCAGGCCTGGAACAACAGGAATTCCTAGTGTCCCTGGATATCAAGGACGCCTACCTCCATATCCCAATTTGGCCTCCTCATCAGGCCTATCTGAGGTTTGCCCTGCTGAACGATCACTACCAGTTCCAGGCGTTACCCTTTGGCCTGTCTACAGCTCCGAGTATGTTCACGAAGGTGATGACAGAAATGATGTTCCAGCTCAGAGTCCAGGTCAACGTGGTCCCTTACCTGGATGATCTCCTGATAAAAGTTAGTTCCAGTGAGCTTCTACTGCTCCATATAGATCACACTATCCACCTTCTGTCACACCATGGGTGGATCCTCAATATACAGAAGTCCCACCTGGAGCCATCCCAGCGGCTCCTATTTCTGGGAATGCTACTGGATACTGTAGCGCAGAAAGTGTTCCTCCCAGAGGACAAAGTGAGAACTCTGCAGGAAATGGTTCACATGGTTCTCAGACCGACTCGAATATCCATTCATTTTTGCATAAGATTGTTGGGAAAGATGGTAGCCTCGTATGAGGCCATTCAGTATGGAAGGTTCCATGCCAGACCCTTTCAATTGGACACCCTGAACAAGTGGTCCAGTTCCCATCTTTAGATGCACCAGATGATTCAACTGTCACCCCAGGCCAGGATTTCACTTCTGTGGTGGCTGCAGTCTTCCAATCTCCGGGAAGGTTGACGCTTCTGGATTCAGGATTGGAGCCTCCTCACGATGGATGCGAGTCTGAGATGATGGGGAGCTGGCACCCAAGGGGTGCAGTTCCAGGGCAGGTGGTCTGCCCAAGAGGCCCTACGTCCGATCAACATCCTGGAACTTCAGGCTATCTACAATGCTCTGATTGAGGCCTCCCTTCTGCTCTGGTATCAGGCAATTCAGGTACAGTCGAACAATGCCACAGCTGTGGCATACAACAATCAACAATGAGGAACAAAAAGCCAGGCCTGCATGCATACTCCTCTGGACGGATTGAAATGCAAGAGTACTGTCTGCAGTCTTCATTCTCGGAGTGGACAACTGGGATGCAGGCTTTCTGAGTCGCCACTATCTCCACCCAGGGGAGTGGGGCCTACATCCTCAGGTGTTTCAACAGATCATCGACAGGTGCGGTTGCCCCCAGATCAAAATGATGGCATCTTGCCTCAACAAGAAACTTCTCTGACCAGTAAGAAGGGATCTTCTTTAGCAAGGTCCGTCCATCTACCCAGACTTACGGTGGCTTCATTTGACAGCATGGAAGTTGAGCGGAACATCCTAGGTCACAAGGGACTTTCCAAAAAGGTCATTGCCACAATTGTGCAAGCCAGGAAACCTGTGACGTCAAAACACTATCATAATATCTGGCGGAGATATGTCTCTTGGTGTGAGGAATGCACATTTCCATCTGGCGAATTCCACTTGGGTAGATTCCTTCATTTCCTGCAGGCTGTAGTGGATAAAGGCTTACATCTGGGATCCATTAAGGTCCAAATTTAAGCTCTATCAATCTTCTTCCAAAAGAAGTTGGCTATGCTGCCTGAAGTTCAGACCTTCTTGCAAGGGGTGCTTCACATACAACCTCCGTTTGTGCTACCTACGGCACCTTGAGATTTCGATGTGATGTTACGATTTCTGTAGTCCTCCTGGTTTGAACCGCTGATGACGGTGAAAGAGAAATACCTCATGTGGAAGACGGTGATGTTACTGGCCCTGGCTTCGGCTAGGCGTGTCTCGGAATTGGGGGCCTTATCGTGTAAGAGTTCTTACTTGGTCTCTTATGAGAACAGAGCGGAGCTCAGGACTAGACAGCAGTTCCTGCTGAAGGTAGTCTCTGCATTTCATTTGAATCAACCTATTGTGATCCCATCCAGTTCTGGCACTACTGCTCCTCCGGAGGCATTGGATGTGGTGCGAGCCTTGAAGATCTATGTGAAGAGGATGGCTCGGATCAGAAAGACGGATTCCTTGTTCGTTCTCTATGATGCACAGAAAAAGGGTTGCCCTGCTTCGAAGCAGTCCATTGCTCGTTGGCTTGGGCTTATTATCCATCAGGCCTATATGTTGGCAGCCTAACCTGTTCCACAGTCTCTGAAGACCCACTCTACAAGATCGGTGGGGTCTTCCTGGATGGCTGCCCATGGTGTCTCGGCTCTGCAACTGTGCCGAGCGGCTATCTGGTCGGGGAAGAACACCTTTGAAGTTCTACAAGTTTGATACCCTGGCTAAAGAGGATTCCCAGTTTGGGCAGGCGGTGCTGCAGATGTCTCCACACATTCCCGCCCATTCTGGAAGCTTTGGGGCATACCCATCATACTAATGTGTCCCCAATATCCCTTATGGATGCTAGAGAAAATAGGATTTTAAATAACTACCCGTAAATCCTTTTCTCGTAGTCCATCAGGGATATTGGGCGCCCGCCTCTGTGCGGTGACTTTCTGCAGGTTCTCTATTATACAGTATGTTACCTGTTCAGCTGTTGCTGTTTATGTTGCCAGCTGTTGTTGGCTCAGTTATGTTATGGTGTGCTGGTGTTGAAATATCACATCACTTATTGTTGTTATGTTCCTTCTCTCAAGTATGTTATTTCTCCTTCGGGCACTGTTTTACATATAACTGCCTATGGGAGGGGGCATAGATGGAAGGAGCCAGCACACCCAGTTGAATAAATTTAAAGTGCACTGGCTCCTTTGGACCCCTTCTATACCCATCGTACTAATGTGTCCCCAATATCCCTTATGGACTTAAGGATTTACTGGTAGGTATTTAAAATACTATTTTTTCTGTTCCTATAAAGGAACATTATTTCCAGAGAGATTTCTAACACTCACTAAAAAGCCACTCAGCTGTGTGGACTCTCTGTATAAAAAGTGTGGTTTTCCTACCCCCAAATGACCTAATTTATGGAGATATATGTATTATACAGTGCATGGATATTTCCCACTTTGCTTTGTTTTTGGAAAATACATTTTTCCTATTGTTATATATGCTAACACAAGTTATTTTACTTTGGTAGTGTCTGAAGATTGTATTACACTGTTATTGTTTTGTCTACATAAACTCAGAGCAGTAGTGAATGGATGCTGCATGCATGTGATATACCCCTTTCACACTGACAAATATTTCCCGGGTTATTGCACATGAACACGCATCAACCCAGGAATTTGCTCTGGGTCCTGAAAGAATATTCCGGGTCAAGCGTCCCAGCATTTCATCCCAGGTCTCGACCTGGGTTGAATGCGGAATTGACCCGGGATGCGGTGCAGTGTGAATGGGTAAGCCGAGTCAAGGCGACCCAGCACCCATTCTCTGCATAGGAGGAGGCGGTGCTTGGAGATGCACCTGGGAAGCACCCGTGTACACATTCCCGGATGCGACCCGGCTATTGTCAGTCTGGAATGAGTGACATCCATTCTGTGCTAGGAGAGACTGGGGGCAGCCAAGCAGCTGCTAGAGGACTGGGATTGCCACCGTCATGATGAGAAATGGGGACGTGACATGCGGTTAAGCTCCTAAAATGTCTCACAACATGGGACCTTACTAGTGGTCACAAGGCCACGCCCCTTTACCTGAACATTCCTCAAAGAGTCAGGGTTCTGCTTAGGAGAATGTTGGGAGGTATGTGGTAGTAAGGCACATATCATTTTGTCAGGTTAATCCTCCTTTTAAAGTGTATTGTCTTCACTGATTTACTATTCATTTCAAGGTGCACATACAGCATAATGAATGCAGTACATTGATTAACAAGGTGCTTATGTCTCCCTTCACTGACTATTATGCATACCTCCCAACATGACAGGACTTTCCTCTTAAGAAACACCTCTCTTATCCATTAACCTGTTCTTCACAGGTGATGGCAGTCATAAATTAAGAGGGAAGTCTAGGAGCAGAGCATTGTGTAGCTCCTGGAGAGGGTCATGTTGGGAGGTATCTTATGTATCACGTCTATCTGTTCTGTGTCTCTGGTACAAGAGGTCATAGATAACACTTACTGTATAGTCTGTGACAACCTGCAGGTGAGGGTTCACAAGGAAAAGAGTCCAAAACAGATTTGGTGAGAGCTCATTTTAGTAGAGATGTGCAGCGGGAATTTTTCGTGTTTTGTGTTTTGGTTTTGGATTCGGTTCCGCGGTCGTGTTTTGGATTTGGATGCATTTTGTCAAAACCGCCCTTTCGGATTTTTGTTGAATTCGGATGCGTATTGGATTCGGGTGTTTTTTTAATAAAAACTCAAAAACAGCTAAAATCATAGAATTTGGGGGTAATTTTGATCCTATAGCATTATTAACCACAATAACATTAATTTCCCCTCATTTCCAGTCTATTCTGAACACCTCACACTATTATTTTTAGTCCTAAAATTTGCACCGAGGTCGCTGGATGACTAAGCTAAGCCACCCAAGTGGGCGGCACAAACACCTGGCCCATCTAGGAGTGGCACTGCAATGTCAGACAGGATGGCACTTAAAAAATAGTCCCCAAACAGCATATGATGCAAAGATAAATAAAAAAAGAGGCGCAAGATGGAATTGTCCTTGGGCCCTCCCACCCACCCTTATGTTGTATAAACAGGACATGCACACTTTATTAAACCAATCATTTCAGCGACAGGGTCTGCCACACAACTGTGGCTGAAAGGACTGGTTGGTTTGGGCCCCCACCAAAAAAGAAGCAATCAATCTCTCCTTGCACAAACTGACTCCACAGAGGCAAGATGTCCACCTCATCCTCATCGTCCGATTCCTCACCCCTTTCACTGTGTACATACTCCGCCTCACAGAGTATTAATTAGTTGCCACTGGAATCCACCATCACAGGTCCCTGTGTACTTTCTGGAGGCAATTGCTGGTAATTGTCTCCATGGAGGAATTTATAATTCATTTTGATAAACATCATCTTCTCCACATTTTCTGGAAGTAACCCCCTACGTCGATCGCTGACAAGGTGACCGGCTGCACTCAATGCTCTTTCGGAGTACACACTGGAGGGGGGGCAACTTAGGTAAAATAAAGCCAGTTTGTGCAAGGGCCTCCAAATTGCCTCTTTTTTCTGCCAGTATACGTACGGACTGTCTGACATGCCTACAGTGATGCCGTCACTCATATAATCCTCCACCATTCTTTCAATGGTGACAGAATCATATGCAGTGACAGTAAACATGTCAGAATCGTTGGCATGTCCTTCAGTCTGGACCAGATGTCAGCATTTGCTCCTGACTGCCCTGCATCACCGCCAGCGTGTGGTTTAGGAAATTTTATCCTTTTCTTGGCAGCTCCAGTGGCGGTAGAAAATGAAGGAGGAGCTGTTGGCGGGTCACGTTCCGCTTGACTTGACAATTGTCTCACCAGCAGGTCTTTGAACATCTGCACACTTGTGTCTGCTGGAAACAGAGATACAACGTAGGTTTTAAACCTAGGATCGAGCTCGGTGGCCAAAATTTAGTGCTCTGATTTCAACAGATTGACCACCCGTGAATCCTGGTTAAGTGAATGAAGGGCTCCATCCACAAGTCCCACATGCCTAGCAGAATCGCTCCGTTTTAGCTCCTCCTTCAATCTCTCCAGCTGCTTCTGCAAAAGCCTGATGAGAGGAATGACCTGGCTGGCAGTGTCTGAACTGACTTCGCGTGTGGCAAGTTCGAGGGGTTGGAGAACCTTGCACAACATGGAAATCCTTCTCCACTGCGCTTGAGTCAGGTGCATTCCCCCTACTTTGCCTATATCATAGGCAGATGTATAGGCTTGAATGGCCTTTTGCTACTCCTCCATCCTCTGAAGCATATAGAGGGTTGAATTCCACCTCGTTACCACCTCTTGCTTCAGCTGTTGACAGGGCATGTTCAGGAGTGTTTGCTGGCGCTCCAGTCTTCGGCACGCGGTGGCTGAATGCCGAAAGTGGCCTGCAATTTTTCGGGCCACCGACGGCATTTCGCTGAGCAACGGATTGGGAACACGCTGCAAACGCTGACCACCGCTGCCAACTCCGAGTGTCTGCCGGCAGACATCCACTTTCTGATACACCCACAAGACCCTCCACGGCTATATAACACCAGCGAATCCAGAAATAGCGGTGAGTGATATTTGGATTATCCGTATCAACTACTACTGCCTTATCACTGCTTACAGAGACCTTGCTGGAAAGACTGTCACTTTGTATAAAAATTTTGGACACATAAAGACTGTTCCTGGATACAAGTACCACACAGGATTTTCTGTTATAGCACTCACATACCAGCTTAGTAGAATAAACCGCATGTGCGTTTCTACTAAAGAAATACTTTTTTTCCATTTTTTTTTTCCATTTTAATATTTTTATTTCTTTCTATTATCTTCTTTTTTTTTAATTCTTATATATGTTTGTCCAGTGTCCTATTTGTATGTATACCGGTATTAGGAATCATATATCATAGTATACCTTCACGCACACATCAGGTGCTGATACGTACTTATTTATAAGTAACTTTTACGCATACATACCATTTTTTTCATGATTCTACATAGTACTATCTGCAACCCATTTATTACCATTTGACATTATAATCAGACAATTGTATTGTGTTCTATGCTCTTAAAGAAAAATAAATAAAATGTATACCTTTTTTTCAAAACCACTTTCTCATACTGTTTTTTGTGTGACAGCGCTGGGAGGTACAACTCTTTCCATATAGGCTACAGGGCTAGTGGAAGCCCATCTCTCCATAGCTGCTCCCCACACAGAAGGTTTAGCGCGGCCCTCACCCATATTCAGCATTTCCAGAATGCCTCTGTCGTTTTTCAAAAAATGATGCACCACCAAATTAATTGTGTGTGCAGAACATGGGACGTACTGGAATTTGACCACATGTAATGCACGCACAATATTGGTGACGTTGTCCGATATCACAAATCTCCAGGAGAGTCCAATTGGGGTAAGACAATCTGTAATGATGTTCCTCAGTTTCCGTAAGAGGTTGTCAGCTGTGTGCTTCTTATGGAAAGTGGTGATACAAAGCGTAGCTGACCTAGGAACGAGTTGGCGTTTGCGAGATGCTGCTACTGGTGCAGCCGCTGTTGTTGCTGCGGGAGGCAATACATCTACCCAGTGGGCTGTCACAGTCATATAGTCCTTAGTCTGCCCTGCTCCACTTGTCCACTTGTCTGTGGTTAAGTGGACAGTGGGTACAACTGCATTTTTTAGGACACTGAGGACACTTTTTCTGACGTCTGTGTACATTCTCGGTATCGCCTGCCTAGAGAAGTGGAACCTAGATGGGATTTGGTACCAGGGACACACTACCTCAAGCAATTCTCTAAGTCCCTGTGAACTAACGGTGGATACCGGACACACGTCTACCACCAACATAGTTGTCAAGTCCTGAGTTATCCGCTTTGCAACAGGATGACTGCTGTGATATTTCATCTTCCTCGCAAAGGACTGTTGGACAGTCAATTGCTTACTGGAAGTAGTACAGGTGGTCTTCCGACTTCCCCTCTGGGATGACGATCGACTCCCAGCAGCAACAACAGCAGCGCCAGCAGCAACAGCAGAAGTAGGCGCTACACTCAAGGATCCATCGGAGGAATCCCTGTTAGGAGAGGACTCATCAGACTTGCTAGTGACATGGCTTGCATGACTATTGGCATTCCTGTCTAAGGAGGAAATTGACATTGAGGGAGTTAGTGGTGTGGTTTGCAGGAGTTTGGGTACAAGAGGAAGAAGGGATTTAGTTGTCAGTGGACTGCTTCCGCTGTCACCCAAAGTTTTTGAACTTGTCAATGACTTCTGATGAATGCGCTGCAGGTGACGTATAAGGGAGGATGTTCCGAGGTGGTTAACGTCCTTACCCCTACTTATTACAGCTTGACAAAGGCAGCACACGGCTTGACACCAGTTGTCTGCATTTCTGTTGAAATTTTTTTTTTGGTATTTTGACAAGGCATGTCAATGGCCTTATTCATCCCACGGACAACAGGTGTCTCCCCAGGTGCCTGACTTAAACAAACCACCTCACCATCAGAATCCTCCTTGTCTATTTCCTCCTCAGCGCCAGCAACACCCATATCCTCATCCTGGTGTACTTCAACAGTGACATCTTCAATTTGACTATCAGGAACTGGACTGTGGGTGCTCCTTCCTGCACTTGCAGGGGACGTGCAAATGGTGGAAGGAGCTACCTCTTACCATCCAGTATTGGGAAGGTCAGGCATCGCAACCGACACAATTGGACTCTCCTTGTGGATTTGTGATTTAGAAGAATGCACAGTTCTTTGCTGTGCTTTTGCCAGCTTAACTCTTTTCATTTTTCTAGCGGGAGGATGAGTGCTTCCATCCTCATGTGAAGCTGAACCACTAGCCATGAACATAGGCCAGGGCCTCAGCCGTTCCTTGCCACTCCGTGTCATAAATGGCATATTGGCAAGTTTACGCTTCTCCTCAGATGATTTTAATTTAGATTTCTGGGTCATTTTACTGAACTTTTGCTTTTTGGATTTTACATGCTCTCTACTATGACATTGGGCATCGGCCTTGGCAGATGACGTTGATGGCATTTCATCATCTCTGCCATGACTAGTGACAGCAGCTTCAGCACTAGGTGGAAGTGGATCTTGATCTTTCCCTCCAAATTTTTGTTCTCCATTTTTTAATGTGTGGAATTATATGCCAGTAATATATCTGGAATTAGGCGGCAGTAATGTGTGGAATTAGATACCACTAGATAGATACCAGATACCACTGTCACTGGAATGTTGATGGCCTATGCACAGTGACAGGACACTACCAAAGCACCCTACAGCAGCAAGATGCAGCACAAGACACTGTACTAGTATTAGTAATGTAGTATTACTGAGCACCACAAGACAATGAGCAGTGATTCTGAGCACTGATGATACTGAGCACTGATTATACTACGGAGAACTGACACTGAGCAGCACGATTAGCACAAGACACTGTACTAGTATTAGTAATGTAGTTTCTCTGACGTCCTAAGTGGATGCTGGGACTCCGTAAGGACCATGGGGAATAGCGGCTCCGCAGGAGACTGGGCACAACTAAAGAAAGCTTTAGGACTACCTGGTGTGCACTGGCTCCTCCCTCTATGACCCTCCTCCAGACCTCAGTTAGAATTTTGTGCCCGGCTGAGCTGGATGCACACTAGGGGCTCTCCTGAGCTCCTATAAAAAGAAAGTTTATTTTAGGTTTTTTATTTTCAGTGAGATCTGCTGGCAACAGACTCACTGCTACGAGGGACTAAGGGGAGAGAAGCGAACCTACCTGCTTGCAGCTAGCTTGGGCTTCTAAGGCTACTGGACACCATTAGCTCCAGAGGGATCGAACACAGGGCCCGACCTCGATCGTCCGTTCCCGGAGCCGCGCCGCCGTCCCCCTTACAGAGCCAGAAGCAAGAAGAGTCCTGGAAATCGGCGGCAGAAGACTTCGGTCTTCAAACAAGGTAGCGCACAGCACTGCAGCTGTGTGCCATTGCTTCCCATGCACACCTCACACTCCGGTCACTGATGGGTGCAGGGCGCTGGGGGGGGGGCGCCCTGGGCTGCAATATTAAGTACCTTGGCTGGCAAAAAAACACATAATATAGTCATAGAGACTATATATGTGTAAAATACCCCTGCCAGATATACATAGAAAAAAGCGGGAGAAATCCGCCGAAAAGGGGGCGGGGCTATCTCCCTCAGCACACTGGCGCCATTTTCCCTCACAGCTCCGCTGGAAGCATCGCTCCCAGGCTCTCCCCTGCAGTTTCCAGACTACATAGGGTAAAAAAGAGAGGGGGGGCACTAAATTTAGGCGCAATATTGTGTATACAAGCAGCTATTGGGAAAAATCACTCAGTTATAGTGGTAATCCCTGTGTTATATAGCGCTGTTGGTGTGTGCTGGCATACTCTCTCTCTGTCTCCCCAAAGGGCTTTGTGGGGTCCTGTCCTCAGTCAGAGCATTCCCTGTGTGTGTGCGGTGTGTCGGTACGGCTGTGTCGACATGTTTGATGAGGAGGCTTATGTGGAGGCGGAGCAAGTGCCGATAAATGTGATGTCACCCCCTGCGGGGCCGACACCTGAGTGAATGGACTTGTGGAAGGAATTACGTGAAAGTGTCAACTCCTTACATAAAAGGTTTGACGACATATCAGATGTGGGACAGCCGGCTTCTCAGCTTGTGCCTGCCCAGCTGTCTCAAAAGCCATCAGGGGCTCTAAAACGCCCGCTACCTCAGATGGCAGACACAGATGTCGACACGGATACTGAATCCAGTGTCGACGACGATGAGACAAATGTACATTCCAATAGGGCCACACGTTACATGATTGAGGCAATGAAAAATGTGTTGCACATTTCAGATATTACCCCAGGAACCACAAAAAAGGGTATTATGTTTGGGGAGAAAAAACTACCAGTGGTTTTTCCCCCATCTGAGGAATTAAATGAGGTGTGTGAAGAAGCGTGGGCTTCCCCCGATAAGAAACTGGTAATTTCTAAAAGGTTACTAATGGCGTACCCTTTCCCGCCAGAGGATAGGTCACGTTGGGAAACATCCACTAGGGTGGATAAAGCGCTCACACGTCTGTCAAAAAAGGTGGCACTACCGTCTCCGGACACGGAAGGAGCCTGCTGATAGGAAGCAGGAGGCTATCCTGAAGTCTGTATATACACACTCAGGTATTATACTGAGACCAGATATTGCTTCAGCATGGATGTGCAGTGCTGCAGCTGCGTGGTCAGATTCCCTGTCGGAAAATATTGATACCCTAGACAGGGACACTATATTGCTATCCATAGAGCATATAAAAGACGCAGTCTTATACATGAGAGATGCACAGAGGGATATTTGCCGGCTGGCATCTAAAATAAGTGCAATGTCCATTTCTGCCAGGAGAGGATTATGGACTCTGCAGTGGACGGGTGATGCAGATTCTAAAAGGCACATGGAAGTTTTGCCTTATAAGGGTGAGGAGTTGTTCGGGGATGGTCTCTCGGACCTCGTTTCCACAGCAACAGCTGGGAAGTCAGCATTTTTACCCCATGTTCCCTCACAGCCAAAGAAAGCACCGTATTATCAGGTACAGTCCTTTCGGCCCCATAAAGGCAAGCGGGTTAAAGGTGCGTCCTTTCTGCCCAGAGGCAGAGGTATAGGGAAAAAGCTGCAGCATACAGCCAGTTCCCAGGAGCAAAAGTCCTCCACCGCTTCCTCCAAGTCCACCGCATGACGCTGGGGCTCCACAGGCGGAGCCAGGTACGGTGGCGGCCCGTCTCAAAAACTTCAGCAATCAGTGGGCTCTCTCACGGGTGGATCCCTGGATCCTTCAAGTAGTATCTCAGGGGTACAAGCTGGAATTCGAGACGTCTCCCCCCCGCAGTTTCCTCAAATCTGCCTTGCCAACAACTCCCTCAGGCAGGGAGGCAGTGCTAGAGGCAATTCACAAGCTGTATTCCCAGCAGGTGATAGTTAAGGTGCCCCTCCTTCAACAAGGACGGGGTTACTATTCCACAATGTTTGTGGTACCGAAACCGGATGGTTCGGTGAGACCCATTTTAAATTTGAAATCCTTGAACACATATATAAAAAAATTCAAGTTCAAGATGGAATCGCTCAGGGCAGTTATTTCAAGCCTGGACGAGGGGGATTACATGGTATCACTGGACATCAAGGATGCTTACCTGCATGTCCCCATTTACCATCATCACCAGGAGTACCTCAGATTTGTGGTACAGGATTGTCATTACCAATTCCAGACGTTGCCGTTTGGTCTGTCCACGGCACCGAGGGTATTTACCAAGGTAATGGCCGAAATGATGATACTCCTTCGAAAAAAGGGAGTTTTAATTATCCCGTACGTGGACGATCTCCTGATAAAGGCGAGGTCCAGGGAGCAGTTGTTGGTCGGGGTAGCACTATCTCGGGAGGTGCTACAACAGCACGGTTGGATTCTAAATATTCCAAAGTCATAGCTGGTCCCTACGACACGTCTACTGTTCCTGGGGATGGTTCTGGACACAGAACAGAAAAAAGTGTTTCTCCCGGAGGAGAAAGTCAAGGAGCTGTCATCTCTAGTCAGAGGCCTCCTGAAACCAAAACAGGTGTCGGTGCATCACTGCACGCGAGTCCTGGGAAAAATGGTAGCTTCCTACGAAGCAATTCCATTCGGCAGGTTCCATGCAAGGACTTTTCAGTGGGACCTGTTGGACAAGTGGTCCGGATCGCATCTTCAGATGCATCGGCTGATAACCCTGTCTCCAAGGACCAGGGTGTCTCTGCTGTGGTGGCTGCAAAGTGCTCATCTTCAAGAGGGCCGCAGATTCGGCATACAGGACTGGGTCCTGGTGACCACGGATGCCAGCCTTCGAGGCTGGGGGGCAGTCACACAGGGAAGAAACTTCCAAGGACTATGGTCAAGTCAGGAGACTTCCCTACACATAAATATTCTGGAACTGAGGGCCATTTACAATGCCCTAAGTCAGGCAAAACCCCTGCTTCAAAACCAGCCGGTACTGATCCAGTCAGACAACATCACGGCAGTCGCCCATGTAAACCGACAGGGCGGCACAAGAAGCAGGACGGCGATGGCAGAAGCCACAAGGATTCTCCGATGGGCGGAAAATCACGTGTTAGCACTGTCAGCAGTGTTCATTCCGGGAGTGGACAATTGGGAAGCAGACTTCCTCAGCAGGCACGACCTCCACCCGGGAGAGTGGGGACTTCATCCAGAAGTCTTCCAACTGATTGTAAACCGTTGGGAAAGGCCACAGGTGGACATGATGGCGTCCCGCCTAAACAAAAAGCTAGAAAAGTATTGCGCCAGGTCAAGAGACCCGCAGGCGATAGCTGTGGACGCTCTAGTGACACCGTGGGTGTACCGGTCGGTTTATGTGTTCCCTCCTCTTCCTCTCATACCAAAGGTACTGAGGATAATAAGGAGAAGAGGAGTAAGAACTATACTCGTTGTTCCGGATTGGCCAAGAAGAGCTTGGTACCCGGAACTTCAAGAAATTATCTCAGAGGACCCATGGCCTCTGCCGCTCAGACAGGACCTGCTGCAGCAGGGGCCCTGTCTGTTCCAAGACTTACCGCGGCTGCATTTGATGGCATGGCGGTTGAACACCGGATCCTGAAGGAAAAGGGCATTCCGGAGGAAGTCATTCCTACGCTGATTAAAGCTAGGAAAGAAGTGACCGCAAACCATTATCACCGCATTTGGCGAAAATATGTTGCGTGGTGTGAGGCCAGGAAGGCCCCAACGGAGGAATTTCAGCCGGGCCGTTTTCTGCACTTCCTACAGTCAGGGGTGACTATGGGCCTAAAATTGGGTTCCATTAAGGTCCAGATTTCGGCTCTATCGATTTTCTTCCAGAGAGAACTGGCTTCACTACCTGAAGTTCAGACTTTTGTTAAGGGAGTGCTGCATATTCAGCCCCCTTTTGTGCCTCCAGTGGCACCTTGGGATCTCAACGTGGTGTTGGATTTCCTAAAGTCACATTGGTTTGAGCCACTTAAAACCGTGGAATTAAAATATCTCATGTGGAAAGTGGTCATGCTGTTGGCCTTGGCTTCGGCCAGGCGTGTGTCAGAATTGGCGGCTTTGTCATGTAAAAGCCCTTATCTGATTTTCCATATGGATAGGGCAGAATTGAGGACTCGTCCCCAGTTTCTCCCTAAGGTGGTATCAGCCTTTCATTTGAACCAACCTATCGTGGTGCCTGCGGCTACTGAAGACTTGGAGGCTTCCAAGTTGTTGGACGTAGTCAGGGCCCTGAGAATTTATGTTTCCAGGACAGCTAGTGTCAGGAAAACTGACTCGTTGTTTATCCTGTATGCACCCAACAAGCTGGGTGCTTCTGCTTCAAAGCAGACTATTGCTCGCTGGATCTGTAGTACGATTCAGCTTGCACATTCTGCGGCTGGACTGCCGCATCCTAAATCAGTGAAAGCCCATTCCATGAGGAAGGTGTGCTCTTCTTGGGCGGCTGCCCGAGTGGTCTCGGCTCTACAACTTTGCCGAGCAGCTACTTGGTCGGGGTCAAACACATTTGCTAAATTCTACAAGTTTGACACCCTGGCTGAGGAGGACCTAGAGTTTGCCATCCGCACTCTCCCGCCCATTTGGGAGCTTTGGTATAATCTCCATGGTCCTTACGGAGTCCCAGCATCCACTTAGGATGTCAGAGAAAATAAGATTTTACTCACCGGTAAATCTATTTCTCGTAGTCCGTAGTGGATGCTGGGCGCCCATCCCAAGTGCGGATTGTCTGCAATACTTGTATATAGTTATTGTTTAACTAAAGGGTTATTGTTGAGCCATCTGTTGAGAGTCTCAGTTATTGTTCATACTGTTAACTGGGTATAGTATCACGAGTTATACGGTGTGATTGGTGTGGCTGGTATGAGTCTTACCCGGGATTCAAAATCCTTCCTTATTGTGTCAGCTCTTCCGGGCACAGTATCCTAACTGAGGTCTGGAGGAGGGTCATAGAGGGAGGAGCCAGTGCACACCAGGTAGTCCTAAAGCTTTCTTTAGTTGTTCCCAGTCTCCTGCGGAGCCGCTATTCCCCATGGTCCTTACGGAGTCCCAGCATCCACTACGGACTACGAGAAATATATTTACCGGTGAGTAAAATCTTATTATTACTGAGCACCACAAGACAATGTTCAGTGATACTGAGCACTGATGATACTCAGCACTGATGATACTACGAAGAACTGACACTGAGCAGCACGATTAGCACAAGACACTGTACTAGTATTACTAATGTAGTATTACTGAGCACCACAAGCCAATGATCAGTGATACTGAGCACTGATGATACTATGGAGAACTGACACTGAGCAGCACGATTAGCACAACACACTGTACTAGTATTACTAATGTACTATTCCTGAGCACCACAAGACAATGAGCAGTGATACTGATCACTGATTATACTGAGCACTGATGATACTACTGAGAGAACTGACACTGATGCAGCACAAGACACTGTACCAGTATTAGTGAGCTACACAAAAGCACTCTGGAATTGTCACCCCCCCAGATACCAATGTGACTGGAATGATGATGAACGATAGACAGTCACAGGACACTACTACCACAGCACCCTACAGCAGCAAGATGCAGCACAAGAGACACTGTACTATTACTGAGCAGCACAAATGCACTCTGGAATTGTCACCCCCCCCAGATACCACTGTGACTGGAATGATGATGACTGATGCAGTCACAGGACACTACTACCAGAGCACCCTACAGCAGCAAGATGCAGCACAAGAGAGACACAGTAAGAGTATTACTGAGATTTTCCGAGTCAGACGGGAACAACCGAGCCTGGCTCGGACCCGTGTTTGACACGTGAGGTTCGGTAGGGTTCGGTTCTTAGAGAACCGAACCCGCTGATCTCTACATTTTAGTAATTCAAAATATGATAAAATAGTTTAAAATTCACTCTATGATCTTTGCTAAGGAAACATCACAATCCAAAGAGCCACATATAATAACCTTCTACCCCAGGGGAGCAGGGGAGCTAACATGCTGCTTTACAGAACAGTGAATTGCAGACATCTTCTCCCACAGTCTAGGGCTGAATGCCATCTTTTATATTCTCTAACAACTTGATGTGTGTGCAGCGCCAGCTCAGAGCCTGCTGCGAGCTCTGCATCACAGACAGGCAACAGCCAGGAGGATTCTTCATTACACAGTACTGTGCATGGCAGTATATGGAAAGTTGCAAAGCTGCATTTGTTCCACATAACTACATGGGTTCTCTCTTCCTTTTAACGCAATGTGGATCTAAAGTCCCTTGTGTATTATTAGGACCTTACTACGTTTCCTTGTGACCATATCACTTCATCTATGAAGTAATCGACAATAAAAGCGATTTACCACCTGTGTTCTGCTGAAGAGAGACATCCAGGCTTCTAGTTGAGTACTTCACTATACAGCTTTTTGATTTCTTTTGCACCCAGTCTGTTTAGGGTAATCTGTCTTTCTGTAACTTTGTTGTCCAGGCACCTGGATCTGGAAATAAGATACCCAGTAGCAAATGAGAGGCCAATATTGCCGGTATAAACTGAAAAATATACATTGGTCAATTGTCTGCTGTGTGTAGTGTCCACACCAGGTGAAATGTGCTGGAACTAAGCAGGCTTGGACTGGCCCACAGGGGTACAGGGTAATCCACCGGTGAACCCCCACTGCCTGGGGCCCCACCTCCTGCTCTAAGGATCAGGGTCCAGACTGTGCACTTGAATGATACATTATACATATCTTACCTTATACTGGAATAAAGTGTATTTTCTACAGTGCATTGCTGTTATTAATCTGTTTTTAATCTGGTACATTATCATGCATGCAGCAGCTGAAATTACTGGATATATTTATGAAGGGGCCCAGACGTTGCGCTCTCTAATGGTTAGTCAAACAAATGAGGTGTCAGGCCACACACCCTCTGCAGACTAGCCACACCTCTAACATGGGCCCCTACCACTGCATTTTCCCGGTGGGCCCTACATGTCCCAGTCCGACACTGGAACTAAGGAGACTGACAGCAGACAATATAACTGGGCAGTACAGTGTTACAGGTGTGACACCAGCAGTTTGCCTGTAAACAACGTTCTGGTGTTTTATTGTGTTTGTTTGTTTGTTTGTTTGTTTATATATTTATTTATTTATTTATTTGGGGCGGGGGGGACTCTACACTCAGCGGACTTTCCATTAATACTATATAGCTATTTGTAATTTTATATTCTAAATGTTGCATACTGTAAAATTCCCATGTACAGTATAATAGAGTTCTATTAGACAGGCATGATTTAAAGGGAGTTACAAGAATGACCATGGAATGGTCATGGAGAATCTGAGTGAACTTTGCAAAGATCATGTGTGTCCTGAATGAATGGAGGTGCTGCTAATTTATTCCAGTTGTTGTTCATGAATTATGACTCACGCATATCTTGTACTAGAACTCCTGACTTACCTCCCTCTTTAATAGACCCTCTGTTATTTTTTATGTTCTAATTGTACCTGACAAAAGAAAACATTTCCACCACAATATGCTGAAACATGAAGATTAGACTCAAGAAACTGTACTTTTCCTGTACAAGTGTTAACTTTTATTTTTCTGTATTGCACATGACCCTGAACTAATGCATTGTATCTGTAGCTTACTGAGTATCTCTATACTAGACAATGTATTTGAAAGCTAGTGCTTATATGGCCTTTCAATACCTATTTTATACCTGTGCCTCCTCACTTAGATAGTACCATTAAGTGGGTTATTTTTCTTGATTGTCCTTCCAGTGGAGTGGCAGTAGTATTTTATATTCTTCTGTCTGTGCTTTCCATTATTATTTGTAGTTGTAGTACTTATTTTGTATGAGAGGAGATGTTGCTAATTTATCCCAGTGTTTTTCTGTCGAATGCTGTAAAGTATGTATAAGTCACATGTTACCAGTGTCGGATAGGGGCATGAAGGGCCCACCGGGGGAATGCGGTGATAGGGGCCCATACTTAGGGGTGTGGCCAGCCTACAAAGGGGGTGTGGCCAGCCTCCACAGAGGATTGAAATACACAATAGTTTAGTGCAGTGTAATGCAACATATCTACCATGTATAATACAAGTGCACAGTCTGGAACCTGATCTCTAGAGGAAGGAGTGGGACCTCAGGCAGTAGGGCCCACCGGTGGTTTCCCCTGTACCCCTGTGGGCCAGTCCGACCCTGCATGTTACTGTATGCCAGCATTGGTGTATGTGTTTGCTTCACTGGTGTTTCCACACAATTTTAAATGTAAGTTTATTACTTTGACAGACACAAGGTTCAAGCTAACAGTATACCCGGTTCTTTAGCAGCCCTTGCCACAAACTGTGCACATGGTGGAAGGAACCCAGCAAAATGGTACAAAGGGCTCTCAGTGCTACTATCACTTTATATACAATAGAATAATTACTCTGACAGCACTCTGACTCAAATTTCACTGTGTGTAATGTCCAAACCAGGGTGAAATGTGTTGGAACTAAGGAGACTGACAGGACACAATACCAAAGAGCGCTGCAGTAGTACAAGAGCAACATAAGCAGTTTGCCATCAAACAGCTTTCTGGACCTTTTTTTTTTTTTGGGTGGGGGGGAAACTTCACATAATGCAGCAGCTATATAGCAGTGGAATTCACCATCCCAGTCTACATACTGTAGGTTGACTAGATACAGTAAGTACCATTACAATAAGAGTGATACCTAGACCCATTACAATAAGAGTGATACCTGGACAAAAGGGTACAGAAAAAGTCTACACTGTTCAAGTGCCGCCAGAGGTTTCATTAATCAGTTTTTCAACTGTAGTATCACAAATAGAACACTATCCTGCCCCCACCCCCTTCCCTCCTCCAACCCAACACAAGTTGATTTGGTTATGTGGTTTTTAAGGTGTAGCTGGTACTAGCAGGTAAATTACTCTTTTAAACATTTATTGCTTTGCTACACTACAGATAGAAGACATACTATAAAGCATAATTACCAATTTTAGATACCTTCTTATAATTATTGTAAACATTACCTTTATAAATGAATCTTATTTATTTACCTTAATAAGTTCATTGAGTTTTATTTTATAATGCATTATTGTGTGATTATGTGTAAAAATAGATCTATTTGTCTAATGTGTATAAAGTAATTTTATCACAGAGTCCTTTCTTCCATTTCTGTTGTAGTGCTACTTGTCTTTGGAGTACACACACACACACACACACACACACACACACACACACACACACACACAGCAGCACTTTCTGGACATCCTCTTGAACCACTTAGTGCAGAATGCAGACTATAAATTTTAGAGATGAGCGCCGGAAATTTTTCGGGTTTTGTGTTTTGGTTTTGGGTTCGGTTCCGCGGCCGTGTTTTGGGTTCGACCGCGTTTTGGCAAAACCTCACCGAATTTTTTTTGTCGGATTCGGGTGTGTTTTGGATTCGGGTGTTTTTTTAAAAAAACCCTAAAAAACAGCTTAAATCATAGAATTTGGGGGTAATTTTGATCCCAAAGTATTATTAACCTCAAAAAACATAATTTACACTCATTTTCAGCCTATTCTGAACACATCACACCTCACAATATTATTTTTAGTCCTAAAATTTGCACCGAGGTCGCTGTGTGAGTAAGATAAGCGACCCTAGTGGCCGACACAAACACCGGGCCCATCTAGGAGTGGCACTGCAGTGTCACGCAGGATGGCCCTTCCAAAAAACCCTCCCCAAACAGCACATGACGCAAAGAAAAAAAGAGGCGCAATGAGGTAGCTGACTGTGTGAGTAAGATTAGCGACCCTAGTGGCCGACACAAACACCGGGCACATCTAGGAGTGGCACTGCAGTGTCACGCAGGATGTCCCTTCCAAAAAACCCTCCCCAAACAGCACATGACGCAAAGAAAAAAAGAGGCGCAATGAGGTAGCTGTGTGAGTAAGATTAGCGACCCTAGTGGCCGACACAAACACCGGGCCCATCTAGGAGTGGCACTGCAGTGTCACGCAGGATGTCCCTTCCAAAAAACCCTCCCCAATCAGCACATGATGCAAAGAAAAAGAAAAGAAAAAAGAGGTGCAAGATGGAATTATCCTTGGGCCCTCCCACCCACCCTTATGTTGTATAAACAAAACAGGACATGCACACTTTAACCAACCCATCATTTCAGTGACAGGGTCTGCCACACGACTGTGACTGATATGACGGGTTGGTTTGGACCCCCCCCAAAAAAGAAGCAATTAATCTCTCCTTGCACAAACTGGCTCTACAGAGGCAAGATGTCCACCTCATCTTCACCCTCCGATATATCACCGTGTACATCCCCCTCCTCACAGATTATCAATTCGTCCCCACTGGAATCCACCATCTCAGCTCCCTGTGTACTTTGTGGAGGCAATTGCTGCTGGTCAATGTCTCCGCGGAGGAATTGATTATAATTCATTTTAATGAACATCATCTTCTCCACATTTTCTGGATGTAACCTCGTACGCCGATTGCTGACAAGGTGAGCGGCGGCACTAAACACTCTTTCGGAGTACACACTTGTGGGAGGGCAACTTAGGTAGAATAAAGCCAGTTTGTGCAAGGGCCTCCAAATTGCCTCTTTTTCCTGCCAGTATAAGTACGGACTGTGTGACGTGCCTACTTGGATGCGGTCACTCATATAATCCTCCACCATTCTATCAATGTTGAGAGAATCATATGCAGTGACAGTAGACGACATGTCCGTAATCGTTGTCAGGTCCTTCAGTCCGGACCAGATGTCAGCATCAGCAGTCGCTCCAGACTGCCCTGCATCACCGCCAGCGGGTGGGCTCGGAATTCTGAGCCTTTTCCTCGCACCCCCAGTTGCGGGAGAATGTGAAGGAGGAGATGTTGACAGGTCGCGTTCCGCTTGACTTGACAATTTTGTCACCAGCAGGTCTTTCAACCCCAGCAGACCTGTGTCTGCCGGAAAGAGAGATCCAAGGTAGGCTTTAAATCTAGGATCGAGCACGGTGGCCAAAATGTAGTGCTCTGATTTCAACAGATTGACCACCCGTGAATCCTTGTTAAGCGAATTAAGGGCTGCATCCACAAGTCCCACATGCCTAGCGGAATCGCTCCGTGTTAGCTCCTTCTTCAATGCCTCCAGCTTCTTCTGCAAAAGCCTGATGAGGGGAATGACCTGACTCAGGCTGGCAGTGTCTGAACTGACTTCACGTGTGGCAAGTTCAAAGGGCATCAGAACCTTGCACAACGTTGAAATCATTCTCCACTGCACTTGAGACAGGTGCATTCCATCTCCTATATCGTGCTCAATTGTATAGGCTTGAATGGCCTTTTGCTGCTCCTCCAACCTCTGAAGCATATAGAGGGTTGAATTCCACCTCGTTACCACTTCTTGCTTCAGATGATGGCAGGGCAGGTTCAGTAGTTTTTGGTGGTGCTCCAGTCTTCTGTACGTGGTGCCTGTACGCCGAAAGTGTCCCGCAATTTTTCTGGCCACCGACAGCATCTCTTGCACGCCCCTGTCGTTTTTTAAAAAATTCTGCACCACCAAATTCAAGGTATGTGCAAAACATGGGACGTGCTGGAATTTGCCCATATTTAATGCACACACAATATTGCTGGCGTTGTCCGATGCCACAAATCCACAGGAGAGTCCAATTGGGGTAAGCCATTCCGCGATGATCTTCCTCAGTTGCCGTAAGAGGTTTTCAGCTGTGTGCGTATTCTGGAAAGCGGTGATACAAAGCGTAGCCTGCCTAGGAAAGAGTTGGCGTTTGCGAGATGCTGCTACTGGTGCCGCCGCTGCTGTTCTTGCGGCGGGAGTCCATACATCTACCCAGTGGGCTGTCACAGTCATATAGTCCTGACCCTGCCCTGCTCCACTTGTCCACATGTCCGTGGTTAAGTGGACATTGGGTACAACTGCATTTTTTAGGAGACTGGTGAGTCTTTTTCTGACGTCCGTGTACATTCTCGGTATCGCCTGCCTAGAGAAGTGGAACCTAGATGGTATTTGGTAACGGGGGCACACTGCCTCAATAAATTGTCTAGTTCCCTGTGAACTAACGGCGGATACCGGACGCACGTCTAACACCAACATAGTTGTCAAGGACTCAGTTATCCGCTTTGCAGTAGGATGACTGCTGTGATATTTCATCTTCCTCGCAAAGGACTGTTGAACAGTCAATTGCTTACTGGAAGTAGTACAAGTGGGCTTACGACTTCCCCTCTGGGATGACCATCGACTCCCAGCGGCAACAACAGCAGCGCCAGCAGCAGTAGGCGTTACACGCAAGGATGCATCGGAGGAATCCCAGGCAGGAGAGGACTCGTCAGACTTGCCAGTGACATGGCCTGCAGGACTATTGGCATTCCTGGGGAAGGAGGAAATTGACACTGAGGGAGTTGGTGGGGTGGTTTGCGTGAGCTTGGTTACAAGAGGAAGGGATTTACTGGTCAGTGGACTGCTTCCGCTGTCACCCAAAGTTTTTGAACTTGTCACTGACTTATTATGAATGCGCTGCAGGTGACGTATAAGGGAGGATGTTCCGAGGTGGTTAACGTCCTTACCCCTACTTATTACAGCTTGACAAAGGGAACACACGGCTTGACACCTGTTGTCCGCATTTCTGGTGAAATACCTCCACACCGAAGAGCTGATTTTTTTGGTATTTTCACCTGGCATGTCAACGGCCATATTCCTCCCACGGACAACAGGTGTCTCCCCGGGTGCCTGACTTAAACAAACCACCTCACCATCAGAATCCTCCTGGTCAATTTCCTCCCCAGCGCCAGCAACACCCATATCCTCCTCATCCTGGTGTACTTCAACACTGACATCTTCAATCTGACTATCAGGAACTGGACTGCGGGTGCTCCTTCCAGCACTTGCAGGGGGCATGCAAATAGTGGAAGGCGCATGCTCTTCACGTCCAGTGTTGGGAAGGTCAGGCATCGCAAACGACACAATTGGACTCTCCTTGTGGATTTGGGATTTCAAAGAACGCACAGTTCTTTGCGGTGCTTTTGCCAGCTTGAGTCTTTTCAGTTTTCTAGCGAGAGGCTGAGTGCTTCCATCCTCATGTGAAGCTGAACCACTAGCCATGAACATAGGCCAGGGCCTCAGCCGTTCCTTGCCACTCCGTGTGGTAAATGGCATATTGGCAAGTTTACGCTTCTCCTCCGACAATTTTATTTTAGGTTTTGGAGTCCTTTTTTTTCTGATATTTGGTGTTTTGGATTTGACATGCTCTGTACTATGACATTGGGCATCGGCCTTGGCAGACGACGTTGCTGGCATTTCATCGTCTCGGCCATGACTAGTGGCAGCAGCTTCAGCACGAGGTGGAAGTGGATCTTGATCTTTCCCTAATTTTGGAACCTCAACTTTTTTGTTCTCCATATTTTATAGGCAGAACTAAAAGGCACCTCAGGTAAACAATGGAGATGGATGGATTGGATACTAGTATACAATTATGTACGGACTGCCACGGTTAGGTGGTATAAAAAAACCACGGTTAGGTGGTATATATTATAATAATAATACAATTATGGATGGACGGACTGCCTGCCGACTGCCGACACAGAGGTAGCCACAGCCGTGAACTACCGCACTGTACACTGGTTGATAAAGAGATAGTAGTATACTCGTAACAACTAGTATGACACTATGACGACGGTATAAAGAATGAAAAAAAAACCACGGTTAGGTGGTATATATTATAATAATAATACAATTATGGATGGACGGACTGCCTGCCGACTGCCGACACAGAGGTAGCCACAGCCGTGAACTACCGCACTGTACACTGGTTGATAAAGAGATAGTAGTATACTCGTAACAACTAGTATGACACTATGACGACGGTATAAAGAATGAAAAAAAAACCACGGTTAGGTGGTATATATTATAATAATAATACAATTATGGATGGACGGACTGCCTGCCGACTGCCGACACAGAGGTAGCCACAGCCGTGAACTACCGCACTGTACACTGGTTGATAAAGAGATAGTAGTATACTCGTAACAACTAGTATGACACTATGACGACGGTATAAAGAATGAAAAAAAAACCACGGTTAGGTGGTATATATTATAATAATAATACAATTATGGATGGACGGACTGCCTGCCGACTGCCGACACAGAGGTAGCCACAGCCGTGAACTACCGCACTGTACACTGGTTGATAAAGAGATAGTAGTATACTCGTAACAACTAGTATGACACTATGACGACGGTATAAAGAATGCAAAAAAAACCACAGTTAGGTGGTATATATTATAATAATAATACAATTATGGATGGACGGACTGCCTGCCGACTGCCGACACAGAGGTAGCCACAGCCGTGAACTACCGCACTGTACACTGGTTGATAAAGAGATAGTAGTATACTCGTAACAACTAGTATGACACTATGACGGTATAAAGAATGAAAAAAAAACCACGGTTAGGTGGTATATATTATAATAATAATACAATTATGGATGGACGGACTGCCTGCCGACTGCCGACACAGAGGTAGCCACAGCCGTGAACTACCGCACTGTACACTGGTTGATAAAGAGATAGTAGTATACTCGTAACAATTAGGATGACACTATGACGGTATAAAGAATGAAAAAAAAACCACGGTTAGGTGGTAGGTATATAATAATAAATAATACAATTCTGGTCGGACGGACTGCCTGCCGTGTGCCGACACAGAGGTAGCCACAGCCGTGAACTACCGCACTGTACACTGGTTGATAAAGAGATAGTAGTATACTCGTAACAATTAGGATGACACTATGACGGTATAAAGAATGAAAAAAAAACCACGGTTAGGTGGTAGGTATATAATAATAAATAATATAATTCTGGTCGGACGGACTGCCTGCCGTGTGCCGACACAGAGGTAGCCACAGCCGTGAACTACCGCACTGTACACTGGTTGATAAAGAGATAGTAGTATACTCGTAACAATTAGGATGACACTATGACGGTATAAAGAATGAAAAAAAAACCACGGTTAGGTGGTAGGTATATAATAATAAATAATACAATTCTGGTCGGACGGACTGCCTGCCGTGTGCCGACACAGAGGTAGCCACAGCCGTGAACTACCGCACTGTACACTGGTTGATAAAGAGATAGTAGTATACTCGTAACAATTAGGATGACACTATGACGGTATAAAGAATGAAAAAAAAACCACGGTTAGGTGGTAGGTATATAATAATAAATAATACAATTCTGGTCGGACGGACTGCCTGCCGTGTGCCGACACAGAGGTAGCCACAGCCGTGAACTACCGCACTGTACACTGGTTGATAAAGAGATAGTAGTATACTCGTAACAATTAGGATGACACTATGACGGTATAAAGAATGAAAAAAAAACCACGGTTAGGTGGTAGGTATATAATAATAAATAATACAATTCTGGTCGGACGGACTGCCTGCCGTGTGCCGACACAGAGGTAGCCACAGCCGTGAACTACCGCACTGTACTGTGTCTGCTGCTAATATAGACTGGTTGATATTTAAAGAGATATTAGTAGTATACAACAATACTATACTGGTGGTCAGGCACTGGTCACCACTCCTGCAGCAAAAGTGTGCACTGTTAATTAATATAATTGTACTCCTGGCTCCTGCTAACAACCTGCAGTGCTCCCCAGTCTCCCCCACAATTAATTATAAGCTTTTAATTTATACATTGATGACTGTGCAGCACACTGGGCTGAGCTGAGTGCACACAGACTGAGTCACACTGTGTGACTGACTGTGCTGTGTATCGTTTTTTTTTTCAGGCAGAGAACGGATATAGCAGAGAGAAGTGAACGGATATATTATATTAAATAAAAGTTAACTAGCAACTGCACTGGTCACTGACTGTGGTAAACTAACTCTGTCTGCGACTCTGCACAATCTCTCTCTATCTAATCTATCTATCTCTATTCTAATGGAGAGGACGCCAGACACGTCCTCTCCCTATCAATCTCAATGCACGAGTGAAAATGGCGGCGACGCGCGGCTCCTTATATAGAATCCGAGTCTCGCGATAGAATCCGAGCCTCGCGAGAATCCGACAGCGTCATGATGACGTTCGGGCGCGCTCGGGTTAACCGAGCAAGGCGGGAAGATCCGAGTCGCTCGGACCCGTGGAAAAAAAAGTGAAGTTCGTGCGGGTTCGGATTCAAAGAAACCGAACCCGCTCATCTCTAATAAATTTACTAAAAATGAGTGACATCACTGAGACAGTTCATATTCAGAAGTGATGAATTGATTATATTTTGCCAATATTTTCTTTACGTGTAGTTACGTATGTAAAGTTCTTAATTAACGTAAAGTTAGGACCATGTTTCATTTATTTCTACTCAAATGTATTGTTATAATGGGGGTCATTCCGACCCAATCGCATGCTGCACTTCCTTGCAGCCATGCAATCGGGTCGGAACTGCACATGCGCAGCGGCCACATTGCGCAGGCGCGTTGTTGCCTGGCGATGGCCAGCGACGCCGCAAATACAAGAACGCGGCAAGAAGACTGACAAGAGGAAGGCGGAACCGGGTGGCAACTCACCATTTTCGGGGTCAGGTGAGTCTAACGCAGGCGTGTCCAGGCGTTTGGAGGTCAGATGTCTGACGTCAATTCCAGGACCTGCATCGCTGGATCGATCGCACAGGGTAAGTTACTCTTACCCTGGTCTTCTTTTACAGGAAACTTTTTTTGCATAGCAGGGCTGCACAGTAAACTGTAAATTGATTGTGAGTTAAAGAAGTCAAAGGCATAACTAAAGTCCATGTTAACTCCCTCTGAGTCCTAAGATAAACTGAAAGCAGATTTCAAATTACATAGCAAAATGTAGTGGGCACAGGTTTTCGACTTCCGTTCAGTAATTGTTGGACAATTCGTGACTTTTGAATCAGTCTTTATGTAGCACACTAGTCTTGTCCCTATATTTGAGCCAAACAATCTAGGAACCTTTTGCTTTTACCTAAAATAATGGAGTCATTCACCCATATCTATGGACCATGGCTATAACTGTCTGAGTTTGTATATTCTCCCCGTGCTTGCGTGGGTTTCCTCCCGGGACTCTGGTTTCCTCCCACAATCCAAAAATATACTGGTAGGATCCCAACAAAATTAACCCTAGAGTGAATGTGTGTGGGTGTACATGTGGTAGGGAATATAGATTGTAAGCTCCACTGGGGCAGGGGCTAATGTGAATGGCCAAATATTTTCTCTAAAGCGCTGCGGAATATGTGTGTTCTATATAAATAAGTGGCAATAAATAAATGTCTATATATATCTTCTGTTCACTATCCACTTCTACGTATGCACTCCATAATGAGTCATGAATGAGATAACATAACATCCTAGGTTTGATTTGATTTGGTTAAGTGGTAGCGTTTTTTGTATTTTTTTACATATGTATTGTGATATTGTAATTTTTTTATATCAACTAAATTCTGTTCATTTATTTTTATAATTTAAAAAATAATGAAAGTTGTAAGGCAGTGTTTCTCAACTCTAGTCCTGAAGTACTCCCATCAGGTCATCTTTTCAGGATTTCTGTTAAATTACAGACCCCAATAAATAGACTCACCTAAAGAAAGCAAGAAAACATGACCTGTTGGGGATACTTGAGAGAGTAGTAACAGCGGACTCAGTCAACACCTTTAAGAATGGGTTAGATAAATTCTTATTGGATAAAGATAGTTAGGGTTATGGTGTGTAGGCATGCATTATAGTTTATATAATTAGTCCTAACATAAAAATAACTAATCCTATATTAAGACTGCATAGGAGACTACAAATCAGTTGAACTCGATGGACAATTGTCTTTTGTCAACCTTAGTTACTATGTAACCGCTGCTGTAAGGCAATAATTAATTTTCATATATAGTACAAGCCCATCAGACCTTTATATCTGTTGAGTGACAAATGACAGCAAATGTTTCAGTTCTGTGCCAACAGCTGAATAAATACTTATAATGCAAAAATTAAAATTCAACAAACCACTTAACTAAATTGCTCTAAAATAAAATCTTAAAAGACAGGACACATGCATTCAACTAAAACAATAATGACTCTGAGTTTTCAAAACCAACAGTTCAATATTACAGCTAATCGATCAATATTACTCAGAAACACTGAGTATCATCTCTGCTCTGGAGGACTTTGAGGTCAGTTTATAACAACAATAATGACAATCAATAAATGAAATATTTTCATGAACAAGCTCGTGGCTTGTCCGTAATATCATTAATGCATCCGATGGACCTTTGAGAAATTAGTTTTTCGGTAAAACAATTGTAAAAATAAAATAAAAAAAATAAAATCAATTCAGTTTTCAAACAGTCATTAAAATACATTTATTGAAGTTGTATTTTGTTCTGCTTTAATGCCAAACTAAATACTTCATTCTGTCTTATCAGCAGTGAATGAGACAAGTTCATTGATTCACTTAGTTGCATTTTTTAAATTATCTTTATTTGCCTGTTTTGCTCTTTTTAAAAGGAAATTGAATAAGACCTTATTGGAAGTAAATAGAATGTTTAGACCAGAGGTTCCCAAACGCGGTCCTCAAGGCACCCCAACAGTCCAGGATTTAGGTATATCCATGACTCAGAACAGATGGTTAAATCAAATTGACTGAGGCGCTAATTAAGTCACCTGTGGCCAGGCATGGATACATTTAAAACCTGGACCGTTAGGGTGACTTGAGGACCGAGTTTGGGAACCTCTGGTTTAGACCATTAGTACGGCATAATCCAATTACATAAGTTAGCACCCTCGAGTCATCGTGGCAGCAGCCACACTTTACGACAGCCTGAACTTTGTTCAAAAGTGCTCACTGCATAGGGCAGAAATCAGCCAGCAAGGAGTTGTGAATTTGGGTGCTGTTGTCGGTGTTGAGACACCGCGGCAATTGTAACTCACACCCTTTGCAAACAATAGGATTGCTCTATATAAATGATGACAATTTGTGTCTTTAGAGGTGCACTTAGGCCATCCCCAATTCTGGTATTTGTAAAGATCACAGCATGTACCTTTGCAGTGTAAAGCAAAATAAAAAATCTAAAAATTGCTAGCACCTCCTAAACTCTTCAACAAGCTCATTTTAGGCAGGCTAGGTTGGGTTCTATTTTAGCAAAAGAGAATCTGGGGCAGATGTATTAAGCCTGGAGAAGGGATAAAGAAGTGATAATGCAAGGTGATAACACACCAGACAGTCCTCTCCTAACTGTAATTTTTAAATCTGTAATGATTGGCTGGTGCGTTATCACCTTGTGCTTATTACTGCTTTATCACTTCTTTATCCCTTCTCCAGGTTAATACATCTACCCCTCTGTTTGGGGTCCTCACACCGCAGTGGAAATGGAAACCAGACTTTGAATGGATTCACGATAGCAGGGAACCACCTGTGCGGGATACCTGTTATGAGGGAACATGCAGCAAACTGACGTGCAGAATATCCAAATGGAGTTGTTTCTTCCTGGTACCTACATATTAGTTGCCTGCTGTCAGTATTATCCATTTATAGCTATGCATCAACCAATGAAACATGGTGGTTCAAGAGCTGTCTCTAGTCTTAAGCAACATATTGATGCCAATTTATATGCATCTGTGCAATGCATATTGTCAAGCAACAACAGGTAATATTTCTGTGCAAAATATGGCTAGCAATATGGCAATGAGAGAAAATTTGTGCTATAAACTGTATGGTTGTCAAATATTCTTTTATAATGGAATAAATTTACATCTATTTTTTGTCAAAACACACGTGATATTTTTATTATAAAAATGTAATTTTTACTTTAATGCCACACTAGGTTTCAGTGGCAGTGTTCTACAGTCTAGCAGGTCAGCAAATTATAACTGCAAATCCATTTTTATAGTTCAACTACATATTTTCTGTGATCCTGTGGTCAGAGGCACTGAGAGGGAGGCAAGAGCTGGTATTAATTACCAACCGGGCTTGTTGGAAGGGCCAGGCAGGGGCCCGAGCCTGTGTCATCTGGCAGTTGAGTCAAATGTCACTCCTTCCAACTACCAGCGCCTATTTGTTCTACCGCTGATGCAAGAGCTTAGTATATTATTCTATTTTAGTAGGGTGTGTGGTCATGCCTCCCCAGATTTGGCCACATCCACCATACCTGGGCCAGTGGCCACACTCTATCACTCTGACTGTAGTAAATGCAGCTTAAGTATAGGATGCGGTCAAAATATACATTTTAGATATCTTCAAGTCTGTTTTCCAAGACTTGTAATCTTAACAAATGACACTTTGATTTGGTTGTCATGTATTCTGCCAAGGTTCAATTAATTTAAATAAGTTAAAAATAAATTCTTATCAAAGAAACCTATCCCTCCATTAATCTGAAAATTAAACTGTTAAAAGCTTGAAGGATAATTCCATTAAAATATTGATTTTCTTTCCTTATAACTTCCAGAACCACAATTTTCCCAATCATAGGACTAGTGGTGAGGGAGTGGCTTAATACCTGCAGTACCAGTAAGCACTATTTCTGTAGGCATTACATAGAAAGTACACAATGCTCAATGCAATTTTGTCAACACTACTGACTGAATGGTTGCTGTGATTTTTCTTACGTAACAGAATTGCCTGAGAAGCATAATTTACAGGCTCATGTAGCAGTTTCCCAACTTCTTCTGCTAGTTGATGAGAGGCAGAGTCATTAAATAACAAAACGGTTTCATGAATGTCTTGTGTAAACTGATACTACCACTCAGAAGTGCTGTATTGAGAATCTGCTATTCTGTACAATCCAGCACAATTGATTTTTCCTAACAACTTAATTTTTTAACACTACAGTTTAAAAATTGTACAGTTGACTAAACATTATACCCCAAATATATATCTATTATTGTTAGTTAATATAGTGAATGCAGAGCCTCTGTGATTCCTAGTTAAACAATGTGGTTACATACCATGTTGCCCCCCAAATCTGGGAATGGTGAGTACTGTGGATTAGTGTTTTACATATATATGTGTGTATGATATGTCTTGATAAAGGGGCGTAAGCTCCGAAACATCGATTCATCACAATTTGAGTGCTTCGTTTTTTTGCCTCTCTGAGTGCCTTTAATTGTTTCCCATTTGGACCAGTATATATATATATATATATATATATATATATGAAAAACATATATCTGAAAACTCCTACACACATGGTTGCAGCCTGAGAAATCCTCTGGATACAATTGTGGGTCCTATGTGGGAGTTCCAGTGCTTTTAGCATTTACTGACTCTGTTTCTGGATATACCAATTGATACACTATTGCACTTTTAAAAAAATAGGTATTTTAACCGAGTGTACCAAACTAATCTATATGTTCAGGCGGACATAGTAAAGTCTGACCATGAAGTCAATTTTTAAAGGAATATTACCTCTTTTTTATGCAATGAGTTTAATTATCTAAAGGTTGATCATAATATTCTGTATGCAGAATTATACAGTGTATAGGTGCTCCAATACAAAAATATATTTCTGTTACCCCTGATGAAGTCAAACTGACGAAACGCGTTGGGTTTATCAGTCATTAGTCAGTATTCCAGTTAGGAAAATTACTCCCTTCGCCAAGCGCACACCTTGCTAAGGTGAGGGAGTGTTTACATCTACCTACTGGATTCTGCTGTCAGAGTTATCAAAATCCATGTATAACCTGTTGTAAAAATATTCTCATGTCAAAGACTTTTATGAATTCTTTTTGTATTAAATATTTTATTCTAATTGGCCTTGGGCCATTTGTTTGGGTGACTTTCTGGTGAGGGGTTATCCACTGCAGGAACCCAAGAAATCCAATTATCCATAGTATAAGATACACCTACTTGGAAGGACTTCCGCTATATCTATACATCAAACAGAGCGCGCTCAGGATTTGTGTTTTCTATCATATATATATATATATATATATATATATATATATTTTATTTTTATTTTTTTACATTTATATACAGTATCACAGCAGTTAGCAGCACTTCATTCTGGAATAGTTATAAATAGTTAAATAGCTGGTGCCCTCCAATAGTAATAACATAAATTCTTATTACTAACCATACACAATAGCAGTCGGCGGTACTCACGGCTCCATGCAAAAAGAAGACAGAGACCTTGTCTTTATAGTCAACAATTCACTGTCAGTTATATAACATTTTCATCAGGACAACCAAACATACAGATTCCACACACCTAAATACCTCTGCCGAATCGTCCATGCCGTCTGACGTCAGCCGCATCCCACTAAGTCTAATATGATGTCATCAAGAGGCGCCGGCTGCGGCGTCACGGAGAGCTGAAAACACCTGTGTTACATAAACATCTAATTACATGAATCACCATAGAAAAATTTATTAAAAATTACATATACATCACATTAATCAAAAAGACTTGCTACAATAAATGTGTCCTGTATACAGGCAACAATGTATCAAAGTCCTGCAAACCTTGAACATATGTATAATGAAGAAGTAAAGGCCAGTACTCACTGGCAGATGTGGGTAGAGATGTGTGCTGAGTGGAGTGAAACGCTCAGCACACATCTCTCCCCCCGCTCAGCACAGCGCGATGTGTGCTGAGCATGCGGGGGAGCGGGGGGGCACTCATTTCACCCAGCAGGTGAAGTGAGCGACCTGCTAGATTGGCCTGCATGCAGGCCAATCTAGCACCAGCGATAGCAATGCACGGGGCTGCGCATCGCTTTTGCTGTGAGGGGTACACACGGAGAGATCACTGCCTGCTTAAAATCTAAGCAATCTAGTCAGATTGCTTAGATTTTAAGCAGCGATCGCTCCGTGAGTACCCCCCTTAAGACTCAGACAGCACAATATTTTTACAAAATTAGCCATTAAACGGTCCTATCTGAGTGATGTCTTAAGATACAATAAGGAATCTGTGAATATTGACAAAATATCGATGATGAATTGACATCAAATGTAATAGGTTTTAAATAGCAAGACAATACTGATAACTCATTTAACCCCTGAGGTGACAAAGTGTCTAATAAAAAGATCCACCTCGCTTTTGCCTTTAACAAGAGAAGACCATGATCACCACCCCATTTTAAGGGGGGGATATGGTCAATGATACGATGCTTAAGAACTGCCAATGAATGCCGTGCATTTAAAAAATGTATAGCAACAGGCTGGTCACTATGAACCGAGGATAAAGCTGCTGGTATCAGGTCTTTAGGATGACAACACCTACAGTAGGTCGACACTCATTAGGTCGACCATTATTGGTTGACATGCATTAGGTCGACATGGTCAATATGTCGACATGGAAAAGGTTGACACATTAAAAGGTCGACATGAGTTTTTTTAAAAATTATAATTTTTTTTGAACTTTTTCATACTGTACTTTCCGATCCACATGGATTATGATTGGGAATAGTAACCCATGCCAAGTGCAGGTAGTGGAGCGAGGCACCATGCCCATAGCATGGCGAGCGAAACGAGCCATGCGAGGAGATACGTTGCACTAATTGGGGTTTCCGATCATTTTACGAAGAAAGTGTCGAACTAATGGCTATGTCGACCTAATGACCATGTTGACCTATTTCAGGTGTCGACCTAGTCACTGTCAACCAATATTGGTCGACCTAATGACTGTCGACATAGTTACTGTTGAGCCAATGATCCACACCCAAAGCTGCTCTAATGGATGGCCTGTGCCAAGCCATCCTTTCTTTGAAAGTGCATTCAATCTTACCCACATAGTGGAGATCGCATGGGCAACATAATAAATATACCACATATTTGGTGGAGCAAGTTACACGATGATTAATTTTGCAACATTTTCCAGTATAAGGATGACAAAAACTGTCACCAACAAGCATATGGCTGCAAGTGTCCTTTTTTATGTTTTATCTTAGATTTGTGCCCATCTGAATTGATCCAGTACACTTAAAAAAGGCATTTATGAGGCCACATCACCCCCTCAAAACTGTGGCGCAAGTGATTGCTGACATGTCCAACGTTAAAGTCTTCACAACTCTAGATAACAAGTGTGGGCTCTTTCAAGTCATTCTGAACAAAAAAATTGTCAATTTTAACGACATTCATGACAATGATGGCCTGATATGCATTCCTCAGGTTGCCATATGGCATATATACTGGCAATGAGGAATTTTCAGCACTGCATAGAATATCCTTTTGAAGGCTATCCTTATAAAACTACAGCGGAAAAGCATGATCAGCAGCTTTCAAAAGAGCTACAGAGAACTCAGCAGATAAATATGAAACTCATTAGTGAAAAATGCTGATTATAGGTCCCTTGCTCAACTCACAGGGTGTGAAGGCTGATCCTGTCAAGACATTTACTCTGCAGCAGATGACCATCACCTCATGCAACCATACCCTCTAACATTTCCTTGTTATGACAAATTAGCTTTCTAAGCTCTTGCCATATTATAATGAGGTTACCAACTTCACCATCTTCGGGACTTGGACACTGACTGGTGTTGGGATGCAAGTCATATTGCTGCCATAACTCAGCTGAAATCTATGCTGATCTGCACTCCTGTGCTTTGTTTCTTTGATGTGCACCTTCAATTCCTGATATTGAAGATGCCTTGCTGACGCTATAGCATGGGGACACACAGCATGGGGTCCCCCTGTCATTATGGTAACCAGACCCAAACTGGTCAGCCTAGGGGTGGAATCCAATAATGAAGTGAGTATCCCCCAAGAAATGGCATTTCCCCTCCCCTAGGACAACCAACCTGGTTCTTTTTTCATCACAAGCCCTGTGCTTTGGGTGCAGAGGTAATAGTAATTAAAGAGTTAAATAATATTGTTTTTTACAGGTGGACAATAGGTCCCAGTAAGAGTGACAGTCACCACCTCTCTTTTCTCATTCTGAACACTATGCTATTGGCATCCTTTTCTCTCGACAACTAAGAGTTGGTTTTATAGGAGTTTTGAACTCTTGAACATTGCTGGGAAACTGAATCACCAAACCACTGTATTTACTATTTAATGGTTTTGATGGGGTTTTGTGAACCACTGTTGACATGCATCTGTTTTATGTTGTTTTTGTGGGTGTTATAATGGGATGCTGACCAAATTGACATAAAGCCATCCTAAATAAGATGTTAAGCTGACATAAAACTGATGCATCTGTCTGGCCAATCAGAGCTAAATGATTATATATTGCGGGGGGGAAAACTGTCACATTAATAAGTTTCTTTTTTTTATATATATAGTCTGTTTTTATTGAAACAATGAAAAAATGAAAAGTTACACACCACTTCAGCTTCAATAAAGTATACGTTGGACCCACAGAAATGGAAAAGAGATGAATATACATTCCTTGCAAGCAAAGTCGATAAGTCTAACATAATACCGCAAGGCACAACTCCATTAGTCCATCAAAAAGGGGAAATCGAGACTCAATATCGGGTCTGGTCGAAACGGTGCACATTCTAATGTAAAGAACAACTTAATTAGAAGATACAGAGGGGGGACTTAAGTATAAAAGAGGGTAAAAGGCGTTAAAAAGAGTAAGAGGAAAGAGTAGGGTAGAGAAGTCAAATCTGTGTCAAAGTATCCTACTTAGAGCACATCTCATCTACACTTGTGGAGAAGAGACGGAACCCACTTTCTTCTATTGCATTGAAAATAAATAGTTTTTGTATAAGGCTGAGGTTTTATAAGTCAACCAGGGAAGCCATATAGAATTGAAGTCAACAGTCTTTTCTCTAGAAGCAAAAAACGTTTCCTCCATTGTCATATAATAATATATTCTAGAGAACCAAGTTTTACGTGTAGGTGGAGTGATAGATCTCCACAGAGTTGGTATCGTCGCCCTGGCTGAATTACATAGATGTCGCTGTAATGAAGATTTATAGTCAGACAGGGCCATAGAGGATTCAACAACCAAAAGGCTGGGGTGGAGGGGACAGTTATATGGAGAATATCTTGGGAAGTAGTTATAACGTCCTTCCAGTAAGAGGTTAACAGAGGGCAACTCCACCAGATGTGCAATAATGTACCTAGAGCTTTACAGCATCTCCAACAGTTGGCAGAAGCCGAGGGAGAGATGGCATGTAAAAGGGTGGGGTGTCTATACCACCGCATTAGGATTTTGTATTGTGTTTCTCTGATCTGGATACAGACAGAGCTATTTTGTGTTTTGAGAAAAATTGCCTCCCATTCCCTGTCAGAAAACTTCAGACCTAAGTCTCTCTCCCACTTTGAAGTGAAAGATGGAAGAGTGAGGGTGTCGGGCATTTGTAATAGTTTGTATAGGACAGAAATCGTGTGAGTGGGGTTAAGTGGAGCGACGCATAGTCTTTCAAATTTTGTTAATTCTCTAGCAGCTTGTGGGAGTCTTTTATCCGAATTTAGGTAGTGTCTAACCTGAAGATATTTCCAAAAATCGGTTTGTGGGATGTTGAATTTAGTTTGGATATCCGCAAACTGTTTGACTACTGATTTTTGTACCAGTTGTCCCACTCTAAAAAGTCCCTCTAGCGCCCATGTACGGAAGTGAGAGAGAGAAATACCCGGTGAAAAGTCTGAGTTACCTAAAAAAAGAGGTAAAGGGGCCAAAATCTGAGGAAATATACGGACAACGACGTATACTTTTCCAGAAGGATAATGTGGGGGAGATAGTAGGATGAAAAATATCTAGTTTGGGTAAGGAGGGAAGCCATGGAAAAATTGCAGGATATTGTCATGTATAAAGGCCCTCCAGACCCACCCACTGCTTGTCGTCCCGACTCCTGGTCCAGTCTAAAATTCTGTTGAGCAGAATCGCATTATAACAGGTCCTAATGTCTGGTAATTGAAACCCCCCTCGTGTAGCTGACCTCATCATAACGGACTTACTTATTCTCAGTCTCTTGCAGGACCATACAAACTGTTGTATAAGGAGCTGGATGGATTTGAACCAAGAGTCTGGAATCTGAATTGGCAGCGTCTGAAGAGTGTAGAGTAATTTAGGCAAAGTATTCATCTTAACCATGCCCACCCTACCTAGCCAGGTCAGATGCCGTAGATGCCATCTACAGTAATCATTTCTCACCACTCGAAGGAGCGGGAGAAAATTTAAAGATAGCAATCGTGATAAGTCCTATGGCAATTGGACTCCTAGATATGTGATATGGGAGGATTTCCAAAGGAATGGGAATGAGTTTTTCAAAGTAGTTATTGTGGAGGGTGTTGCAGAGATGTTCAGGGCATTGTACTTGGAAGCATTGACCTTAAAGTTAGAAAGGACACTAAAAGTGTCTAGTTCTCTCATGAGGTGGGGTAGGGAATGTAAGGGACGTGTAATCAAAGCTAGGATGTCATCAGCAAATAGCGCTAGTTTGTATTCCCCTTCTCCCAAATGTAGGCCCGCTATACCTTTGTTGGCTCTAATAGCCCTGGCTAACGCTTCTATACAGAGGACGAAAATTATAGGAGATAGAGGACACCCCTGCCTAGTCCCGTTACTAATTAAAAAGGCATCTGAGAGCGAGCCATTGATGCGAACTCGCGCTGACGGTGATGTGTAGAGAGGCATAATTCTGCCCATCGCCCGCGGACCCAGTCCGATATGCTCCAGAACCGACCTCATAAAACTCCAACTCACCCTGTCAAAAGCCTTCTCAGCATCCATTGACAGAAGAACGGCAGGGATCTGCCCGTGCGTAGCAAAATGAATAAGATTCAGAATTTTAGTTGTGTTGTCTTTAGCTTCCTGGAACGAATCCCACTTGGTCGCTGTGTATGAGATAGTGGAGGAACTCATTGAGTCTAGTCGCCATCAATTTTGCAACTAGTTTTATATCAACATTAAGCAGAGATATGGGTCGGTAGCTGTAGCACACCGAAGGATCCTTCCCCTGCTTAGGGATGACTGTTATTTGGGCTTCCAGGGATTGTTTGGAGAAATGCGTGTCTGCTGAGACAGAATTAAAAGCTTGAAGAAGATGGGGTGCTAGCTGGTCTCTAAATATCTTATAATATTCGGATGGAAAATCGTCAGGGCCAGGGCATTTTCCCTGGGGCATGGACATTATGGCATGTTCCACTTCTTGTAGGGTGAAGGGCCGTTCTAACCGAATTATCTCGGATGGAGCCAAAGTGGGATACGCAACCCTCTCCAGGTAACCTCTAGCTTGAATGGCACTCAGGAGAGGGTCTGCATCCAGGGAAGGTTTAGTCAAATTATAAAGCTGTTCGTAATAGTTTTTAAAACAGTCTGCTATTTCGGGGGTCTTGAAACATTGGACACCCTTGTCAGTTTTCATTGTATTAATAAACAGGGATGAACGTTGCGCTCTAAGAGCTTGTGCTAAAAGGCGTCCTGGCTGGTTGCCCCATTGGTAAAACTTGGCCCTGCACTTACGTATGGAAAGTTGGGTACCCGCGTTGAGGAGCTTATTTAAGTTTATTTGCGCTTCCATTAGCTCACAAAATTCTTCCTATGATAAGGATGATTTATGTAACATTTCTAATGAATTAATTTGTTGTAGTAGCTTGTTTATTTGGGCGGATTTTTGTTTTTTTCTTAAGGAACCCAGCTGAATAAGTTTACCTCTCAGAGTACATTTATGTGCTTCCCATATAGTTATTTTGGAGACCTCATCGGTAACATTATTCTCAAAGTATTCAGTAAGTGCTAAGTTAAATTCGTCTTTGCAATAGGTGTCTTGTAGAATAGTTGCATTAAGACGCCATGTCCACGGTCCTAGTGAATGTGAGGGTAATGAGAGCACCATAGAAACCGGGGCGTGGTCAGACCAGGTTATCGAACCAATAGCAGTGTCGACTAATAGATGCAGATGTCTGTGACTCACAAATAGATAGTCCAGACGAGAATAAACTCGGTGTGGGTTAGAGTAAAACGAGTAGTTTCTACCAGTCGGATTCATAACTCTCCAGGAGTCTACGACCTGTAAGTCATGAAAAATCTTTTTGACCTTGCGGTGTTTAAGTTTAGGGAAATTAGGGGAACCCGAGGAGGTGTCGAGGGACGGGTCTATGGTCCAGTTCAGATCAGCCCCCAGAACTACCAGTACCGATGCAGTAGTGTCTAGGTGCATGAGATGAGATTGAAAGAAGGACAACTGACCTTGATTGGGCGCATATAATACAATAAATGTATAAACCTGAGTAAATATCTTACAGTTTACAGCGAGTATTCTTCCTGGCACCGGCCTACGCACTGATATATCCGAAATTTGCACATTTTTAAAAAAAAGTATCGCTACACCCTTTGATTTGCCGTCTGGGTTATTGCAATAGTAGGCAATAGGAAACCTACGGTCAACCAGTGAGGGGTTACGTACCGAAATCTTAAAATGTGTCTCTTGAATGAGGGCGACATCTACTCTATCTGACCACAAAGAGGGAAGCAGGTTGGATCTCTTTTCTGGGAGATTCAGGCCTTTAGCATTAATTAATAATACTTTCAATTTACCCGGTACTGTCATTCACTATATAAGACAATAGGACATGCATTGGGTTTCAGTCTACCCAAGAGAAAAGAAAGGAGGAGAAGGTTAGAAATGAAAGGAGGGGAGTGGGAGAGCAAAACCGGGGAAACATGAACAATAACAATATGTAGATACCCGCTACGTGAGACCTGGTGCGTTACCACCAGGGGTCCAGAAGGCACATTGGCCATATGCGGGTAAGGGGCATGGGAGTCACCACCAGGGACTTAGTAGTGAACTTATGAGTAATATAAGCATTTATCATAAGGATTAACATAAACTGTAGACATAACATAGAAAATAAAGATACCAGTAGTACTTGGATAATAACAACAAATATAGTGCGGAAGGCTGGGGGGAAAAGCACCAATGGATCCCCCTCCAATAAGGATCCACGTGTTATCTGACCGATTACCTGAGATTTCTTGTTTGTTCTAGCTCTACTTAAATTGTTTCTCTAGGTTGCGGCGTGACACTATTTTCAGGTTACAACGTGATACCATTTCACACCACTGAAGAACCTTCATGTGAACCCACGCTGTTACTGAGGCTCCGCCCTCATCCCCCCCAATATGTCTTGGGCCGTTGATTATTGCTATTTCCTGTTCTATTATTACGGGATTTCTTGCATCCTACTATTCGAAGATTTCTCTATGTTGACGAGGTTTACGGTTTACAGTTTATTGCTTACAATTAGTTAAATCTATACATGTATACTGTTTACTGCATTATTTTTTCTTATTATCATTATGCCTTTGGCGGTGGCTCCCTCACCCGCCCCACACCCGCCCCTGGCTGTTTGGCCTCTTGGATTCCCAATCCTTAGATGGATCGGTTACTCCATTGCGGGTTTTTTGAATGTTATTATTGTTTTTTCTCCATGCTCTGTCCCTCTCTTTTTCCCCCCTACTTCTCACTCTTTTCTTTCATTGACCATTCTGGACCCACCACCCCCCATTATACCACATATCTCCTATGACGTCCACTGGCAAAATTAAAGTCGCATCGATCAACGCGAAAGGTCTCAATGTACCGGAGAAAAGATCATCCCTTTTGAGGTCCCTTTGGGCTGACAGAGTAGATGTTGCACTGGTCCAGGAGACGCATTTTAAAATTTCAGCTAAAAACCCTCCCCTGACTAACTACCGTTACCCCCAGGCCTTTTATAATAATAACCCAGACTCTAAATCAAAGGGTGTAGCGATTGTGTTCTCCAGGACTCTCCAGCTGTCAGACATATCAGTCCATAAGCTGGTCCCGGGTCGACTCCTGATGGTTCGTTGTAAAATATGCACTTGCCCATACACATTTATCGCACTTTACGCCCCAAACAAGGACCAGGTTCCGTTTTTCCGCACCGCACTTTCCCAAATAGAACCATTCCTTTCAGGAGTGATTGTTCTAGGAGGTGATCTGAACTGGATAATGGACCCATCCTTAGATTCATCTTCTAACGCTCCTCGGACTTCCCAACGTCAATACCGACAGGTTAGACGACTGTTTCACGACCTCCAGCTGGCTAACTCCTGGCGGATTCTTCATCCCTCGGATAGAGATTACTCCTTCTATTCCCCCCCACACAATGCTTACTCTCGGCTCGATTATTTATTTCTGAGTCACAGACATCTCCCCTTATTAATAGACTCCTCCATAGGTTCGATAACCTGGTCTGACCATGCTCCAGTACATATGACGCTTTCGACCCCTCAGACTACCCCAGGTCAATGGACCTGGTGTCTTAATGAGTCATTGCTGCAAGACCAATATTGCAGGGGTGAAATAGAAAAAGCTCTGGCTGAATTCTTCTCCATAAACGATACCGACGATGTCTCAAAGATTACCCTATGGGAAGCGCATAAATGCACCATACGAGATAAGCTCATACAGTTGGGGACATTTATGAAGAAGTAGAGGTCAGCACTAATCACCAAACTATTAGACAGACTCCACCATCTTGAGTCCTTGCACAAAGCGACTCTGTCGGAGACTGACTACCTAGAACTACTAGATACACGGGCCCAACTAAAGAAAACCCTTACTGATAGTATCCAACTTTCAGTCCGTAAATGCAACTCCAAATATTACCAGTGGGGTAATAAACCTGGTCGCCTCCTGGCCCAGGCTCTTAAGGCCCAACACTCCTCTTTGTATATTAACAATGTAAAAGATCTCGGGAATACTCTCCGATTCAAAACCCCTGAAATTGCGGCAAGCTTCAAACAGTATTACTCCCTTTTATATAATTTAGAGAACCGACCTGATGGCACTGCCTCCCCTTACGACTTTTTACAGGCGAAGACATATCTAGAAAAAGTGTCCTACCCCGTCCTATCACCTTCAGATAGGGAAGCACTGGAACTACCTTTTACCCAACAAGAACTGGAGACTGCCCTGACCATGACACCATCTGGTAAGAGCCCAGGGCCGGATGGCTTCACCCTCACCTACTATAAACAATTCAAAGACCTCACATCCCCCTATCTTCTTCAGGCCTTTAATTCAATCTCCGCAGATACCCATTTCTCCAGCCAGTCCCTGGAGGCACACATTTCTGTTTTGCCCAAGCCCGGTAAGGACGCCTCGGTGTGTTCCAGCTATAGGCCTATATCTCTCCTAAACGTCGATGTCAAGCTTTTCGCAAAACTAATGGCAAATAGACTGAATGTATTCCTGCCTTCCCTAATCCACAACGACCAGGTGGGTTTTGTCCTGGGCCGCGAGGCTAAGGACAATACCACTAAGGTACTGAGCCTGATTCATATCGCATCCCAGGGTGGTCCACCCACAGTGCTGCTATCCACCGACGCCGAAAAAGCTTTTGATAGGGTCAGTTGGGGTTTTATGAGGTCTGTGCTGGGACATATTGGATTGGGTCCCCGGACGCTTGATAGAATAATGGGACTTTATAGATCGCCCACAGCTCGGGTCTGAGTAAACAGATCTTTATCCGACTCCTTTCCCATAAGTAACGGGACACGACAGGGCTGCCCACTATCCCCTCTACTCTTTGTCCTCTGTATCGAAGCTTTTGCTAGAGCTATTAGGGCCAATGATTGCATTACGGGCCTGAGGATTGGTGAAACAGAGCACAAACTTTCCCTGTTTGCTGACGATCTACTAGCCACAATAACGCATCCGGTTTCCTCCTCCCTCACCTTATGCAGGAGCTATCCCATTTCGGAACACTCTCCAACTTTAAGATCAACATGTCCAAATCATGCGCCCTGAACATCTCCACCCCCCCCCCCCCCCCGACACAGTAGCCAAACTTAAGCGATCCTTCCCCTTTACCTGGAATGCCTCCCACTTGTCCTACTTGGGAATACAGCTGCCAAACGACCTGTCTTGTTTATACATTTTAAATTTCGCCCCCTTCCTTCGAACACTCAGGGCTGATTATAGCAGATGGTACCTCAAACCACTCTCTTGGCTGGGGAGGGTGAATGTTGTAAAGATGAATACTCTCCCCAAACTACTCTACAAACTACAGGCCCTCCCCATACGGATCCCAGACTCCGGGTTCAAGTCCATCCAACTCTTGATACAACAATTTATCTGGTCTCGGAGACGGCCAAGAATCAGCCGATCCATTACGACTCGCTCCACCCGAAGTGGTGGTTTCCAGTTACCTGATATCAGAGGCTACTATTGGGCAATATTGCTCAATAGGGATCTGGATTGGACGAGGAGTCGAGACACAAAGCAATGGGTGGCTATAGAGGGGCTATATATGCAACAATTCCCAGAGATCTTTCCCTGGCTCCCCTCCCTACCCAAGCCCCCCTCCCCTCACCCAACTATCACCACGACCCTTTCCTTTTGGAAAAAAGCACGCTGCTGGCCCTTCCTCTCTTCAGATTTTGGCCCACTGACCTCTTTTCTAGCTAACCCCGACTTCCAACCCGGCCTAACACCCTCCCATTTTTGTGACTGGGCCCTCGAGGGTCTCTTTAGGGTAGGCCAGCTGGCAGTCTCCTCAGGAGTTAAACAATTCTCGGAAGTACGATCAAAATGGGAAATCCCACAACATGATTTCTGGAAATATCTACAGCTTAGACACTTTCTGCATTCTGAGCGTAGATATCTCCAGGCCTCACGAGAATTAACACAGTTCGAGAGGCTGTGCATCGCTACATGCCCCCCTCAACACACCGTCTCCTCACTTTACAGATTATTGCAGACTCCAGGCGCTCAGAAGCCCACACCCTTCCAGCTGGCCTGGGAAAGGGATCTCAGGATTCCCCTAACAGACAAAGACTGGTGGATGATATTCCTCAAATCCCATAAAAGCTCAGTTATGCATACAAGTTAGGGAAACTCAATATTAACTCTTAATGAGATGGTACAGACACCCCTCTCTCCTCCACTTCATGTATCCTGGAGTGACGGACAGATGTTGGAGATGTCTTAATGCTACAGGCTCCCTAATGCACATCTGGTGGAACTGTCCCCTACTAAAACCATTCTGGGCTGATGTTATATCCATTACTCAAGACATACTTCATGCTCCCGTCCCCACAGACCCGGCCTTTTGGTTGCTTTCCCACTCCTCAATTTCACTGGCTCAGCACAAAACATCACTACCCCGCCACCTGTCTAATGCTGCGCGGGCAGTCATCCCCACACTATGGAGATCTCCTTTCCCACCAACAAGGAAACTATGGTTCACTAGAATTAGTTATTATATGAATATGGAAAACATCCTCCTGGTTTCCAGAGACAAACTCTCGGAGTTCATGACCACATGGATGCCCTGGATAGACTATATGTCCTCCAAAGACTACAAAGACTACGTCTATGCTACCAAATGACTTAGCCACGCAGCTGATCGATTAGAGAGATTGTACCGCACCTCCCCACCAATTCGAAAACCCCCCAGTTTGGTCACACTATGTTCTTTCCCTCCTATCTCTTTCATTTCATTCTTCTCTCTTTTCTATAACTTTTCCACAATGTTACTTAAGATACCACGATTACATTATGGTATGGATAGATAGCGAGTGGACACCAAATGGATATTATAGAATCACCTACTAATGCCAGTATCTGTACCAACCCCCAGCGCTGGGGGCGATACGCTACCCTACTCTTTAAGGCTATGATGTAATAGACCTTCATTGCATGTCCTGATGATTTCCTTCTTTTTCTGTTAAAATGTGATGTAATCCTTACATTGTCCTAAATAAAAACAGATTAAAAAAAAAAAAAATAACAACAAATATAAAGAGCAATACATCGTGCTGGGCTGACAGGTGTGAACCCGAGTCAGTCAACCAGTAACTGAGAAGCAAAAATTGTAATCTATAGCTCAAGTAAAAGATAAGCTTCCGCAATATCATCAGTTAGTGTAGGAGTAGCGTAGAACATCAAAGGATATTGCGGACAGAAGGTTAACACCCGTTGAGATGGGCAGAGTCCGATCAGGTGGCAGAGTCATCATGACGAGGTGTTTTCAGGATAGGGCTCTTCTTTCTGGAATGATGAACCTCCGTCCAAGAAGTATTGTTCCCAAGCGACTGCGGAGGTTGAAGATCAGGCACAGTGAATTCCCAGGGGGAGATATCAAGATTCGGGAGACCCAAACCGGTGCAGAATGACAAAAGTTCTGAGTGCGTGGATAGGGTATGCAGTCTCCCAGCCGAAGAAACCTGGAGGCTAAAGGGGAAGCCCCACCGATATTTCAGTTGGCGTTTACGCAGTTCGTCTGTGAGAGGTTTCAGAGATCTTCTTTGTTGGAGAGTGTGCCATGACAAGTCTTGGAAGATGTGTATCGTTGAGCCATTGAAATCGACTCTGTCTAGTTGTCGCACTTTACACATGATCTCATCTTTTTGGGAATAATAGTGCAAGCGGCAAATGACATCACGTGAACGATCAGCAGATAAGCTCTTTGGTTTGAGCGCGCGATGAGCCCTGTCAAATGTGATGATATTGGTGGGATCTGCTCCCAGTATTTCATTGAAGATTTTTGTAAGGGTATCAATCAGATTAGTTTGGGGGACATCCCCTGGCAGACCCCGAATCTGGATGTTGTTTCTCCTCCCTCTGTTGTCCAGGTCCAGCATCTGTGACCTTAGAGTACGGATCTCGACAGATTGGGCAACAATGGTGTCTGTAAGGATTTCAGAAAACTATCAGAGGTATCTTGCCGAGTTTCAACTGAAGACACTCGGTCAGAGAGTTGTGAGATATCCTGTCGGACAGTTGCTAACTCTACGTATAGTGTCCTGGAGATCTTGTTTGGTTGGAAGAGTCCTCATGAAGGCAAGAATATCCCGGAGTTCTGAGTTCACCACCATGTTGAGGGGGAGGGGATTCTGCAGTAGGGGATAATTTTGGGGAAGCCGAGGGGGTAGAGGAAGGGCTAGATACAGATTGATCGTCAGTGAGTTTAGACGGTGTGGGTCTCAAGAACGGTCTCATATCCGCCTGCGACATGGTTTCTGTGGAAGAACGAACAATTCCTTTTTGAGCAGATTTTTTGCACCTGACCATAATGTAATCAGAGAAGAAGAGCCGAAAATATCATCCACATGGACATGAAACAACTGGATGTCTACATAACGCTTAGAGAGGTGTCCCTAGTATCGTGACTCCCAGTGGGTTAGCATTAGCAAGTCATCAGGCCAAGATTAATTCACGTGTAGCGTAGAGGAGCCAATCATCAATGTCTTAGTTACAGAAAAACACGAGCCGAGAGTGACCGTCGCAGCCTGTCGACACTCTATATAATTTCCATATGATGCAATGGGTTGGAACCACCATAAAGATATAAACAGAAATTTCAAACTATAAAAGTTGCCACTAGAGGGAGCTTCGGTATCACTCATGCAAAAGGCCTGCCAGTGAGGACATGCAGCTTATCAGTTACTTCGGAGTAAGTGATCTGAAAGACCTTGGGTACTATATATTTCACTGCCAGGGAGTGGGGCACAGACACCTTTATTCTAACAGTGTAGGAGTCTATGCAGGTATGAGGGACTGATGTATATAGGCCGGCTTCCTGTCACAATGCATAGATCAGCTGAGTGGAGATGTAGGGAGAAATGCAGCAGGGCTTGTCCCGTTTCAGCCACTGCCACTACTGGCTCCGGACAGTGGTGTGATGTAGTTGGGGCTCTGTAGGGTGTGCGGGGTGAGTCAGGCGCGCTCCCAGCTGCTCGTCTGTGTGTGCGGCGCCTCACCTCTCCGATCCCCGCCGGGAGTCAATATGGCCGCCGTCCGTCTCAGCACAAGCAGGCTGCAGCCCGAGAGAGCCGAACTACATCTACGATCCAGGGAGCAGGGCACAGGTGTGGTCTCTCTCCACGAGCGGCGGCTGTATCAGGTAGGTGAGGGTCCCGTCTTCACTGCGATCCTTGCGGTGGCGCTAGGCAGGGTCTCATAATCGAGGTACCGGCGTTGGTGGACGTGCAGGCCACAACCCACAGGGACCCAAGAAGGTAGTCCCCCGGCTCCGTGGCCCGCAGCTCTGTAGGGCAAGGAGGCAAGCTGGACTGAAGGGGCTAAATAAGGGCCGTTGAGCAGCTTATTAAGCGTTTAGAGCTGCTTTTTCTACAGGAGCTTCTCTTGGCACGTCTGCCTGAGCTGCTTGCCAAGCCACGCCCATAAGTTTCTTATTATATTAATATAGTAGTAAACAAAATGTTTAATTTTATAAAGAGAGCAATATAATTTCTTACTTTCTTACTTACAGATAAGTGGCAATATTAAGTAACTCTTAGTGAGTGTTTAAAAATGTATATTAATAATTGGAGAAGCATTTATTGTTTATGGCTATAAAAATGATCTGCTAATGCAGAGATAGACTCCTGGGTTATAAACCCAGAAATCCTGTCATCACAAAGAACAGCTCTTATTGGAAGAGCTCTCCTTTACAATTGTAATTGCAATTGTACTTGCATTTTGCATTACTAAATGACACTATGCATACAATCAGTGGTGAGTATTCAAGATCTGATGCTTTGTACATCCCACAGTCTGCAAATGAATCCTAACCAGAATAAGGAGTCCTAACCAGAATAAGTATTGTACAGTAGATAGAGACCCTGATGTCCTACATCTGTATATAGTTTAACCTCTGTGACTTTCCAAGGCTGTCTGTGGACCAGGGACATTCGGTGAGGTAAATGGCTCAGAATGCACTGGCTTGTACCAAAGCCAGATATACACGCAATGTATGAGCCAAACGGTTCATGGGGGCATTATGCAAACATACAGCAGTATGCAATGCTGGACAGTAGTTGAGTTTTGATCAGAGATGTGCGGATAAGATAGGAGTTTGAGGCACTGCATCACCTGTCATAGACTATTTACTCCAGAGTTTTGGCTATGAAAATAATTAGAATAATGCAAAGAAGATATTTCTAATATATTCTTTCTATTTTTCATATACTTAATACAGTCAAAACTCTGGCATATATGTTAGTATAACAGGAAAGCTGAGCCGTAACTAGATTTTTTGGTGCCCTGTGCCAGAGAGAGAATTTGCGCCCACCCCATGCCCATTTTTCCAATAGGGACATTAGGCGCATGCCTTGCGGGGAAGGGGCATGACAAGATTGATCCCAGAGAAAGCCCATGCTATGATGTCCCTTCCCACATCCTCTTTATACCACATTCACGCATGTAACTTGAGAGCTCGCTGTTATTCAGTTACAATACCCTTTATTAAATAACACATTTGAATATACCATACCAGGATTCAAACCTATAACCTGTTGAATTCTGATCAAACACCCTACTCATTGAACTGTTTGATCCTGCATAAAAACGATGAACTCTATATGAAGCTACTGGTACTTTGTAAAAAAAATAATCAGCATTACGGTTGAGCAGATTTACAGTATGTAGTGTACAGCCACACATCCAATCTCTTGCAGATTTGCTCAGCTACAATGCTAATCATTTTTTTCAGAAAGTACAAGGTGAGCTTCAAATAGTTAGAATTCTCTAGCTTAGAAATATCCACCTTTCTATGCAAGGGCAGATAGCTCAATAAATAGATTGTCTGACTGCAATGCCACAGGCAATGGGTTTGAATCCCAGGTATGTCAGCATCTTGAAATGTATTAAAGGACAGTATGACTGAATAACAATGAAATCTCAATCAGAGTTAATAAATGTTGTATAGGTTACGGTATTAGCTACAGAAGGGGTCAGGGTTTGAGACAGCGGTGGTCAGGAGATGCTGGGCTTCAAAAAGGGGGGAAAGCTGCAAGTGAGAGTAATTAAAACAGATAATTGACATGTGCCACAAACAGCACTCTCTACCCTGCAGCGCTATGTGCGGTGCCCTTTCCGCACGCACATAGCTATGGCCCTGCAGGAAAGGCTCTGCATCACCTGCCTCACCCCATCACACGTTACTGGACCTACCTCAATTATAACTGGCTAAATATACTGTAGGTGCAATAGCCAGGGTGCACATTAAAAATGAACAGTACAGAAATAGTACACAAACAAAAGGCATGCTTACACATTGGTGACAGCAGCAGTGTGCCTGGTAACATTTAAGAGTTGTGTAGGGGACATAAAAAACATTTATGCATGTTTAACACAGTACAATACAATATAGACAATGTTAAACACAATTGAGATGCTAAGCATCTCACTCCCATGTCCTGATCTCCCTTACCACTGTAACAATGCTCACATTGTATTTCAAATGGTTCAAAAGTTTATTGAATTGGCTAATTCAAAAGTCCCAAACTTGTTGGTGGCAATTTCAGTTTGGTCTTGGTTACCGTGGATGAGTTTGGAGCTAAGAGATATTAGACAATTCAATATTGGGTAGTGTAGCTTAAATGTTTACATGTCTTTAGTTTCACATGGGTATAGTTAAAAAATTTGGGGATGATTCACTAAGGATCCCATAAGCGGCCCTCTGATGCAATTTCCCGATAATGGGGAAACTGCACATGAGCAGGACCCTTGTGCATGTGCAGAACAGGTCCTGCAATGTGATCACAGTAATGCGAATATCTCTGCATGATTGACAGACAGAAGCATTCATAGGGAGGGACGGAGGCGAGAGTGGACGGTGTTTCCAGGAGTCGTGTGGCCAGGGACTGCGTCGTAGATGCGAGTTTCTTTGGCCTCGCAAGACTACCTGCAACTGCAAGCCTGAGTAAGCTCAGGCTTACTCAGCCTGCCGTTGCAGATAAACCTCGCGACCATCTTTCATCTCAGATGCAATCGCATCGCTATGCACCTCATCCACCATTTGCATTGCTATGGATTGCAATCTCAAAACTGCAGTTGCAGTCCTTAGTGAATCACCCCCTCTGTACATTTTAGCCAACCTGTTCACCTTCCTCAAATTTAGATGAAATATTTTAGTCTAAACTAAAGTTAGAGAATTTCTCACATACTGTATATGTTTAGAACTGTCTTCATCTGTTGCTGTATGCATTTTGATACGACAGGTTAATTTGTCCCAATGAGGAAAGACAAATGGGGGGAGATTCAAATTGAAAAGTCAGTTGGGAGTCAGTTTTTTCCTATCTAATAAACAGGAAAAAACAGACACCCAACCGACTTTTCAAACATTTGAATCTCCCCCATGGTGGTGAAAAGTGGGCATTACCTTAGACAAACAGATTTTTGAAAAAACAATGCCATTAGTACAGTATATCCATTAAAATATATTAAAATATATATCTATAAATTTAAAACCAAATGTATAAATAATTTAATCAAAGACATTTCCAGAAAGCAGAGTTCTATCTCCTTTGCTGCATGACGCCCAAAATCTCAAAGTCAGGTGCAAATATTTACCTAACTGACACATGTTTTCTTTAGCTTTGTGGATAGTAGCAAGAATCTAGAATCAGTCTATAATTACAGCATATGCTTAATACACAACTGAAAGCCTGTCAGCTCCACTGATGAAACTACTGGCCCTAAACTAGATGCAATGAGCTAAGAAATGTGACTAAATGAGGAATGGCAGGAGGCTTGCCTGCTGTGTACATTAAACCCTCCATCAGCTCTTCATGACAGGAATGCAATGACTCTGTGCTGCAGATGAGGCAGCCAAGAAATAAGTATTTTCTATGTGCAAACACGTATTATTACAGTGTAATGTGCACCATACACTATACTATAATTGACCTGCACTTAAAGCTTTTAAACAATTTGAAAGAATATATGTTTGAAATTAGTGCCATGTTCTTTGATGTATGTGATATTTCAGCAGGTAAATAGTGTGCTGCGGAGGATGGAATGAAAATGATTATCATTATAAAACATCATAGTAAACACTAATGTCCCAACGTAGCATACTGTAGATATTTCTGAATTTATGTAACATCTATTACTCTGTGGTAAATTGTGTAGATGATTTTAAATAGGCACTGACTTGTCATCTCAGTCCCTTATTCCCCTTTCTCAGTCTCTCTAAGAGTTAAGTGGAAATGGCCCTCAACACACACAACCAGTTATAATGTTCCATATGACATACAGATAGTTGTAGTGCTGCATAGTTGAATACCTTGACATCAGATCCTTCACATTTGATTCATACACATTCATTTATTCAGCACTTTACAGTACAGTAAGTGGCAAATATATATAATAGAAGAAAGTGCTTCAAAGTAATCACTTTCACTCTTCTTGAAAACTGCCCCTTTGTTGCTCATCGTGCAGTGTCTCTTTCTCCATCATCATGTCCCTTCTTTAGCTGGGCTTTTGGTCTATTGCTGTATCTTGTGGTCTATTACAAGATAAACCAATAGTTGTGGTCATGGTGCCCTATAGGGTTCAGCTATTACTTTTGTTGTCCATACAGTGTTCACTGAAACATGTTATATTTACTAAGGATCGGTTTTGGTTTTGCCTTAATTTTCCGTAGGTTATTAGAAAGCCATTGAACATCGTATCCTCATCAATGTTTGATGTACGAAACCCTATGTTTACTATGTGTCTGTTTCAGAAACTGAAGACAAACCAGCCAAACTGCCAAATAATTGACAAGCTACTAAGAGATGAGTTTGTCTGTCAAAACACATTCTACTGTTCAAAGCTTCATCATGAAGTATTTTTTATTTATGTTTAACACAATTTTTTTTCTTTCGAGTATTGAAGTGTTTAGCTTCATAAGACGTCCTAACTGTAGAGGTGTAAAAAAAATTTCATTTTTATGGTGAAATAGTCACGCAAGTTTTGCATTTTTTGCTTGGTAAAACAAAAAATATAACACATAAAAGCATGATAACATGCACATTGGGGGGTAATTCCAAGTTGATCGCAGCAGGATTTTTGTTAGCAATTGGGCAAAACCATGTGCACTGCAGGGGAGGCAGATATAACATGTGCAGAGAGAGTTAGATTTGGGTGGGGTGTGTTCAATCTGCAATCTAATTTGCAGTGTAAAAATAAAGCAGCCAGTATTTACCCTGCACAGAAATAAAATAACCCACCCAAATCTAACTCTTTCTGCACATGTTATATCTGCCTCCCCTGCAGTGCACATGGTTTTGCCCAATTGCTATCAAAAATCCTGCTGCGATCAACTTGGAATTACCCCCACTGTTAGGAATATTACTTAGACTTTAGTAATGTATTTAAAATGTAATGTTGACATATACAAATAACTATCTTTTCCTTTCCAGTTGGGGAGGGGTGTTCATGCTGAGCGGAGATGATAATGTGAAGCTTGGGGGTGGTGTGCTGAAAGCAGATGTGGTGGTATGCTGGTTAGGTAAGCAAGACAATATTTGATCAGAAAATGATTGGAAAATACTGTTAAATTCCCTACTTACATTAGTTTGAGTGTCTTGCATCCTAATATACAGGTGATTGGGCCTCCATAGCTCAAACAAGCCTATTAAAAGTTTCATTAATTTTGATAATATATGGTTCCGCCCCCTCCTCATCTCACTGCCTATTCATGTTACTGTTTTTATAGTAAGTAATAGTCAATTGTGTGTTTTAGCAAGGATCTGTGTAATATTGATAATTAATTTTCGCTTGCTGTATAGTCAGTCATATTCAATTGTATTTTTCTTTTAGTAGTATTTTAGGGTCCATCCACTTTGAATAATAGTAAGCCTTTGAGCAGTGTACACTGCAATAGTTGTTTGATTTACTTTAGTAGATTATTAGCATTATACATATCCTATGGCATAAAGTTTATTTAAACCCATTTGCATTCTCAGACTGCACTGTTCTCACAATGGGTTCTCAGAGGTTTGATTGTCATGTTTCACAGTTTATTGTCCTGAAAGGGTATTTCTTCCAGAAGAGCATCATTTTCTGCCCTCCTTGACATGGTCACTATCTCTACCTGTTCATTGAGATCCTTATTTTCTAGTGCAGTCTATTTCCCATCTTGAGCTCTTTACTTGCTTCAGGATAGTTGAAAGTTTGTATCTTTTGTAAGCCTCAGTAGTTCTCCTTATACAGAGAACCTGGACCTTAGTAGTTCAGTTACTGACTCAGGCAGCACAGTGCTAGAAACAAGGGTGAGTTCACTTCCAGAGTATACTAAAGTAAACCCCAGGGGGGGGAGAATGCTCATCTAGCTCTTCTGGCAAATGCAAGAAGGACTAATGGCCTGTTAGGCCAGTCCACCCATGCAGAGAGAACCGGGCACTCTGCTCAACTGCTCAGCTTACAGTGCTCATAAGTTTACATACCCTAGCAGAATTTGTGATTTTCTGGCCATTTGTCAGAGAATATGAATGATAACTCACAAACTTTTCGTTCAGTCATGGTTAGTGGTTGGGTGAAGGCATTTATTGTCAAACAACTGTGTTTACTCTTTTTAAATCATAATGAGAACAGAAACTACCCAAATGACCCTGATCAAAAGTTTACATACCCCAGTTCTTAATACCGTGTATTGCCCCCTTTAACATCAATGACAGCTTCAAGTCTTTTGTGGTAGTTGTGGATTAGGCTCTTTTTTTCTCAGATGGTAAAGCTGCCCATTCTTCTTGGCAAAAAGCCTCCAGTTCCTGTAAATTCTTGCAAAGATACAAATGGAGTGCGCTGTCAATGGCAGCCTGTACAGGGAAGGTCAATTCCCTTATAAGAATAAGCAAAAAAAGGAATATAGGTACTGGCGCCGGCTGTAGTTCAAAGAAAATTGACTATACCAATATAGAATAAAAAATCTTAAGTTTAATTTCTACACATTCATAAAAATAAGGAAAAATATTACTTATTCCTCAATAGTAAAATACAATCAAGTGCAAATGGCTATGTATATAGGAACCACAGTTTCACCCTTTAAAAATGTATCGTCCACAGTCCCTGGCTAGGACATTTGCCCACAGCTGTTTCACAAGTTCAATTGAATAAGGTTGATTACCAGACTCTTTTTCCAAATGGAAGTTCCCTAGGTATCCGTATTGCAATGGAAACCAGATAGCAGATGGGTGTGAGTCCGGATCTGTAAATCCCTTGTGTGCAAAATTAGGGCTGATGGATGCATGAAAGTCCAAATATCGCCAGGAGGTGGATGGGGGTGCTGGTACTTGTGGTCCATCAGATAAAAAGCTCAACGCGTTTCACTGGTCTTACGGGTGCCAGCTTCCTCAGGAGCATATATTCAGTATCTATCTGGCAGACTATATATACCCTTAGAATCATAGGGCAATTAGAAACATCTGTCAGTTCTGTCACAACATGATTGATAAACATTTCATAAAATAATATAGAAGTTCAGTAGGAGGCAATCCTTTATAACACAATACCACAAATATTATTTATTTGTAAAAACGAGATCTAGAAGTGCTAAAAAACATATAAGTATATAATCAAAACCTTCATATAAACTAGAAGATCTGCTTAAAGCGGAATCGAGAAACTGGTTAGATAGTGTCAATCTCCAACAATATTTAGACAAAAAAATGATTCCCAGAGGCCTCCGCCTCTTTAAGCCATCAATATTCCAGAATGATGTGGAATATCAGAGGCACTGGGATCAACTGTTGGATGATTGCTCTTTTGCATTGATTGGCTTGATCATCAAATACAGGACATCGAAGGTTCAGATAATTGAAAAGGAGATAGAAGATATTAAGAAAACAATGGATAAGAATGATGAAAGATTAAAAGAAAAATAAGATAATTAACGACAGGGTCATTAAGTATGAGCGCCATATTATGGAAACCAAACAGAAGAAGTTCAGGAGGGACCTATCAGATTATGAAAATAACAAAGTAAGAACTTTTAGAGAGAAAGAGAAACAGAAGGGTGGTTATTCTGGGGAAAGACAAGAATTACATCAAGATATGGGGAGGAGGAACTGGGATAGGGGGGATAGACGGGCTAATCGGAATCCCTCTTATACCAGTTCAAAGAAACAATTGACAGAACAACAAACGGGGGAAGAAACATGGTGGGCTAAAGAAAAGAAAGAAGAATATCAGTCCAAAAGGTTCTATCCCCATAGAAGTAATTATAGAGATAGTTCCATGAATAGAGAAGGAAACGACTCTAGGGATCATTTTTTGGGGGCACGCTCGAAAACAAAAACCTGGGATATAACAAAAACAAATACATGGGGAACCCCCAGAAGGTGAAGAGATTCAAACCAAGGGGAAAAAGAGCAGGTAGATCTAGAAAAAGAAAGGAAAAACCCAAGGAGAATGTAGATACGATTCAGGATCTCTCAAATAAGAGACAAAGTGTGTTTAATCTTTCCTCTAGGGAACTTAACAATTCAGAAATTTCACTGTTAGAAAGAGGCCTTAAATTTGCCCCGACCAGTGGACCCAACATGTTTGATCTTTTTGTAGAGTTAAACCAATATGTTCGCACTATGTGCAGGAAAAAGTATTTTGCAAATAAAAAATTATCTAAAGATGATGAATTGTCAATTCCAATAGTGTTAGACAGTAATGATGATGCCCTATTGGCCTCTTTAGAAGAACTTTGGGAACAGAACCACATAGAAGGGGTTCAATAACAGAAGGTCTATGACTATGGGAGGGAACCCACTGTCTTTAAGAAAAAAATCGGAATTCTTTCCTATACACACTCAATAGTTCAATAGTTCAATAGAATGGCGAGAAATTGGAAAATCAGTTACTTTCTCCGCTGAGGTGGGGAACAGCCACAAAGAATTTATTGAGACAGACAGGCCTAATCTCAAGAATCTATCCGGTACTTACATTTTATACACATATCTACCGCTCCCATTTATTTTAAAATACTACACCATATGGCGCTTGTTCTTCTCCCCTGCCTTCACAGTTCAATAGAATCGTTCTACAAGATAACGTTAGAAGATTTCCGAGATCTGGTAGGACGAAAGCAGGGTTGTAGAAAATCTCTGTCCAACTTATCCAGGGAAGAAAAGAGAGCACTTAAGAATCTCACACAAGATAGTACCCTTGTTATAAAAGAAGCAGATAAGGGTGGGGGACTTGTGGTTATGAACAAAATAGATTATATCAATGAAGCCAACTGATAGTTAGGGCATAAAAAGTTTTACCGTATATTGGAAAAAAAAACCACTGATGCCTTTTTGAAGAAAATTAAAACGCTGTTGGACTCAGCTCTTGAGTCAGGGGTCATATTCAGGGAGGAATATGGCTTCCTCTTACCCCAATTTCCTGTTTCACCCACTTTTTATTTTCTTCCTAAGATTCACAAGTACCTCACCACACCCCCAGGGCGACCTATTATTTCTGGTATTGGTTCTATTACATCTAATCTTTCTTTTTATGTTGATGCCTTTCTTCAGTCTCGTGTTTCAGCGCTGAGGTCACATCTCAGGGACACAACAGATTTTCTTAACAAAATTCATAATATACAATGGAAAGAGAATTATCATTTTCTAACGTTAGATGTACAAGCATTGTACACACATATCCCCCATTCCAGAGGGATTGATATAATTTCTAAGAAATTGTCCTTGGATGGGGACCGCGGCGCTGAACACCAGACCTTTATTCTCCAGTCTATTTCCTTTATACTATCTCACAATTATTTTCTTTTTCTGTCCACTTATTATTTGCAGGTAATGGGGACGGCCATGGGGACCAGGTTTGCCCCCAGTTACGCCAACCTATACATGGGAGACCTTGAGGACTCACTTGTGTGGGGAAGTGACTGGGGGGACAACCTGGTCTTCTATGGCCGTTACATTGATGATCTTTTTATTATTTTTGATGGGGATCAAGCTAGTATTTCTTCTTTTGTTTCTTATCTTAATCACAACACTTATAATTTATCATTCACATTTGAGCACAGTAGGGAGCGCATAGACTTCCTGGATGTGACCCTTGAAATTATAGATAACCAAATCATTACATCTATTTACACTAAATCAGTGAGTACATTTTCGTATTTACATTTTGAGAGCGCACACCATGCCCCTTGGAAACGTAACATCCCCAAGGGGCAGATGATGCGTCTCAGACGAAATTGTTCTGATATTAACACCTTTTCGTAGCAGGCGAAAGAATTAATGGACTCCCTGAGACGGAGAAAATATCTGGAGAGTTTAGTCCAACAAGCTTTCAGTGAGGTGTATAGTATGGATAGAACCGAATTGCTTATCCCAAAAATTAAAGATACGACTATCAGTAGTAAAAACGGTAACACTGACAGTGGCGAGAGACAACTAGCCTTTATTTGTAAATATAACAATTCAGCTCAGGAAATACGATCTATTATTTCCAAAAATTATAGAGTTTTAAAACAAGACCAAACCCTGAACCAAATACTTCCCCCTAAACCCCTGGTGATATTTAAGAAGAACAAGTCCCTCAAAACCATATTAGCTCCAATATATTTGGACCCCCGAGAGCGGAAAAAAGATACACCTATAGGATGCATGTGGCTGCCAACTAAACCAACCGGGTGTTTCAATTGTGGGAAGACCCGCTGCACTACATGTATACACATGCCTAAAACATGTTCCATTATTATACCAGGGACCAATGAACAATACAATATAAAAACATTTATGAACTGTGACACAAATTATGTAATTTATCTTTTGACCTGTGGCTGCGGCCTTAATTACGTGGGGAGGACTACCAGACCCATACACACTAGATTTATGGAACACCGTAGAAATATAATCAAAAAATTTGACAAACACAGTGTCTTGAGACACTTTTCACAAACACACTCAGGGGACCCCAGGAGTCTGTCTCTCATTTGTATTGAACATGTCGCCCCCACACCCAGGGGGGGTGACAGGTTCAATAAGCTTTGCTGCAGAGAAGTTTATTGGATACTTAAATTTGGTTACTTGTATCCGGATGGGCTTAATGAAAGCATAGAGCTAAATACAATACAATAATACTCTTTGAAACTATGAAGTATCCAGAACCTTTACTTTGACTTTATGGAACCAAATAAAACTATAAAATAAGGTATACTTTGGGTCCTACAATAACAGGATGAGATATAATTATCATTATTTAAGAACAGTTTTCATTTAATAAATTATTATTTATTCATATATTTTTTTATATAAATATAAATATTTATATTGTTTATTATTTCTTTAATGAAGAGCGGAAGTATACAATTAACAACTAAAAAGTAGAAACCTACATGGTGCCTTGCAGGAATTTCCAAGTATAGTGTGAATGTGCATCCAGTGCATACTTGCATATGTGTACGCAATTGATGTATATGCATATACAGATGCATGTTTTTGCATACATGAGGTTCTTTTTCCCTTGGTTGAAAGATCCTTGCAAAGAAATACAGCATGGTAGCTGAAGCTTTTGATTTTATGGGCAATGGCTTAATGTTTCTTCGTATTTTTATTTTTCCCTTGAAATCTTATAGGCTAAAGTATTCTAAGCTATATGTATAAGGTATAAATATATACTATATGTACATTGGTATATTGAATTTTATCTATCTGAGTAGAAGACTGACCACACTATGGAAAATAACCCTCCATTTATCTGTATATATATATGTATGTTTTTCCCTATATCGATCTAAGGATTCCCTTTCAACATGTTTCATTGGATCTGCACTCGTCCCAGAGTCCCTGGAACGCAAGTTATTTCCTCAATGTCAGCTGTGCGCTCCACGGAGCGCCATGATACCCCCACGCATGCGCCGTACGACGGCCTGACATCCCGTCGGCGGGATCGTCTCAGAGTCCCTGGAACGCAAGTCACTTCCTCAATGTCAGCTGTGCGCTCCACGGAGCGCAATGATACCTCCGCGCATGCGCCGTACGACGGCCTCACGTCCCGTCTGCGGGATCACGTGATCGGAGAAGATCATGTGCTCCCGGGCGGGAACACACAAACGTCCAACATGTGGCGCTCATTGGTTGAAGAATATCATGTGATCAGGAATGATCACATGGTATAGGTTTTGATTATATACTTATATGTTTTTTAGCACTTCTAGATCTCGTTTTTACAAATTATATTTGTGGTATTGTGCTATAAAGGATTGCCTCCTACTGAACTTCTATATTATTTTATGAAATGTTTATCAATCATGTTGTGACAGAACTGACAGATGTTTCTAATTGCCCTATGATTCTAAGGGTATATATAGTCTGCCAGATAGATACTGAATATATGCTCCTGAGGAAGCTGGCACCCATAAGACGAGTGAAACGCGTTGAGATTTTTATCTGACGGACCACAAGTACCAGCACCCCCATCCACCTCCTGGCGATATTTGGACTTTCATGCATCCATCAGCCCTAATTTTGCACACAAGGGATTTACAGATCTGGACTCACACCCATCTGCTATCTGGTTTCCATTGCAATACGGATACCTAGGGAACTTCCATTTTGAAAAAGAGTCTGGTAATCAACCTTATTCAATTGAACTTGTGAAACAGCTGTGGGCAATGTCCTAGCCAGGGACTGTGGACGATACATTTTTAAAGGGTGAAACTGTGGTTCCTATATACATAGCCATTTGCACTTGATTGTATTTTACTATTGAGGAATAAGTAATATTTTTCCTTATTTTTATGAATGTGTAGAAATTAAACTTAAGGTTTTTTATTCTATATTGGTATAGTCAATTTCCTGTAAATTCTTGGGCTGTCTTGCATGAACTGCACGTTTAAGATCTCCCCAGAGTGGCTGAATGATATTGAGGTCAGGAGACTGAGATGGCCACTCCAGAACCTTCACTTTATTCTGCTGTAGCCAATGACAGGTCGACTTGGCCTTGTGTTTTGGATCATTGTAATGTTGGAACGTCCAAGTACGTCCCATGCGCAGCTTCCGGGCTGATGAGTGCAAATTTTCCTTCAGTATTTTCTGATAACATGCTGCATTCATCTTGCCATCAAGTTTGACCAAGTTTCCAGTGCCTTTGTAGCTCACACATCCCCAAAACATCAGCGATCCACCTCCGTGTTTCACAGTAGGAATGGTGTACCTTTCATCATAGGCCTTGTTGACTCCTCTCCAAAAGTAACGATTATGGTTGTGGACACAAAGTTCAATTTTGGTCTCATCGCTCCAAATGACTTTGTTCCAGAAGTTTTGAGGCTTGTCTCTGTGCTGTTTGGAGTATTGTAAGCGGGATGCTTTGTGGCATTTGCGTAGTAATGGCTTTCTTCTGGCGACTCGACCATGCAGCCCATTTTTCTTCAAATGCCTCCTTATTGTGCATCTTGACACAACTATACCACTTTTTTTCAGAGAGTCCTGTATTTCAGCTGAAGTTATTTGTGGATTTTTCTTTGAATCCCAAACAATTTTCCTGGCAGTTGTGGCTGAAATTTTTGTTGGTCTACCTGACCGTGGTTTGGTTTCCACAGAATCCCTCATTTTCCACTTCTTAATTAGAGTTTGAACACTGCTGATTGGCATTCTCAATTGCTTGGATATCTTTTTATATCCCTTTCCTGTTTCATACAGTTCAATTACCTTTTCCCGCAGATCCCTTGACAATTCTTTTGCTTTCCCCATGACTCATAATCCAGACACGTCAGTGCAGCACTGGATGAAAGATGCAAGGGTCTTTCAGGAGTCCAGAAACTCACTGACCTTTTATACACACACACTGATTACAAGCAAACAGATCACAGGTGAGGATGGTTACCTTTAGTAGCCATTCAAACCCGTTTGTGTCAACTTGTGTGCATGTTATCAGGCCAAAATCTCCAGGGTATGTACATTTTTGATCAGGGTCATTTGGGTAGTTTCTGTTGTCATTTTGATTTAAAAAGAGTAAACACAGTTGTTTGACAATAAATGGCTTCACCCAACCACTAACCATGAGTGAAAGAAAAGTTTGTGAGTTATCATTCATATTCTCTGACAAATGGCCAGAAAATCACAAATTCTGCTAGGGTGTGTAAATTTATGAGCACAACTGTATATAGACAGCGGCCAGCCAAGAAGCTTTGGCTCCCAGTGATCTACTCGGCTGCCTGGCACACAGAGACAAGGATGCATGCCGCAAGGCGAGGCCACCCTGACACACAGCACACCCCAGAGAGCCATGACCACACCCCCTTTCCATGTGCATGCATTACAATGACAGACAGTCCCAGTCCGTCCCTTGTAATCACCACAATAGCGTCTAGTATTTTAATCATCTGTTATAAGCAGGGTTTCCTCGCTGTGGAAGTCAGCATAGTAGCTAAGGTAAACCAGTCTTTGGGCTCCAATATCATGTGATACTGGACTAAGTGGTAAATTTCCCATTAGTTGCGTGAGGCACATGCCTAGGGGCGACACTTTTTGTTGGGCGGAACTTGGATGTGTGTGTTTGTATTGTCAGACTGAAATATACCAGTAACTGCAAAATATATCCACTGTACTGTACCATATGCCATTTATGAAGGACATGCACATACTGCCATGTAAACTTTCCTACTAACTAAATACTGTATGTATACAGAATAAAAAATTAAAAAATAAATGTCGTAGTTATCAATTTCTTTATTATTCTATTAAAATGACTATCACCAAATGAGAGCTTATTACTAATCAATAAAATTATAAAATTAGGCAGGGTGGAGGGGGCCGGAGGTTACTGTTGTGCCTAGGGGTACCCTCACCCCTAAATTAGCCCATGATTGAACCAGTATATAAATAACTTTTCTACACCAAATACATTGTTTCCAGGTTACTTCCATTGCAAAAACCTTTTTCTTTGTGGCCCTTCACATGTTTTTTTCAATGGCATGGGCTTAGGTAGAAAGACCATCTGCTGCATAGTCATGAACAATTCCATAGGGATGGAACCATCTCTGTAGCCCTTTGTCTACATCATGAATGAAACAGTCTGTCAGTAGAATCTCTATGACTTTCATTGATAAATTAGCAGCCATTTCTTTATAACCTTAGAAAAATCAGAGAGCTGCAACCCAATGTCTTTCTTTCTTTCAAAGTGCCAACTATGAGATAGCTTTCTAATGAAAGCCAAAATCTCACACTTTGACATGTGATAGTTAAACACTTGTATTTCATCTAAATACATGTAGGTGTCAGTGCACAAGTAAGGTGCTTATATTTTTCCCAAATTCGCCTTCAGCAATTTGGCATATTGTACAATTCTATGAAACTCCATTAGATATGACTCAACATTGTCAGTGGTATCATTTTATGCAGAGGAACTCAGTAAACTATTCACCTAAAACATGTCTTATACATAACTTGCATTTCCCATAGTTATTACTGTGAGAGTAAGCCTTGATAGTGGATGATGTGCAGAAGAGGGAAGCCCATCCCTGGGAGTTTTCTTCAAATTCAAGAGTGCCAGCACAATGTTGAACTGTGTGTGGCCTCCGGAAAGCCAGACACCGACAATCACCGTCGCAGAATACTCAATGCCGCTGGAGCGACAGTGATTGTCGGTGTCTGGCTTTCCGGAGGCCCCACACAGTTCAACATTGTGCTGGTTACCTTTTACTTAAATGTATGTGAGTTGCTATGCATTAGTAAATTACTGAAATATTTTATACTCACCTGTGCACCCTCCATTTCTTCTTTTCATATAAATATACATACATATATATATATATATATATATATATATATATATAATATGTGTGTGGGTTAAAAGCTCTCTTATTTCATAGAAAAATAAAATGTATGATCATCCAGTCTCCAATCTGCTGCTGTCTACTCCAGGGCTATAACCTCTGAGGAAGCCGCTGACCCCTAGTGCGTCAGAAGCCCCTACTGCACATTGCACAAGTCGGCATTGTCTCACTAACTACAAGGAGGATAATATCCCTGAACAGCTGTCTCTCCAGGTGCTCCTAAAAAAATCGGAACCTACAAGATATGCAGAGACATTAAGACTTCTCCAGTGGTTGAGTGAGTGGGTTGCTACCCAGGAACTGCTTAACTTTTTTTATTGTCCTGGCCAGGACTAAGAACTGTTACAAAGCAGTGCATGTTTTAGCACACCTAGTGCATTAAATCCTCTTAAATGAGTGACTAATTTTTATGAGCTACAGATTGATTAATATTGGAGAAATCTGTCTATTTGTGGAGAAATTATGTTCCATTTGTATTAGTTGTTGCTGCTCATCCAATTTATGCACAGCAATTTAGAATTTTTATGTATATCTTGAGTGTCTTATAATGCCAGACGGTGTTTGTATGTTTACTATATGATTGTTTTTCAACATGTTTTATTAACAGTAAAACTATATACATCTTAATCTCCTATCAGCGCTGACGTGTTCCTTTTTGCAGTTACAAACACTTTAAATTCTGTACTCATAAATTGTATGGCATTCTTCATGAATAATTGTGTACAGAGAAGTGTCTTTACATCTTGTTCATCACAGCAGGGCTGATGAAATTCAAACAATCCAACTCACACCTTCCATAACATCCGCGATTACCAGTTGCTTCCCCCCCCCCAATCAAATTGGTCCACAGCCACAATTAACAAGGTGAGATCGGGAATTTCATGCACCTTGTGAGGCTTCCTGGTCTGATGTAGAGACATGGTATTACAAGGAACACTTACAGTAACCACTTGTTTGATGTCAGACATAAAAGGCCAAAACAAAGCATCTTTCACCCTTCTCTTGGTAGCTTAAATGCTTGAATGACTTTGATGCGCATGTGTAGTTTAAATCTGTTGTAAGGCTTAAGGAGCACCATATCAAAAACTAATAAACTGTCAGTTCATCATACACAGCATACAAGGGATATGTGTACTGTGACAGCTTCCAGGAGGAAGAGGACCAACTGTCCAGCACAACTTTATACATGTGACCTCAAAGGTCGACACAAAATGTTGCATCATGAAAAGCCACTGAGAGGAGAGAACATCCATCTCCATCATCAAGTATATTATCATCAGCAGACACATCAGATATGGAGGTAAAGGCAGCAGAAAGGGCTTTGGCCAACGGGGTTGTTGCCATTCAAGTACATCACATCCAAAAGATAGCACTGGAGCTTCAGCATGAAACACAGTATTCTTGGCAAAGCATTAAGGCCTATGCAAGAGTGTGATAGGGCCTGGTGGTCTAAACAATCATTGGTCATCCATATTTGCTAGAAGTTCCTTCTCAGTCTGAGCAGACTGTCTTTCAGTCTTTCAGTGTCAGTGAGAGCTCTGGAGGAAAAACAACTGATTTGTCCCACTGCATACACACAGCACCAGAGCCATGTTAAAAGGCATCAGCAAATAGTAACACAGAAAGGAGAACATCAAAGTAGAATAATATAGGGCTACTAGCTAGAATGGATTTAAGGTGGGCAACAGCATCACCATGATGAGAATCCCAACACCACACCATGTTCTGGTGCAACACCTGGCACAGAAGGTTGGACACTTTATTGTAAATGGGTCAGGAATACTAAAAATGAGTTGCTCATGCTCCGGAAACACTGAGCTTGTATGAGAGCGCAGGCACCAGCTGTATATCCTGTGTGTTCACAGGTTCTAGTTTAATACACTGAGAGGTCAGAAGGTGACCCAAATATGGAACTTTGGACAGTCAGAAACGTCAGTTTTCTGAGTTCAGTTTCATATTGACTTTATCCTTTACAAGAATCTGAGCTGACGTAGATCATGCTCTTCCATGGATTAACCCATATCAAGATGCCGTCATCAAAAATATCAAATAGGTGCTCTGTGCAGTGCTAGGAAACTTTGCAGCCTGAGCAGATTCCAGAAAGCATTTGCCAGAATGCATATCTTCCACAGAGGTCATGAAAGTAGTCAGAATGGAAGACTCTTTGTACAGCTTAATCAGCAAAAAAATGGCATTTGGCCATTGCCTTGCAGTTGGGCATATCAGCATAACCTGTTCAACTGATTTCAAGGAATGTTGTGGATGCATAAGGACTTTGTTCAAATGCACGGGGTCAATCCAAATATGGACTGATCTGTCTTTCTTGACAGCTGCCGCCATTGCAGAAGCTGATGAAGAGGCTTCTTCCACAGGGATGTACACCTCAGAGCACAGATGGTTGGAGTGATGGCTTCATTCAGGCGCATGCAGGGGCAAACGCAGGATTTAGTGAGGAGGGTTTCAGTGAGGGGGGTCTATGTATATGTATGTGTGCAACCAAAATGGTTGGATTGATGCTCAGATTGCCATGTATCTCACTGTTGATCACCCGGTGTGTCCAATCCTATATACACTGCCAAAAATACATAAATCCCTTGATACCACCCCTGGACGCCCCATTATCTCAGCTAATGACTCACTTCTCCAACCCATTGCGAGATTTGTTGATAGCTTTTTACAACCCCTTGTGCGTAATATGTGGAGCTATATCAGGGATACTGGTGATTTTTTGGATAAAATTTCTAAAATTGGTGACATTCCTGATGATGTGTTACTGGCATCTATGGATGTCAATTCACTGTATACAGTGATTCCCCACCTTGCTGGCCTAGATACGCTTAGGCTGGCGCTGAGTGGTGGTACCCATCATGGTCCCCCTGTCGAATTCCTGGTAGCATTGGCTGAACTTGTTCTCAGCAAAAATCACTTCTGTTATGGCACGGATTTCTATATCCAGGGCACCGGGACCACCATGGGCTCTAACCTGGCGCCATCTTACGCCAATTTATTCATGCATCAGTACGAGAATATGCATATTGTCCCGAAATTTGGAGATAAGTTACTTTATTTTGGGCGCTACATTGACGATATTTTTATCCTGTGGAGGGGTAAGGAGGCTGAGTTTCATGGAATGGTACAATATCTTAATTCTATTGATAGTCCCATTCGCTTTACTTATGAAATACACCATGACTATATGAATTTTCTTGATGTGACGATCTTTCGAGAGCACACCCATCTAGGATCCACTTTGTTTCGTAAACAGACTGACCGGAACACATTGTTGTTTGCTACTAGCCACCACCCGGACAGTCTCAAAGAGAATATGCCTATTTCTCAATTTCTACGTGTTTTGCGGAACAACTCTTCAATGGCTACTGCGGACCAACAACTCTCCGAGATGTCTGAGAGATTTTTAAGAAAGCTAAGGTCAAGTATAAAAATATTGGTCAGAAGTCAGCATCGAGATTTGATCCCTGTCGGCTTATTTTCACGTCAACTTTTGATACAAAGTCCAGGGCTGCTGAAAAAGCTATAAAGAAGCATTGGCCCATAGTTGCAACAGATGCTAAATTGGAGGGTCTGAGCCAAAGACCTCCTATGCACTCCTACCGTAAAGGGCCTAATCTACGACAGCTGCTGATGCGTCCAACTTTACAACCACAAATCGTGAATCCATCATGGCTGACAATGAGGAAAACAGGTTGTTTCTGGTGCCCTGATTGCACAACATGTAGATCTATGATGAGTGGATCTTCCTTTGCCCACCCGCATAGTGGGAAACGGATCCCTATCAAATACAAGCTCTCATGTATGTCTGAATTTGTGATCTACATTATCATCTGTCCATGTGGGCTGTATTATGTTGGACTTACCACACGGTGCTTCCGTGAACGTATGGAAAACCATCGTTATTCAATTAGACAGGCTCTGGAGACCAACAAAACGGACAAACCAGTAGCCAAACACTGGTTACAATATAAACACTCAGTATCAAGCCTCAAATGTATGCTGATTGACCATATCCCACCTTCTATTCGAGGGGGTGATAGGGAACTAAAGTTGAAACGACGCGAGTCACGGTGGATCTTTGAGTTGGAGACACTCACTCCACAAGGCCTAAATGAAGCAAATCCATATGGAATATTTCTATAAGGGTCTATAGTCATGGTGTTTTCTTAGTACTTACTTATGGTTCTTCTCTCTTTAAATATTCTATATCTATGTGGCTATACCTGTTGGGAGCATATGTTAACTTCACTGACGCCAGCCGTGGTTACGGCGGCCTCATTGAAGCTCTATGTCTCCTGACCAGGTATATAGTTTTAATTTTTTGCCTATCTTGTTTTATTGTTATTAATAAAAGTTATATTTTATGTTAGTTAGATAACATTATGGTATAATGCATACCCTCGCCAATGTGATGTTTGGACTGACCCACCGTTCAATGTGTCACTTTTAGGTATCAATATCTCCATGACAACGGTTAAAGTCCAATGGTTTGTCTCTGATAAAGCACGTTGAGCCTTTTCAGGTAGTTACCGCGTTGTCATGGTTACGCGCGTCACTTCCGGTAAGCACGGGACGCTTCCGCTATTCGCGTGCGTTCCAAGGGCCGGTGGAACGCACATGCACTTCCTGTCTCGATCTGTTTGACCTGATTAGAGGTTTAATGACATTTTTAATGTGCCTGGTGCCCTCGTTTTTGCATGTAGTGCCTAATACTAGTGCACACTCTCTTTGAGATTGTCAAACTGATACCTGTGTGAGTTTGTTTGTACGTAATGTTTCATTATCACTTATGGATTGACAGGAAGTGACATATGTGGGTGTGTTTGGCCTACTCAGATTGGTGATGGTATAAATATCTGTACATGTGAGCTTGCTGAACATGCTGCTTCTGGTGCTCTGTCACCAACAACACTGTTTTTGTTGTCTTGACAAAGATCATTCTAATATGATCGAAACGTCGACCTACGGATGTACCAATAAATGATCTTCTGACTTTCTTTTATGAAAATTTGGTGAGTGCCGTCTTTTTTCAAAAGACTATTATCAGGAACTCAATATTCCTTGGGGTTGAGCACCACCGTGTTGGCCCCTACTAAATACAGCCTTGTGCGGATGTCTACGGCTTCTACATTTTGGCAGGTTGTGTACTCTGATACTACTATTGCCATCATCCAGCACCTGTGGACTTATTCTTCTTCTTGATATATAGAGTATCAGAAATGTTCTATATTTATGTGTTGGTTGGTATTGCAACAGTGTTCCAGGTTGTATGATGTATCAGCTTGTTCTACTGAACCTGTTGGTTTTAATTGTATGTCTATTGTTATGAGATTATACCAAGTTTTATGCTGTTGACCATTCCATGAGACTCTACTGTGCCCCTATCTATTTTTCCATTTATAATTATTTGGTATAAGGTCTTTTGTCATGTCGCTTGGGGCAAGTAATATACTTGATGAAGTAACGCTCAATTTAGCACAAAACAACTTTGTCTCACTTACTGATGACGATGCTGAAAAAGTCTTATTCGATCACCGTGATTTCCAAAAATTACCTGACGATACACCTATTGATTTGTATCACAAGGTGTTGAAATTAAGGAAAAGGGAAGTTGATCTCACCCTACACGGCCAATTCCTCTCTGACTATTACAGGAATAAAAAAATTCCTTGTGGCTTTAGAGTCAATAATACTCCCACCATCGGGCGAAATAACTTGCTATTTTGCACCCGTTGGTGTGGAGTATTAAATAAATGCTCCCTTGATTTGATACTTCTTGTGATAGAAGAAGTGGGTGTAGAATTAGTTAAAGTCAGACAAGAACTTTCTGACTTTAACACACTACATCTCACTACACTTACATGTGAGAAATCAGAGAATTGGATTGACAAACTAAAAGAACAGATAGCCACCTACCAACGTGACCTTATTGCCTTTAAGAGGAAAAAATTGGATACTCTAAACTCAGACTACTCTAATCATCAGGTTTATTGGTGGTTAAAAGGAGATTCTAAAAACTCCACACGTAGATTTCAACATAATTTTCGTTCTAGACCACAGAGACAGTACGACAGTTCTTCCCAATCCAACTCTGATACTGAGTTTACTGACTCCAGGCCACCTAGGGGTGATTTTTTAGGTCGGGGTACTCGCAAAAATACTCCTCCAGAAAGACGTCCCCCAAATACCCGACAAGGAGGGGCGGGAGGAAACACAAGAAAGGTCAGGGGTGCAAAGACTTAACAACTGTCTTTAATTTATCTACCACCTCTTTAACTACAACTGAGATGGAAGTTCTCTCCCTGGGACTGTCCTTTGTCCCTACGGTGCGACATGACGCCTTCCAGTGGTCTGTTGATCATTTTAGGTTTGGCAGAAAACTTAGACTTAGGGAAATTTTTACCAATCAGTCCTCTGGTATCTTCCAGGATCGTACTTTTTCCAAGCCCAGTACTTTTGATCCTACATCACACAACTCTAGCATTAAATCTTTCCTTAGACTCACTGAACATGATATGAAAAAACATAGGGGTGACCGTACATATGATAACCTCAATAAACAACAGAGGTTAGCACTCCAATCTCTTAAGAAAAACGCCCATATCGTGATCCGCCCAGCAGATAAAGGCGGGGCGATAGTGGTCCAAGATTGGTCTAAATATGATATTGAAATACGCCGACAACTGGCAGACACCGTGACCTACTGTAAGATCACCTCTAACCCCATACCAGGAATAAAAAAACTTGTTGATTCTACCATTTCAATGGGTCTCCAGAATGGTTGGATTGATGCTCAGATTGCCATGTATCTCACTGTTGATCACCCGGTGTGTCCAATCCTATATACACTGCCAAAAATACATAAATCCCTTGATACCCCCCCTGGACGCCCCATTATCTCAGCTAATGACTCACTTCTCCAACCCATTGCGAGATTTGTTGATAGCTTTTTACAACCCCTTGTGGGTAATATGTGGAGCTATATCAGGGATACTGGTGATTTTTTGGATAAAATTTCTAAAATTGGTGACATTCCTGATGATGTGTTACTGGCATCTATGGATGTCAATTCACTGTATACAGTGATTCCCCACCTTGCTGGCCTAGATACGCTTAGGCTGGCGCTGAGTGGTGGTACCCATGATGGTCCCCCTGTCGAATTCCTGGTAGCATTGGCTGAACTTGTTCTCAGCAAAAATCACTTCTGTTATGGCACGGATTTCTATATCCAGGGCACCGTGCCATGGGCTCCAACCTGGCGCCATGGGCTCCAACCTGGCGCCATCTTACGCCAATTTATTCATGCATCAGTACGAGAATATGCATATTGTCCCGAAATTTGGAGATAAGTTACTTTATTTTGGGCGCTACATTGACGATATTTTTATCCTGTGGAGGGGCACGGAGGCTGAGTTTCATGGAATGGTACAATATCTTAATTCTATTGATAGTCCCATTCGCTTTACTTATGAAATACACCATGACTATATGAATTTTCTTGATGTGACGATCTTTCGAGAGCACACCCATCTAGGATCCACTTTGTTTCGTAAACAGACTGACCGGAACACATTGTTGTTGGCTACTAGCCACCACCCGGACAGTCTCAAAGAGAATATGCCTATTTCTCAATTTCTACGTGTTTTGCGGAACAACTCTTCAATGGCTACTGCGGACCAACAACTCTCCGAGATGTCTGAGAGATTTTTGACACGAGGGTACTCACCGAAGGTGGTCTCCAGATGCCTTAAGAAAGCTAAGGTCAAGTATAAAAATATTGGTCAGAAGTCAGCATCGAGATTTGATCCCTGTCGGCTTATTTTCACGTCAACTTTCGATACAAAGTCCAGGGCTGCTGAAAAAGCTATAAAGAAGCATTGGCCCATAGTTGCAACAGATGCTAAATTGGAGGGTCTGAGCCAAAGACCTCCTATGCACTCCTACCGAAGAGGGCCTAATCTACGACAGCTGCTGATGCGTCCAACTTTACAACCACAAATCGTGAATCCATCATGGCTGACAATGAGGAAAACAGGTTGTTTCCGGTGCCCTGATTGCACAACATGTAGATCTATGATGAGCGAATCTTCCTTTGCCCACCCGCATAGTGGGAAACGGATCCCTATCAAATACAAGCTCTCATGTATGTCTGAATTTGTGATCTACATTATCATCTGTCCATGTGGGCTGTATTATGTTGGACTTACCACACGGTGCTTCCGTGAACGTATGGAAAACCATCGTTATTCAATTAGACAGGCTCTGGAGACCAACAAAACGGACAAACCAGTAGCCAAACACTGGTTACAATATAAACACTCAGTATCAAGCCTCAAATGTATGCTGATTGACCATATCCCACCTTTTATTCGAGGGGGTGATAGGGAACTAAAGTTGAAACGACACGAGTCACGGTGGATCTTTGAGTTGGAGACACTCACTCCACAAGGCCTAAATGAAGCAAATCCATATGGAATATTTCTATAAGGGTCTATAGTCATGGTGTTTTCTTAGTACTTACTTATGGTTCTTCTCTCTTTAAATATTCTATATCTATGTGGCTATACCTGTTGGGAGCATATGTTAACTTCACTGACGCCAGCCGTGGTTACGGCGGCCTCATTGAAGCTCTATGTCTCCTGACCAGGTATATAGTTTTAATTTTTTGCCTATCTTGTTTTATTGTTATTAATAAAAGTTATATTTTATGTTAGTTAGATAACTTTATGGTATAATGCATACCCTCGCCAATGTGATGTTTGGACTGACCCACCGTTCAATGTGTCACTTTTAGGTATCAATATCTCCATGACAACGGTTAAAGTCCAATGGTTTGTCTCTGATACAGCACGTTGAGCCTTTTCAGGTAGTTACCGCATTGTCATGGTTACGTGCGTCACTTCCGGTAAGCACGGGATGCTTCAGCTATTCGCGTGCGTTCCAAGGGCCGGTGGAACGCATGTGCACTTCCTGTCTCGATCTGTTTGACCTGATTAGAGGTTTAATGACATTTTTAATGTGCCTGGTGCCCTCGTTTTTGCATGTAGTGCCTAATACTAGTGCACACTCTCTTTGAGATTGTCAAACTGATACCTGTGTGAGTTTGTTTGTACGTAATGTTTCATTATCACTTATGGATTGACAGGAAGTGACATATGTGGGTGTGTTTGGCCTACTCAGATTGGTGATGGTATAAATATCTGTACATGTGAGCTTGCTGAACATGCTGCTTCTGGTGCTCTGTCACCAACAACACTGTTTTTGTTGTCTTGACAAAGATCATTCTAATATGATCGAAACGTCGACCTACGGATGTACCAATAAATGATCTTCTGACTTTCTTTTATGAAAATTTGGTGAGTGCCCTCTTTTTTCAAAAGACTATTATCAGGAACTCAATATTCCTTGGGGTTGAGCACCACCGTGTTGGCCCCTACTAAATACAGCCTTGTGCGGATGTCTACGGCTTCTATATATATATATATATTTAGTCAAAGTAAAAAATATTACACACACGTATAAACTCCAAACAGAGTGGCCTCTGTTCGTGCGCGTTACCGCCATGCGTGCGCATACACGCAGTGTGTACAAGATATATGGTAGCATACACATTCGCACAGAGAAGCTACAAAGACATACAGTATTCAACACATATTCATACAACATAGACAACACATAAACAAAACATGTTTAGCGCCAAACTTGTATTAAATTGTATTTATTTAATAGAGTGTAACATCAGATATATATGTATTATTGGGATGGAACAAGTTAATTATATCATGCTTAGTGTCAAAATGATCAGGAGAATGTGTGGATTAATTTGATAGCTATGGGTAAATTGTAGCACATTGCAACGATTACTTGTGATTAAATGTATGAAATCTAAAGTCACTCTTATAAGAACAAAGGACTTCCTGAAGAAAGCATGTGTGCAGAAAACCAGTGGCTAACACCTATAACTGCATCTTGAAACTGGACATTGCTTGCATATGGACTGACAAATAACACACAATGAATGAGAGACCTCCCTCCCCTGGACCAATAGCAGAAGACTCAGCCCCAGACATGTACCTTCCCCAATACACGGTATATAAGTATTTCCCCTCACCCATGAAGTTCTGTTGGTGCAAATTCTAAAATGGAGATGACTGTCCACTGAGCATAGGGTGACGTATACTGGCTGTAACTGATTCTTATGTAACTGTAACACTGTAACCCTATCTTATATATATACATGTTATACTTAATGATATACTGTACATATGTTATTTTGTATGCATAACTTTTAATATCAAATATATATATATCTATCTCTGAGCGTTGGACCTCAGTGTACAATGTGTGTGACTGCTTGTTTTCTCTTAAGGGACATAGTGCTGCGACGTTCAGCGCACTTTTATTGTATATGGTAATAAGATGCGCCTTGCGTCCGCAGTATATATTAATGCTGCCATTTAAATGTTTATTTAAAAATATGTAAATTCACTATATATATATATATATATACACACACACACACGTATACATATTTACACACACACACACACACACACACATATATATATATATATATATATATATATACACACACACACACACATATATATGTATATACATTCATACATATACACTAACACACACATACATACATACATACATACATACACAAGCACACATACGTACATAACTACTAATATATACATACACGCATTGTTTTCCGTACCAGGGGCTGGGAGCAGATTGATGGGCAGCAGCGTGAGGATGGAGGTAGCTGCTGTGGCTGAGCATGTGCAGCCAGCAGCTCCTCGCCGGGCATTCTGTAAGAAGAAGAGAGCTACTATACATACAGTGCAGTAGCTCTCCATTGCTGCAGCAGAGTAGCAGCTTCACGGTCGCGATCACGTACATGATCGCGGCTTTTAGCTGAGATGGAGACAGCTGTGTCTCCATCTCAAAAATAGAAAATTCGGCTCATCGGGAGGGGGGGGGGGGTTCCAGGTACTCGGAAAGCCCTCCTGCGTGCGCCACTGGCATGTGATGTGTCCCGGTTAGCTTATTTTAAGATTTATTGTCAAATACATTAAGTCAGTAAGGTTTCTAAGCTCTGGGACACCCAGAAGAAATACATGTATGTCAGCTTCTAATGTATGTCATGAGAGGTATTTCAGCTTCTACTGTTATTAAGCCTAACCTGATGTTGTCTGGCAGACCCAGTAGTAGCAGTTGGCAGAGAAAGCACATGTGGACCCAGTAGTAGGGAAAGCACATGTGGATTATAGTTTTATTGTCAATTTTCACTTTTCCATAAATTGCAATATATGAGAAAAATCTAAGTACAATTTATTCTATTCTTTTCATTTATTTTTATTGAATCTTATTTATGGCACATTTATAGTTTTGTTTTTTTTCTATATAGCATTAAACAATCCTTAACTGATTTTAACTACACATGGTTACGTTAATAGGGAGAAAACTACTAGAAGTGAAGGCTGCTATCACTGGGCTTTGAGCTAAAGCGTTTTGATCGAAATATTAACTAATTCATCATATTTATGTGATACTACATATATACAGATTTGTAATTGTAAGGTTATGTGCTGACAAATGTTTTTTTTAAATATATATATATATTTACAATATCTGAAAACAGATGGTAAGGGAAACAACAGAATAGGGAAGATGGAAAAGAACTAGAATGTTATAAAGGGGAGGAGGATATAGTACTTATCAGTCCCAACGGTGACCACAGATGGTCTGTTCTCTTTGTATACCACACTCATTTATTACTGTATTTCTAACCCATTTGGGAAATTTGGAAAGATAAGAAAAATATTACAGTATGTGACAAAGTCGAAAGTTATAATACTCTACAAATCTCTACATGCAGCAGTGTTTTTATTGACTCTTACCCAACATGTATTGTTTATCAATCGGGGGTGCCCCTAATATGACACATACACATATCACATTCATACACACATGCACAAACGCACACACATGCACACATATGCGCACATGGACACACACACACACACACACACACACACACACACACACACACACACACACACATGCACACCAGCTATTTAGGTTCTGTGGGTGCTTGATCACCCCTATGTTTGTTATGCTATTTTTCTTTCATATTAGGGGAACTCCCACTTTTTTTGTTCCAGTATATTTGCAACAATCAAATAAATGCTTGCAATTCATCTTTTGGGCACTTACCTATTGCTGGCGCAAATTTATCGCACAGCAAAAACTGCATTATTAGACCGATGGTATTATTGGGCTATCCAATTATGTAGCCCATTTTTACCGTGCGGTAAATGACCCAGTTTTGGGCAATAACACACTGGGCTCGGGATAAGTTCCCGGACCCATGTGTTATTGTTGAAAAACATGTCTCTAAGGGCTGCTTGTCAGGGATTCTGCTTCGCATGCAGAAGCATAATCCTTCATGAAGCTTAATTCCCGATGAGTGCAGGTGGTCAGGGTTAAATGGATATGCCCCCGAGGGATCCATCAGCCATGGGAATTTACAGCGGCTAATAGTATATCCTACTTTGTGTGCTTGTATAAACAACACAGTCTGTAATTTTAGAGAAAATTTACAGAATATTGTTAAATCACTACAATTTATCTGAAAGCTATTCTCATATTATATACTTGACTAATCTTATCACTTTTACTCTTGCATTTTGAATTTTAACAATTTAAGCTCATTCCTAACTATCTTGATTGGATACCAAGCAAATAGGTTAGTTAAATCTCATATATTGGATTATCTTCAAGGTTCCAAAAGATAAGATTAATGGTGATCTACTAACCTTTTTAAAAAAAATCTTATTTACATTGTGTATCTTCCATGGAATCTTAAAAAGCCTTTGCAGCTCAGAAAATGATTCATTGCATACACCTCTAAGGACTGGACAATTTTCCATTTTAATCTTAAATTGTTCTCCAGATTCATCTTTCTTAGACGTGAGGTAATGCATCTAATAAAACCACCTTACTTATCCACTATCTGATTGTAATGTCATTGATTTTGCCAACTTTACAAATTATTGTCCTGAGAAAAATGTGCACTTTTATCATAAACAATATCACATTGAAATCTGGCTTGTAATGCATGAAAAATATTTATTATACCTTTGTAACTGCTGGTTTTTATATTATTATTTATTTCTTTTTTTTGTTTTAACACTGATTTTATTCATAGGCAACAAAAATAGAATTTATTGTAGGAAATTATTCTAATATAAAAAAATCCAAATCTGCTTTATATATCATGCATGTATTTAAGAAACATAAAGGAACCATTGCAAAATTTGTGCCCATGTACTTTCCCATACTGGCTAAATAGATGCAGGGAAATAGAGCTGCTATCAGCCTACTATTGGTTGAGTGGGGATGCGTTTAGCATCCTAATGGATCATTGAATCACAACACCACTCAGGAGACCGGCGCTAGGAGACCAAAGCTGACCTCCTGTAGGTAAGTGTTGGGGTTACTGTTGGGGATAGGGCCCAGAGGGGGGTCAGGGCAAGTTTCTAGGGAGGGTGAGGGTTAGACATTAGGGGAGTTAGCCCTAGTCACCACCCCCAAGGAGCTTAGCCCTAGCCACCACCCCAGGGGGGTTAGTGCTAGCCACCACCACCAGAGGATTAGGGTTGGGGAGGGGGGTAAAATACACCCTCCCCCCTGACATCAGTATCTTCAGTGTCGGGATTTCAGTGTTGGTCCTGTGACCGCCGGCATCCAGATGATCGGGATTTCATACCAAAACCGTTGAGAGAGCTATATTTCCTGTTGGTTTGGATGACTTAGAATAGCACAGGGCAGAAAGTGGCGCTCTAGTTGCCAACGGGCCTGATTCATTGTTGTACAGTAAGCAATAGTAGCTACGATGGTTCGCTCAGCTGTATCTGTTAAATTTTGCTAATGCTGCAGGAGATGTCTGAAGAAAAAAGACACCTTCTGCCGGCATCACAGATCCAAGTACTCCAGTTTACTCAAGATAGGCAACAGGAATCCTCTGCCGAAACCAGGAAACCACACAGACCTCCACCTCGGCATGCCTTTAAAACAGTGATGACACACCCTATTTTTAAAAACAGTTCAAGTTGTCACCCCCGCCCACCCCCAAATGGAGACAGCATGTCAATCATGCTGCAACTTGGGTTTGCATATACAGTAATATTGAATCAGGCCCAATAATAGCACAGACTGATAGGCGTTGCTGACCCTGGTCGTTAAAACCCTTCACCACTTTGCCATTCTATAGCAGGTTCCCCAGCAAGCACATTCCGCTGTGGTCATATAATTTTCAATTGCGGTATTTGTAACTCAGGCTGTTTAAACGTACTGCAGTTGGACCTTTTCATGAATCCTCAAAATCATTTGAAACTTAAGTAAGAGTGTGGTTCTCTGGCAGTTGTAAAAGTACCAACATTCTGTCATACTCTTAATTCTCATAAGTTGGAGATGTTGACTTGATGGCAATATTAGCCTGTGGGGCTAACACACAGCAGTGGTCCATAATGCATGAGCAGTGACCCATCTCTTCAATGATATAGATGTCTGCATCATTGCTGCAGTTGCTTCAAAAAATCTATCTCAGTGTGACAGGTCTTGTGAGACTATTAGCTTCAGGCATCTTTTTTTTATTTTTTGTAATGAAAAGTGAGACTTAGTCACAACATAATGCAGCTAGGATGCACCAGGAGACTGTGCTGATTAATTTGGTATGGACACGTATATCTGTGGTTTTTTTTTCAATACAGGTACCGTTGTGCTTTGTATACATGATCAGTCACACACAATATAAAAGTGTTGCATATCAAATTAATCAGCACGGTCTCCTGGTGCATCCTAGTCACATTGCATGGTAACTAAGCTGCATTTTTAGCACAAAAAGATGCCCAACACTACCAGGGTTGAACAGAACCTGATGGCTCACTTGCACCAGGCATCTGGAGACCCATGGCATATTGAGGCTAGATGTATGAGGACACATGTATAGTTCAAGGTGTACTGTGTTCTAAGTTTGAAATGAAAGTATATTTCAATAAGGTCTTTAGTAACCATGACACAGTGGTTGTTGCACGCTTCTTTACTGTAGCTGCAGGAAATACATTACACAGAAGATAGATTCATACACCAACTATATATACAGCACAAACTGAGATCTGGTTTATCTTTCCACTGAATACAAACACAACAATATGAACTAGGGGGAGGAACACAGCACTGGCTCATGAGTAGTAGTACATCCTAATACGGGCGTAACTCCCAGAGGCAATGGAGTCGCCTGCCTCCGGTCTCGAAGCCCTGAAGGGTCACCTGCTTGCACAGCAGCACTTGTGTGGTTCATAGTGGGATCCTAGTGGACAGCTGCTCTTCCAGTGGAGCTCTGCTGCACACCCGCTGCTGCAGAGAAAATCAGCTCTGTCGCAGGAGCCCTGCTAACACCTGCAACAGGGGACAGGACAGCTTCTACCTCGTACCACTCAGCCTGCATGGCAGCAAGCGACGGTGCACCCTACACTGCTGGTGGTTTATGTACTGTAATAGAACATTCTGGAGAATGCTAATTCTGCATGCTGCAGACGGCTGAATCACAGCATATCTGGAGTCCTGCTAAATTCACTGTGGACTCCGGTCCCTGCAGACCAATTGAGATCACTATCTACATCATTTTGTAAGTCGTGCGTGAGTGTGTGTGTATATATATATATATATATATATATATATATAGAGCAATGTAGAATGGCACTGTGGGTTCAATTATACAGCTGCCGGGGTGCCCTCCATATTTTCAGAATACAAGCTCACAAGCTCAATATCCATATACAGATCAGGCGGCACTCCATCGGACTTAGTAAGTGAGAACAAATTTAACTGAGCATTAAATTTGTTCTCACTTACTAAGTCCGATGGTGGCCGCCTGGCCTGTATATATGGATAATGAGCTTATATATATACAGTATATATAATATATTCAGGAGGACCCCGGCGGTGACTGACGGGCTGGTCAGACAGCATCAATTGACGCTGCATATGCACGCACACAAGGTCGGACTGGCCCACAGGGGTACCAGGGAAACCACCGGTAGGCCACACTGCCTGAGGGCCCCACTCCTTCCTCTAGGGATCAGGTTCCAGACTCTGTACTTGTATTATACATGGTAGATATGTTGCATTACACTGCACTAAACTATTGTGTAATTAAAGCCTCTGTGGAGGCTGGCCACACCTCCTTTGTAGGCTGTCCACACCCCTAAGCATGGGCCTCGATAACTGCATTCCCATGGTGGGCCCTTCATGCCCCAGTCGGACACTGCACACACATATATGAACTAGCCCACCGGAAGGTGAGGCTGTATGGATAAAAGTGGTAAATATGACAAGGACTACTCCCACTAGTGCAAGGCATCATGGACATTGTAGTTTACACTGCAATGCATTCTGGGGTGATTTTATTAATATTGTTTTTAGTGCACCAAAACAGACCCTACCCTTCCCCTAAATTAATAAAGATTAGTGTTTTTTTATCAAATAAGCACTACAAAAAAGCTCATGATAGACACCATTTATTATATAAAGAGATCTTTTTCTTGAGAGTAGAATTCCTCCAATAGGAACTGGAAGGATATGAGGTCACAGAAGTCTGAGAATAAAAGGAGCGTAAGGCACAAACCTTAACACATCAGATGAATAGGAAGCCATTGGAGGGACACTACACCAGCAATTAGGGGTAAGGGTCTGGATCTCTGCATAAATTATTCACTGAGTTTCACTTCACAATAGATTTTACTTTCATACCATATTCTTTTGTGTATGTGTATATATATATATATATATATGTGTGTGTATATATATATATATATATATATATATATCAGAACACAGTTCATGCATAAAAATCAGTCCGTCTCACAAATCACTCCATGGAACTACAAGTCCCAGTGGTTAAAAGGAAGGTAGACTGTTCCCCTAGCCAAGGGAAATCCGTGGAGTCTCCATGCACTGTAATCCATATGATCAGCTGTTCCTTTTAAACACCAATATCCACAGATGGTTTATTAAAAATCTAATAACAAAGAAAAGGGCGCTCCATAGTGTATGCATCCATTTAAAAAAATATATTTATTACATCAGCTTTATACACAAGTGTCGAGAAAATGTACCAAAGCGGGCGGTATCAACCACCGTACGTATAACGTTTAATAAAAGATAAGAGGGGCATCACCACATCTCACTGCCTTGCAGTAGCTCACCACCTTGCAACAGTCATGCTAGGCCATGCACCTATGCACTTCATCATTCAAGACTTCGTCAGATATAATAATAAAAAGCACTCCAATTCCTGTTCAAAAAATACTTAATTTTATTTTCTCCATCCCATAATCAAATAATAAACAGAATGAAAGAAGGCATGGCTCATATGTAGTTACCATTACATCCATAAAAACCAATCAATTCAAAACATAAAGTGCTGTTTTGCATCAGCATAATGTGGAAAAAAATAGTATACTTAGAAATGTCCAGTCTGTTGACCTTGGCACTTTCTGATCTGTTCAAAAACTCAGACTTAAAATCATCCCGCCATCTACATGGTCCAGAGCCAGATGGAAATGACCGAGCCATGCTTTCTTTGCCTTTTTATTATCTGAATATGGGACATATAAATATATAACTTCATTCATCACTGCAAACTCCTGGATGTGACCTGTTGGGGAAACTCACATTTGAGATGATCTGCTCAAATTCAAGAAAAATAAATACAAAAAAGTGAAACTCAATTACAAAGACAACAGGGTATATCCATGGTTCTCTAGGAGTGAGGGGAGGCATTTCAGGCAACCACCTAGCAGAAGAGGTCGCATACCAAGAATACCATTTAAGAACATTGAGAGCCAGACACAAACATTAGGCAGTGATTCAGATGCTCCAGCTACTTCCTCACAGGGTACTTCCTTCCTATCCAGGTCTGACAGATCAAGGAGGGCTCCAAAAAAAAACTTATACCCACCCGTAGAGGTGGGAGAAAAAGGCAGAAGAAAAAATCAGAGAATACTGTGGTATTTAATCTCTCAGAACATGTGTTGACACTGGTTGGATTGTCTCTCCTCAATAAGGAACTGTCATTTGTACCCACATTGCTACAAAACAGCTTCGATTGACAAGTAGATATGCACTGCCTTGGTAGACAACTTAGACTTAAAGATTATTTTTCTCAAGCACTCCTTGGTTCATCACAACAGAATATCGCTACCTCCAACAATACCACATGCATGCTAAAAAGACCTAGCAGCTTTGATCCACCTGTTACCAACCCATCTATACAGACCTTCGTGACGGTCCTCAAAAGAGACACTGTACCTTTTATTAATCAATAAAAAATCTCTTATCATAATATCTCCTTGGATGAAAGGAAAGCCATTAAACCATTATGAAATGACACAAACCTGGTCATCAGAGTGGCGGACAAGAGTAGTGGAATAGTTTTGCTCAATTATGATTAATACTTCAATGAAGACAATAGTCAACTATCAGACCCAGAGTTAGGATTGAACAATGGATACTTCAACAACACCACGGATGATTTTCTAACACAAACCCATCCTAAAATACAATTTTTGTACACTCTGCCCAAGATCCATAAGTCCCTAATACCCCTCCCCCCCAAGGAGGCCGATCATTTTGTTCAGGGGCTCGCTCTGCCAACCACTCTCAGAACCAGTATATTTTTATCTGCAACCACTTGTAAGAAGATTGGACCAATTGGGAAACATCACAAACATTACACAGGATTCCCTTCTGGTGACTTTGGATGTCTCAAGCCTATATACCAATATATCACATGATCTTGGCACCCAGGCATGCAGAAAATTGCTGTCTGATAACAAAAACTTCTTTGGACAACCTTTGGATTATCTTATGCTACTCATCAACTTAATTTTCAACAAGAATTACTGTTTGAAAATCAATTTTATCTTCAAAAACAGGGAATAACAATGAGGTCCAACATGGCCCCTTCTTATGCCAATATCTTCATGGCAGAGTATGAATGCACACACATTACGGAAAACACACAATTCTGTAAATATAGCCATTACTATGTGAGATACATAGACGACCTGTTCCTCATCTGGCAGAGAAGTGAGGCCAAACTGTTTGAATTTGTCAATTACCTCAATACAAGACTAGGACTAATAAGATTCAGCCTCACGCTTAGCTCACATCACATCAATTTTTTGGATGTGTTGGTTACTAAACATTATAACAAGATTTCTATGTCAATATACAGTAAGGACACCAATAGGAACACTTAACTTTTAGCCTCAAGCTTTCACTCAGCACCACTCAAAAGATGCCTACCATTTTCACAACTCCTTAGAGTAGCCCACATCACCTCAGACCCAGATAAAATTCTGACTGCCTTAGAGGCTTGGTTATCCCAAGGAAGAAATTGGGGAAGCCATTGCAAAAATTGGATGACTCACTAGGGAGGATCTTCTAATTAAGAAGACAAACACAGAGAAACTTGGTCCTGATAAACTCAACTTCTGCAGCATGTTCACGACAGCGTCACACTACATCCACACAAAAAACAAAAACATCCTTGAACATTGGCATCTTATTGTAAGTGACCCAACTTTAATGACAACTGTGGCTGACAAACCAAGATTTGCCAATAAGCGAGGACTGAACCTTAAGGACCCCCCAGTAGTCATGGATAACTCAAACATAAACCTAATGAAAAATACTTCCTGGTTGGCATCAAGATCAGGAGTGTTTAAAATTACCGGATTTCATCAACCCAAAGGATCAGAGAAAATACACGATTAAGCATCGTCTTGACTGTAACAGCAAATTTGTGGTGTATGTATTGATTTGTCCTGCAATTTACTGTACGTTGGAAAGACAAGTAGTGTGCTCAAAGAAATACTAAGTCAACACTGTTGATCCATTAAAAAGAGTCTCAACATCTTCAACTGAGGGAGCTAACAAATTTACTAGTAGCGAGACATTTCAAGACAGCCAAACATATGATTAACCAACTGAAACGTTGTATCATTGACCATATCCTGCCACTCCAAAGGGGAGGAGACAGGAATAAAAATGCTGATCCAAATAGAACTTCAATGGATATACAGACTCATATGTCTGGCCCCTGATGGACTCAATGAGGACTTCAGACTGGGTTGTTGCTTGTAATACACAGTTTTATGTGTCATAACATTGTTTGCTTGATCTTAATTCTGCTGACTTTTATATCACCGTAGCCATTTCATCATGTATATCAACATCTTCATGCTCTAAAATTATGTTGACACCGCTGTGTGTCACCTCCACTCTGTGAGCGACAGGTTTGCATCTTTTTTTAAACTGTGGTTATTGATAGACTATAAGTGTTGACTGTGACACTGCCATGTGTCCTTTTGATTGAATGGGCACTGCTCTGTGCTTACCATTATTGTGATTGTTTCACTCTCATGGATCCAACTGTCCAATGGATATGACAGCAATGCAGACATACCACACTTGAAATGGATAGGAATGCTCCTGGGAACTTAGCAGTGTAGGGCCTGGCCATTACCAGGATGGGATACCCCCCAGGAATACCAGGTGCTGTATTGCGCTTTGTGGCCCATCATGGGCTTACATACTTTCTATGCACTCAGACTCTGCCGATTTGGGCACCTTTGTGTGCTTATTGCTGCTGCAATATTTTGGATTATGGTCATTTGGTTTCCATTTGAATGTAACTTCAGTACAGCCATACCACACTGGAAATGCCCAAAATTCTATCTGATCTTGGAAGTTAAGCAGTGTTGGGCCTGGTCAGTACCTGGATGGGAGACCCCCTGGGACAGGTGCAGAGGGAGAGGAGGAAACAAGCCCCCATGAGGGGGACATAGTGTTCAATTTATCCAAAACTCCCATTTCTCCGGCTGAACAACAAATACTCAGCAAAGGGTTGAGTTTTATACCAACTAACCAACACAAGCCATTTCAATGGAAGGTAGATACTGTAACTATAAATTTCAAAGGAAATTAAGATTAATAGAATACTTAGGCACGCATCAGAATCAATCACATGAGGATAAAAGCCTAATTCCATCTAAAGTGCGCAAATTGGGAAATCCAACTACATTTGATCCCCAATCATTTAATTCATCTATGCAAAAAATTTACAGGATGCTTGAATACTCCAGTGAGGAGATTCACCATCGGATTAGACCAAACCTTATTCGTGAGGAACAAACAGCCCTAAAGTCCCTGAGAGAACTGCAGGACATAGTTATCAGAGGGGCTGATAAAGGGGGAGCAATCATTGTAATGGACATTGACCTCTATAAAGAAGAATGTACTAATTTACAGTCTGATCAGTCCACATACACCCTATTGGACAAGTGTCCAACAGAGACTTTCCAATGTGAGTTAGGATCACTCCTGGAAACAGCAGTACAACAAGGCTGGATTGAGACTGATATCCAAACTTTATTGAACAGGACATGTCCCAAAGTTCCGGTGTTTTACATTATTCTTATGATTCACAAGGGCACACAGAGGCCCCCTGGGCGTCCTATCATCTCTGCCAGGGAGTCTCTGTGTGAACCTGCAGCTGTGTACATGAATTTGAAAGTGATATCACACGGCGCTACCATTCAGGAAATGCATATAAATATAAATATACAACCATTTACATAGATATAATCATATCTTTAGGCCTCCAAGGTCTGAAATTCAGAAGGAGAACAAATAATGGTGCAGTACAATAGACAGAGTAAGAAAATAATGAGTTTTATTGGTCCCACTCACAGTTGAGCAAAAGATTATTTGCATGTCATCCTCATATGGCATATATCTTCAATCTTTAGATCGTCCTCTTTAGAACTGAAACTTTAAACGAATATAGAGTGCAATACTGTTTTTTATAAAACCATGTATTTAATATCAAAATGCACTCACATAGATAATAACAAATCAGACATATCACCAATATGGGGCACCAAATGATCCAAATTGACACTAGATGTATAAGGTCACAAGAAAGTCCCTCTAAGGCTCCGGACACCATAGAAAGAAAGTCCTACTGGATACCGCTGGTGCTGCCACTGGATAAGTCCAAAGAAGAATCCCTGCTGCTTTAACGCGTTTTCGGACACCAATGTCCTTCCTCAGAAGCATGAGGGACATCCTGTATTTGTCTCTATTTATACCCTGTCTCATTTTCAAAATTAGCGCCTCCTGGCGCTTCTACCGGCATCACCGTCATAACCGGAAGTGCGTCACCGGAAGTGACGTCTATGCGTTCCATACGCATTCATCTTCTTCCTGTTTGCGTTCCATCGCCTATACACCGGCGGTTTTCAATGAGACATTAATAGAGACATGTTAAAAACATTACAAGTATGATTTCTTTAAAATCTGATTATATAATAACATTACCAAAAACAAAAAAAGATAATAGGAGAGAACAGAAACACAAGGAAAAAAGTTCACTAAATTATTTCATTGGAGAAATACAGAAGAGGCTTATAGCAATTTAAAGGAACCATTTTAGCTCAAAGTCGCTATTTAACCCCTGCGGCATCAAGGTTCCTAAATTGTGTATCCAGCGCATCTCCGACCTGGCTAGACGGGTATCTACATCCCTGTCCCGCCAGGTGGGGCTTATACACTGGATACCCCAGAACGACTTGATGCCACAAGGGTTACATCCATGGACTTTTTTAAAATGCATGGATAAAGAATGCGACTCTAATCCCTTTCTAATATTGTACAGATGTTCAGAGAGCCTTACTTTAAGGCACCTAGTAGTTTTGCCGATGTATATCAGACCACAAACACACTCTATTCCATATAATATATTTTTAGAATTACACGTTATGAATTCATTAATTTTATACTTCACATCCTTCACCGTAAATTCTTTAATTTTACTTGCACCTTTTGTTTGTGGAGTCGCTGCCACATGTGACTGAGGCTGCTCATATGTGTACAATTAGTCAGATTACAGGTGCAATAAATTAAAAATACGGAGTGGATTTTAAAACTATGCCTACATCCACCTATTGTAAATAATAGGATCTGTTTTAGGTGTGCTTTATCCTGTGTTCTTTGCAACATATTCAGTGGATGTATTGGCTGTTAAGATTAACATCAACCTACTGAGTGGTTTTACATATTGCAGTTAGTGTTGAGTGGAAACATTCCATCCCTCTTGCGTATAATCTTTTGCTTGAAACAGCTCAGATGTTTTGCATACCTTATTTTTTGGACACATCGTTCAATAAACAAAGTGATAAACAGTTGATGTGTTTTACAGAATAACTAGATTATTGCCTATGTGTTAGGTGGAGTAGTTTATCTCATACGCAAGTCTGCACTCAAAATTAATTATGTGTCCCTCTGTATAATGCTTCACGGATGCACTATTTAAAAAAAGGGGAATACTAAACAGCTGGTGCGTTTTTAAGAACGATGAAACTAAAATGAATGTGTCGAATGTTACTTCATGTGCAATCATCTGTATAGACAGCTCTTCAAATGTGATAGACTGTGTGCTCTGGAACACACACTGGGGGTACTGAATGTTATGATCGCGATAAAAGCACTCAGTGGAGAGCTTTCGTATATGCTTATATCGGTTCACTGTAGGCAAGAGGTTTCAGGATTATAGAAACTGCTACATATGGATACAAAGTAGTACAAGGACACCACTCTGATACATATGTTTACTGTTATAGAAACATCAAGTGGAAAGTTTGGTTAAATTGAATATAGACATACATAGCAAATTATAGAAGGCAGAATGTTCGAATGTCATAACACAGTTATTCAATATGTAGAATAGCAGCAATTAGACCAGAACGATCATAAATGCACACTGAGGCTATGGTATGTAAAATGGTTTATTATTAACGGTACCTACTACCATTCATTGGCTATGATTCATGAATATTTGATTTTTCACAAATTGTTGTTAACATTGCAAATAAATTGATTAATATATTCACCACATATAACTAATTGTTTATAATTATTTTTTGTAATAGGGGGTGCAAATAACGTTAATGCACGTATTTGAGGGGTATGTGTATACAGACACTCCCCCCATATTACCCCACTTATTTTAAGGGAGTACATTAAAGGTTACGTTATAACTAATTAAAATCATGTCAAATTCACTTTATACATTTTCTTCTTAAAAGAGTGCTCCATAAAAGCAATCTACTTCTACTGTTGTTTCTTTGCAACAAGTATTCGGTTATTATGTTTGGCTTATGATTGCGGGAGCACCTCCAGCTTTCTGATTTTTTTATCCAAATTAGGGTATATAGTGACTAGCTGGTTTAAATCTGAATTGTCATTATTACAACACTATTACCACATGTCCAGTGCGGGATATTAACATTACATAATATTTTACAAGGTTCTATATTATCTCCCATGCTTTTTGCAGTATACATGCAACAGTACCACCGGGTGAAATAATCAGACTTCATGACCTGGTCTACCACTGCTATGCAGGTGATACATAACTGTACCTGTCCTTTGCTCCGGGTACTGAGAACCCAATAACAATACTAAGTGTCAGTTGGCTGTGACTGAATCCTGATAAAACAGAGGTTTTTATGCTAGGTCAAACAACAAGACTGAAAAATAGCCAACAAACAGGATTTACGCTTGAGGATTCAGAATTACAAAACACTGAACATGTGCAGAATCTTGGTGTTGTCTTGAATAGTGGCTTGACACTTAAACATCATGTATCAGCCACAATCAAATCCTCATTCTTTAATCTGAGGAATATATAGTTGCCAGAATCAAGCACTTAATTCCTTTAGAAGATCTACATAAAGTCATACATACAGTTGTATTATCATGCCTAGACTACAGCAATGCCCTCGACCTGGGTCTCCCAGCAAAATAATTGCACAGCTTGCTGCTGGTACAACATGCAGCTGCCAGGCTATTAACCAAGGTTACGGTATGAATGGTCGACCATGTTATGGTCGACAGTCATTAGGTCGACCACTATTGGTCGACATTGACATGGTCGACATGGACACATGGTCGACACATGAAAATGGTCGACGCATGAAAGGTTGACACATGAAAAGGTCGACATGAGTTTTTTACTTTATTTGGTGTCGTTTTTTGCGTAAAGTGACTGGGAACCCAAATTAGTGCACCGCTACCGCTTCGCTCGGCACAGATTACCGTTCCAATCGTAGTCCACGTGGATCGTAAAGTATGGAAAAGTTCCCCAAACGAAAAAAAAATTAAAAAACTCATGTCAACCTTTTCATGTGTCGACCTTTCACGTGTCGACCATTTTCATGTGTCGACCATGTATCAATGTCGACCATGTCAATGTCGACCAATAGTGGTCGAACTAGTGACTGTCGACCATAACATGGTCGACCATGTGAACGGATACCATTAACCAACCAGCCCTGTTACAGCCACATAACTGGGCAGTACGGATGGTGTAATGGTTAGCATTACTGCCTCACAGCACTGAGGTCATGAGTTCAATGCCCATCATGGCCCTTACTGTGTGGAGTTTGTATATTCTCCCCGTATTTGTGTGGGTTTCCTCCGGGTACTCCGGTTTCCTCCCACAATCCAAAAATATACTGGTAGGTTAATTGGCTTCCAACAAAATTAACCCTAGTGAATGTGTCTGTGTGTACATGTGATAGGGAATAAAGATTGTAAGCTCAACTGGGGCAGGGACTGATGTGAATGGGCAAAAACATTCTCTGTAAAGCGCTGCGGAATATGTGTGCGCTATATAAGTAACTGGTAATAAATAAATAAATAATAATAACACTCATTCTCTACTCACATCACTGTCAGCCTGTAAAATGGTGAATCTATGTCAAGATTGGTTTACTGACTTTCAAAGCCTACATGACCAGGGTCTAAAGTACCTGAAGCAGCTTCTGATTCCTTACTAACCCACTCAGTTACTGTGATCTCTAGATGAAGGACTATTAGCAGTACCTAGAATCTTTCTGAATTCATCTAAGGGTCAAGCCTTCAGCTTTGCGGCTCAGACTTGATGGAACTTGCTTTCCTTTACAATTGGAGAGGCATCTAACAAATATCAGTACATTGACCTCTCTAATACTTATTCTAAATGTTAGGACAGAAGTATGTGAATGAAAAATGCTTTGTTATTTGACAGAAACATCATTTTTCAGTGGTTAATACTATTTATATAGACTTTTTTAAAAATATTCTGTGGAGGTTTAATTAAATTTCTGTTAATATTAGTGGAACTGAAAGGCGTAGTTTGCATTTTCAGTTCCATCATAAATGTGCACCCACTCATACTAGACCAACATAATGGTTAGGCAACTCTCACTTATCTGGGAATTTATAACGCCAGCAGTGATATATTATTGATAAATTGGAGCAATAAATTATATTTTTTTAGTTACTGCCATAGTCGGTGGTAAAGAAAAAGCATACAGTACTTATTGTCAGTGTTGTATTTCAGCAGATTTCAGTAGGAACAGAATTCTTGAACCTCTCATTAACTATGATATAATTAGGAACGGTGTTCCTGAACCTGTCCTGGGCCAACACGTCTTTTCCATTAGATAAGTATTATTTTAGATTCCATTTGGAGTGCCTTTTGTTTCTAAATAAAAGTACATCTTTCAGAGAAGTCTAGTTGCTCTGTGTAAAGTAATTATACATAAGTGGCATTTGAGCGTAATTAAGAGGGACAATCACAGCAGCTTTAATGCAGACACATAAACTAATTGAGCAACAATTTCTGCATCTTAGAAGTATGTATCAATAACTCTATTGTGTTTTAGATCTTTGAGTGTAAAAGATCTCTTTCTGCATAATGCTCTGGTGTATCTATTCCATTTAACAAATAGTTCAAACGAGTACAATTAAATGCATAACACAAATGTAAGTCCCTTGCTTAAATGTTTCAGCTGATCATCAGTAAGCTTTTCAATGGGAGAATAAAACTTCCTCTTGGTTTGAATTAAATCTTTGATTTTTTTCTTGTAATATTTGTCTCTTCCCCTTGATCTGCTATATATAAGTTAATGAGTATTTAAATACTCAATTTGTCAGTCACCTAAACAATAATGTTAAATCTAGATTCCACTGTTATAACCAAGTTTCTTTCTTGTATGTCCCCCGTTTCTGATGGCAAAGAAAATATTGTTTGTCCTCCTAATTGTTGGATACAGTTTCATCCACTGTTGATTTACTAACTACCTTACCATGTAATTTATTATTTACTAGCTGTTATACCTGTTCTTTGCACGGGAATTTCTGATTTTCACAGTTGAAAATGTAAATGAGTGTAAATCTATAGAGATGTAAATTTGAGACATCTTAATGTAAGTAAATATTAATCCATGGTTCTTGGCATTACCCAAGGAGCACCAGTAGCAGATATGGTTAAAAGTGACAGGAACATTTTTGTAGTTTATTAAATTCTACCCACTGGAGGTGCAATCCAAATTTTTATCCAATTGTCCGTTTGGGCGCTATTGTTCATGCAACGCAAGCCACGCATCGGTGATGACATCATTATGTCAACCCTCTTTTCATCCCCTTATCCCCCATAAAATTCTAATTACGTAATTTTCCTAATTCCCACCTGAAGAATACCTATGTTAAATTTCAGTTTCGTAACATATCTGAAAGTAAGAAAATTAGTGATGAGTCAGTGAGTGAGTGACAGAGTGAGTGAAGGGTTTTGTATTTGTATATATATATATATATATATATAGATATATATATATAGATATTAATGATAGTGAATAACTCTACCCTACAGTTTACTTCCTCTATGCCCTCCACTGCCTTTGGTTTAATTGTTGTGTTTCTGTAATTGCTATTCTATGTATTGATAAATTATGTTGTTTCATTATTTTACATCATTGCAAACACCATGTGGCACCATATGAATAATAATCCCTTGAAGTATGCAATTGTTACACTTAAAACATATTGTCTTCATGGTGTTGGGTGCAATCAGATACCATGAAATTCCAGAAAATTATAGTCAGATGTATTTAATAATATTGGTTCCCCAATGATAAGAAATAAAAAAGAGGTCAAGTAAAATGTATGGAGTATCTCATGCTATGATGAAGTAGGAGCTACAAGATGTTTTCAGAGACATTACAAGTACAATTTAAAAATAATTTATGTCAGTGTATTGTGGTTCTAGGTCTGCATGGCGTAGACTATGTGACAATGGAAGAGTTTTATCATAAAAACTAAGATTTGCATGAAATAATATGGGGTTATTTGGAAAAAAAACAAATGCTTGTATAATAAATATACACGTAACATTACTATAAAAATTTGTTAAGAATAATGCAACAATAAAATATTGAAAGTTTACAGAGTGAACTCTCTTTATTAAAAAATTCACATCGACAAGAATAAAAGTTAATATTGATTTTAAAAGCAAATCTGGTTAAAAGAGACATTACAGATGTTTAAAGAGAGTGTTTTGTTGCACCAACAAAACAAGACTTGTAGAGTATGATCTTCTGAGTGTAAAGCATAGATAATATGAGCTGATATGAACTGAAACACTAGTTGATGTGGAAATTTAGAATTGGGAGTATGACAAATATATAAGTGGTGGCAGTGAGACTGTATGACCTACAGTACCGGCACTTCTAAACTTGTACTGACCCCTGAAGTTTCTCCACAATCTGCAAGAATGCTTTTTTCTTGAAACAGGGAGGTGGCTGCGCTCACACAGACAAAAGCTGGGTAGACACTGGGGGACCTCCCCTGGTTAGCAATCAGCACTATATAGCTGATTGCTAATTAGTGGAGATCGCCAGTGGATACACACTGAATGATATTGATGAAAGATATCGTTCAGTGACATAAATTCCCCACACTCCCCGAATAAGCAGCTCAATGACATAGTCGAAGTTGAGCTGCATGTTCAGTACAGTAAATAATACCTGAATAAGAACAACCCATCGGTGCACGCATTGTACATCGTTCAGGCATAAACACTAGACGATATGAACAATAGATCTTTGTTATCATTCATATCATCAAGTGTTATCACCCAGTGTGTAAGGGGCTTCAGAATTGTATCGTACATATTAAAAGAAACTGCAAAATATATATAAATATCCAAGTAATGCTTATAAATTTCACAAATACAGAGAAACATCTTTAAATTGATTAGATGGTTGTTGCGCTCCTCATGATATGCAGGTCACAGCCCTCTCCCTAAGTGCCTAGTGTGACAGATAGGAAGGAATGGTTAGCTGGTACATGTATGTGATGTAGATATTCCAGGCGGAAAAGCCAAAATAATTGTCACAGTATATAGTCTAGGCAAAAACAGGAGGAAAAACTGAGACAGGGTTCCCCCTATGCTCCAATAACCAGCTTCAGACTGAACCAGTTGATTCTAAATTGTGCGGTGCATAATGACAACCATTCCCAAACTGGCCAGCCCACAGCTGGAATTCCCAGGAAAGTGTAAAAGTGTAAATGTTACAGATACTGTATGTTCTCATACAAAACGGCCCAAGTTGCACCAAATAGCCCATGAAACTGGGTAGTTATGAGCATCTTTTTTACTCAAAACGTGCATCTTATTTGTATAATAAAAACAACTGAGAGCGAAAAACTACATTGCTAGCACATACTGACCACTTGTACATCTGTGTGCGACTGAGTCTAATTATTTAAAAAGGGCGCCAATATGAGAAGCTGTAGGTTTTCCTCACACCACATTCCCTTGTAATTCATCCTGAGATGGCAGACGTGAACTCCATGGAGAAGCGAAAAGCTGAGCTTTTCACTCCTTCATAAATCACACTCACCATACTGAATTATGGTGATGCGATACAGGCACAGAGCGGGATCTCCATGGGACTTCTCCACGGTAACCCACTCTGTGAATTGCGGTAAGCAGAGAAAAGCCCTATTTATCACAAAACAGGGCTTTTTTTTCTGCTTTATGAATAGACCCCTTGGTAACATTGTTACAGTTCAGGAGAATTGTAGCTATGTATATTAACTTCTTGGTAACATTTATTAATTAAGCAGTATAAGTAAACAAGGCTTCATTCTTCCTGTAACCAAGTCTGTTCCAGAACCTGAGGAGGATTTGTTACAGGCAAATAAAATATATTATCATTTTAATTGTTGTCTTTTAGTTGTATTAGCTAATAGAGGGAATAGAGTTGTAAATAAAATCATAATATTACTTTCCTGCTGAGGTGTTCCCACATCTTCAGGGAGTCCATATTTATCCGAGGTTTGGATATACAGATGTGTCCTCATACATCTTGCCTCAATACGCCACGCAGCGGGAAATGCCTTGTGTGAGTGAGCTGACAGGACCTGCCCCACTCCGCTTGCCAAAATTGCATCCTACTCGTATCACTATGCAAATAAGACACACAAGCAGATTACGCTGGATTCAAATTCTATGCCGCATGCCTATATTCTATGTGTGTCTGTGCTGCATCTGCATGAAATGGTAGGTTACAGTATATAAAGCATAGCATTTCATATGCAGATACAGCCACTGTCCCACACAAAATATAGACATACTGCATATCATTTCAATTAGCATAAGCTGCTTGTGCATCCTATTCACATCATTTTGTGAACAAGACACATTTTAATGGAAAAAGTCACACAAAAAGATGCCTGGCGCTACTGAGTCACACCACGGCATGGCATGACTAGAAGAGCTGTTTAATGTGCCAGGAGGCTAGATGTATGTGGGCACATCTGTAGGCACTAGTAGACAATAAATATTCACTTAATAGGTCAGATCTATAATTATATTTTACGTAACCATAATACTGTAAGGGGTCTATTTACTAAGCTTTGGATGGAGATAAAGTCGCTGGAGATAGTCGGCTCCTAACTGTCATTTTTCAAAAAAAGCCTGTGGCATGGCAATTAGGAGCTGATTGGCTGGTACTTTATCTACAGCGACATTATCTCCATCCAAGGCTTAGTAAATAGACCCCTTAATCCCTAGATATTAAACCAGCATCTTCCAATAAAGGAAAGCAGCTGTGCACTTTGTTATGTACAAGGTACATCATCTAGGTGCATGGGTGCAATAAGGTAGCATTTTGCAATGCGTATTTGATGCTCTTTACAGATGTCTTCCAGGGATGCAATTGTTTTGTGAACTGTGACGACAAGTGCTGCAATGTCATAAACATTGATTGGTATCCCGAATAGAAAGCCTCCACTGTGTGTAGTTAAAAGCTACACTTTTTCATATATTTATTTTGATAGTAATAAGTACACTTTTGTACTATACTTTCCACTTACTAATTAAAACAAGACAATTCAGACCCTACATTTACTACATATAAAATATCTCCTGAAGAGTGTGTTACCTTCATAGTATCAGGGAGAGAAAAAGCGCTTGCAATGAAACTTAAGCTAAACATTTCCAATTTTCTTTCCTTGTAAACTCTATTTAGTGTTAAAAAACTATTTTATGGCAGACTGTAGGTGCCACATCTCTCCTCTGACCTTTAAATCAAATTTAGTACTTCACTGGGCGATTCACCTTCAAGCAAATCCTGACAGCTTAATAAAGTGAAAATTTCTACAATAAATCGAGCACTACCGTCATCCTTTAACAAAACGTGGCAGAAACCTCTGGCCCCTGGTGACTTCTTTGGCTCAAAAAATGTGATCACATCCAGATATAAACAAACTTCTCTAGTGATATACTAGACTGGAAGATGAATCTTGGTTTTCCTGTAACCTTAGGTTCTTTGGCTGCATGTTTCATTTCTAAAAAAGCAGCGCTGCTCAATTATTTCCCACTGAGGTTAATTCTCTGTCAGATTAAAAGTATAGAGTCTAGACAAGTACATTCACTGTTGGCCACTTCCCACTCCTGCATTACTTCTTAGTCATGATACTGCAAGAAACAGAGGATGAACTGTGAGTACAGAGATCTATGAGATCTACCTACAAATTCCGTATACTTATTATTTTCTATGTGATGAAAGCTCCTGCAATATGAAACAGTTATCCCATAAATTGCATGTAGCCAACTTACAGAGGACAGTCAGTAAAAACAAGTAATTAAGGCTCATTTATTCATTACTAAATGTAATTATGAGACAATCAGGTTCACGGTCAGCCTGCTGTATAAATAAGTTCACAAATACTTCTGAGTTTGAGTAGTGTTCCTATGAAAACGTGTTGTGTGATAGGATTGTGGGTGCAAAGCAGGGATATGCAGTGAGGTAAATGGCTCAGGAGGCACTGGTTAGTACCAGATCCAGACTTTCACACAATTTATGAGCCAAACAGTTCATGTGGGCACTATACACAGGTACAGCAGTATATACATGTAGGCATTATACATAGGTACAGCAGTATATACATGTGGGTATTATACACAGGTGCAGCAGTACTGTATATACATGTGGGCATTATACACAGGTGCAGTAGTACTGTTTATACATGTTGGCATTATACACAGGTACAGCAGTATATACATGTGGGTATTATACACAGGTGCAGCAGTACTGTATATACATGTGGGCATTATACACAGGTGCAGTAGTACTGTATATACATGTTGGCATTATACACAGGTACAGCAGTATATACATGTGGGCATTATACACAGGTACAGCAGTATATACATGTGGGCATTATACATAGGTACAGCAGTATATACATGTGGGTATTTTAACAGGTGCAGCAGTACTGTATATACATGTGGGCATTATACACAGGTGCAGTAGTACTGTATATACATGTTGGCATTATACACAGGTACAGCAGTATATACATGTGGGCATTATACACAGGTACAGCAGTATATACATGTGGGCATTATACACAGGTACAGCAGTATATACATGTGGGCATTATACACAGGTGCAGCAGTATATACTGCTGAAAATTTGATGAGTTTTGATCAGAGATGTGTGGAAAAGATAGGAAGTATCTCACCTGCCATAGACTTTTTACTCCAGAGTTTTGATTATACAAATTATTAGAATAATACAAAGAAAAAAAATCTAATATATTCTTTGTACTTTTAAAATACTTTATGTAGTCAAAACTCAGACTTATACATTAGTATAACAGGAAAAGATCTGCCTCACTTGCCTCACCCCACCGCACACCACTGGTGCAAAGGATTGATGGCCATGGTAGACATAATAAAAATGTGTCAGTATATTTTATTATTTATTATTGTATAATGCCCACATGTATATTAAAGGATCTTCACCTGCAAATTATTCAATATTTTTTTACATTTTTGCTTCACTCAGAGTACACCTTTTGCTCCCCTCTTCTCAGCATTAAAGCACAAGGAAATGGGCAAGGTTGAGGACAGTGGTTGGCCAAGGAAACTTCGGAAGATGTCCAGCAGTGCCAAGTACACCCATATACTGTGCAGAAGTCTGGCCAGAAGTGGTCTTCATGGAAGAATTGCAGCCAAAATGCCATACCTTCGATGTGGAAGCAAGACCAAGTGACTCAACTATTCACAAAACATAGGAACTGGGGTGCAGAAACATGGAATCAGGTGCTCTGGACTGATGAGTCAAAATGTAAAATATCTGGCTGTAACAGAAGGCAGTTTGTTCACCGAAGGGCTGGGGACTGGTACAATAAATTTATACTGTTTTGAAGGAAAGAGGTGATCACACCAAATATTGATTTAATTTAGAGTTCTCTTCTGTACATTCACTTTCCATTTTGTTACTTGATAAAAAAAACTATTAACACTTCTATTTTTAAAAGCATTCTTACTTTGTAGCATTTTTTGCACACCTGCCTAAAACTTTTGCAGAGCCCTCTGACGAAGTCCAAGTGATGAAATGTGTAGGGGCATTGCCTAACATTTGGATAGTGAAGCCAGGTGTACTGTATGCCATGTGAGCTGGTGGACGCCGCCGCAGGTACCGGTAAATTGATACCTGGTGACAATTATATGAAATATCTTTGAAACATACGGTGGTCTGACCGCCACCTTTGGTACGTGATTTCAACCTGTTTTTATTTGTAACTGTGGAAATAAAGCTTTTAATAGATACATGCACTATGGAGAGCACCCTCTGTTTTATTTGATCATATATATATTTATATATATATATATATATATATATATATATATATATATATATATTGGAAAGGGATTTGTTGACCAGTGAAATATTTGTGCAAATTCAGGACTTCATACAGATCAGGAGGTAAAGCAAATTGGCTGCAATAATGCGAGGTTTGTATAGGTTCAAATAGCTGCATCATTTATTTTTCTACTAGCTGGAGTACCCGACGTTGCCCGGGATTTTAAGAATGTCTGTTTACAAAAATAAATTTAAATATTAAACACACAGTATAAATAACATTGTAGATAGCTGAATACCCGTGCTTCGCTACAGGATGAGGATGGTAAATAAGAATGATAGTTGTTCAATAATTTACGTTGGTTGAAGATCTAGTATATAAGCATATCTTGCTTCCCTGACGCACTTTGTTGGCGGACCCCTTTTTGGTCCCCCAAGGGACCCTGCTCTTCCCACTATACAACTCTCAGTCTGTGGCTTCCTGCTGCCTCCATTCACCTCCTCACATCATGTCAGTGCCCCTGTGAAATTATCAATTTTCTTTACAGTTTCTTATATAGCGCAACACATTATGTATCTCCTGATTTACTCTATGCTGCTGGGGGATCGTGCTACTTCCACTATATAATGCTCAGTGTGTGGGTTTGTGCTACCTGCATTCCCTTCCTCACATCATGTCACTGGCTCTGTCACATGCAGCCCTGTCATCACTGACATATCATGCATGTCCTGATATAGTCTGTGCTGCTGGCCCACCCCTAGGGGTGCTAGTGGTGTTACCCCCACAGTGTTTGTTCCCAGAGTGTAAGTCATATGTGTAGCAAGTTTGGTGTAAATTGCTGCAGGCATTCCAGAGTTATGCTGTCTGCTGAAAAACTCTGTGCTGCTGCCTCACCCCTAGGGATGCTAGGGGTGTCTTACCCCCACAGTGTTTGTTCCCAGCTTGTAAGTCATATGTGTACCAAATTTGTTGTAAATTGGTCCAGGCATTTGGGAGTTATGCTATCTCCTGAAATACTATGTGCTGCTGTCCTACCCCTAGGGGTGTTAGGGGTGTCTAATCCCACAGAGTTTGTTCCCAGATTGTAAATCAGATGTGTAACAAGTTTGGTGTAAATTGCTCCAGGCCTTCCACAGTTTTGTTATCTGCTGACATACTCTGTGCTGCTGTCCCACCCCTAGGGGTGCTAGCAGTGTCTGACCCCCACAGTGTTTGTTTCCGGAGTGTAAGTCATATGTGTACCAAGTTTGTTGTAAATTGCTGTAGGCATTCCAGAGTTATGCTGTCTGCTGAAATACTCAGTGCTGCTGCCTCACCCCTAGGGGTGCTAGGGGTGTCTTCCCCCCACAGTGTTTGTTCCCAGATTGTAAGGCATATGTGTACCAATTTTTTATTACATTGCTCCAGCAATTCAGGAGTTATGCTGTCTCCTGAAATACTCTGTGCTGCTGTCTGCCCCCCCCCCCCCCCCCCCAGGGGTGCTAAGGATTTCAAAAAATTTTTAGTTGCCTCCGCCGTTTTTTGATACGCTTGTATGTAAAATTTCACGATCTTCACTTGTAAACTGTGGATTTATATAGAAAGACAGAAGGACAGAAGAACACATTTTCATATATTAGATTTGCTTATACATTTCATTTATAAAAGAGCTACTTGTTTCTCCAGCCACTTATTTTACCCAGAGAATGAATGTAGAAGGAGGTGCTGTTGAGGGGCATGACAGGCAAACATTTCCCAATTCAGAGCGTACACAGTTTACCCTGCATACACTACCTATTAAGCACTGATGATGTCTGCAAATGCTTTCTGTGTTTGCAGTTAGTAGGAGAGCAATTATTATTGAAAAACAGAATACTTAATCTGCTATTTTATGCCTTGCGTTAATACTTAAAACTCCTCCTAGCTATAAGTTGACCTTTCTTTACATCAGCAGGTAGAAAACAAAATCCCTCAATCCGCCTCTGAAAGGAAAATAAAATCAATTAAAATTCTGTTGATCTGGAAATATCCAGCTGAATATGAACATAGGTTGAACAAAAAATTCAGAAAAGCCATAAAAAGGTCTAAGTGGGAGAAAAAGAAAATTGCAGGTCCGTTAAAATCAGGATACGAGCATCATACTCATCAAGGATAATGCATTTCATTGTAGCATTGATGGTACAACAGTTGAATAAAGTGCCCACCAAAAGCTAACTAATGGCTTGAATTATAGAGCTGCTTTGTGTTACAGCATTAATGTCTCCTCTGTATTTTCAGAGACAGTAAGTGATTTGCATTACATGGTTCCAATGGCATATTCATTCATCCAGCTATTCTGATTTCTCTCTCCTTTTGAATGGACATATAGAAAAAAAAATGGCTGTACTGCTTATATATTTATTTTTTTAAGGTTACTCTGGATAAGAATTTCCTTTCCTTTCACATGAGTTCATTACATGAAAGGTCAATATTAATACCAGGAGGAAAAATGTCACAAGGCATTGTGTGGGGGTATGCGGACACTTCCTGTACAAGAGTAAAAAAGTAGATTCCATCATTTTTGAGGATATACCAAAACTTTTGTCCACATACTAACATTGTACACTTACCTGCCTGCAATTTTCCTGAGACTCTTAAATCAGGGAGATCTCCCAAAGGAGCTAACCACCCTCCTACATACCAGCCACTGTGATCTGTGTTGGAAATAGATGTGCCCAAAGGGCATGGTCTGTGGGAATCTGTGCAAGTTGGGCAAACCAGGCCTGGATTCACCTTGGCCAGCAATGTGAAGGAAGTCTACTGTAGTAACCGTGAATCTGTGTGCACTGCAATGACCACAATGACTCCCTATTAATTACATTTTTGTCAGTTAAGATTAGACTGAAGTCTGCGTGAGTGTGTACTATTTGCTTACTTATTCACTTTGTATTGGATTAGCACAATAGTTAGGGCCCAGCACTGCCATACTGTATGGTACTGTATGGTACAAGTGTTCAATATTTACAATCATGTTTGCATTTACATTGCACAACCTTAAGTGTGATTCAAATATTTTATGCTATTTACCTTTTTTATATTGCACTTATTGTTTATTTACCCTTTCTGCCACTTCCCTTGCACCTTTATTACTATAAATAAATGCATAATCCCCCCCATCCCCCTTGCCACTTGTGCAGGTGTTCTTCTGGGTAGACCCCCTCAACAGTGAAACACACATTCGTCTCTTGCTGTTCTTGGGGTAGACACCTTAGATGTAATGCACAAGTGAAACTACAGTACCCATGTTGCACCCTTATGGCATTTTTTACTCAAGTGTTATGTAAGAGATTAATATACAGTAGGTTACAGTCTTAGAAAAGATTTATACCTGGAATATTTGTCCCTAGCCCAGTGGTTCTCAAACTATGTGCCTAGGCACCCTGGGATGCCTCAGGACACTTGAGTGGTGCCTTGGATTGGTGGTCTAGGACCAATTCAAACTATTTATGGTCAATGTAATAGGCAAAAAACAGTGCTTGTGGCTTCCAATCATAAAATATGTGGACAAACAAAAGCAAATCCTGTCACTCACCACACAACTGAACCTAAGGATGACATAGAAACACAATGTACTTAATTTAATATTTATTTCTAAATATCTCAATAAGAAACATTTGTCTTGGGGGTGCCTTGAAAAATATTCTGACACCTTAGGGCGCTGTAATTGAAAAAAGTTTGGTAACCACTGCCCTAGCCAACAAAATAATTTGTCTTTTTTTGCATACTGGATACATTTCTGATTATATACTCTTATTCACAATGCTTTAAAAGTTAATATATATTAAACATCAGTATTTAAAATAAAATAAAATAAAATTGTATTCTAATCAAATTTGGGAACATACCATGGCACCTGTTCTACCAGTACAAATATGCTCACATAGTTTGAGTTAGAGTTGAATAGAGCTGAGCATATACTTAGCGACCTTTTCTCCGGGAGAAGCCCAGAGAGGAGAGGCAGGTGGCCAGTGATTTGCGGCGGGAGCATGTCTACTCAAGAATAGCATGTCTGTATTCTGGGCTATCTCCTTCTTCCATTTATACTTAGTGGAGCATACCGTATGTCTTGGAACATTTGAATCAAGGCATTATCATAAGTGAAACTAGATGCAGTTATTTTGCCGACTGTCGGGTTCTGGCGGTTGAAATCCCGACTCTCATTGAAATGCCAGTGGTCGTAATCCTGATCACCGTCCAGAATCCGCACTTGAAACATGTTTATATAACTATTTCTACCTGTTAATGTGAGTCAGGCAATCCTACCCTTTATTACATTTCTTCTGGGTGCAGGCTGCACATGATGTAAAAACAAAAATAACCTTTATGAGCTTCACATCAGGTGTCTGATTGTGAGTTTAGGTACGCTATCCCCATTATCTGTGTGATGACTCAAGATCTACATTGAATTCCTTTACTGATACTTCTCCTTTATATTAATGGACATTTGAGAGACAATACTATACATAGGCCCACATTTATCAAACCTTGGAAAGTAATAAATAGCACGGTGATAAAGTACCAACCAATCAGCTCTTAACTGCCATGTTACAGGCTGTGTTTGAAAAAATGACAGTTAGGAACTGATTGGCTGGTACTTTATCACTGTGCTATTTATCACTCTCCAAGGCTTGATAAATCTGGGCCAATGGGGCAGATGTATTAACCTGGAGAAGGCATAAGAAAGTGATAAACCAGTGATACGTGCAAGGTGATAAACACAGCAGCCAATCAGCTCCAATATGTAAATTAACAGTTAGGAGCTGATTGGCTGGTGCATTTATCAACTTGCACTTATCACTGGTTTATCACTTCCTCATGCCTTCTGCAGGTTAATACATCTGCCCCCCTGTTCTGTGGTCGGAAGAGACAGACTAACATTTCATTGCCTGGACTCTGCCTTTCTCAAGATGGCACAGTATACTGGGGAGTGAAGTTATGTAATGTGCCTGGCAGATGTTGCTAGAGGCCCCATGATTCTTTATAATGCCTGACCATTGCCTTTTACCAAAGTGCAAAACAATTCTCTCGTTAACATCTTGCTCTCTGCACTTTTCTGGCCATACAGTAAAATACCCTCTATATATTCCACGATACCTAAATTCATCATAAAGCTGAGTCACCTTGCCTGGGCTTTGAATACACCAGACGCTGTGTGAGTGTTTTCCGTAGCTATAAATGTAATAAATAAGACCACAAATTATAAGAACATGTCCACCCTCAGTCTGTGGCAGATGTCTACATTCTAAAGACACTGCTCAGAATTCTAATTTACTATCTTCATATGGAGTCTTGGAAATAAATAGTCTGATCTGAATTATAGTATGTCTGCGTTCCCTCATGAGGCTGCAGGGATATTAGAGTAACTTTGGCATATCATGCTGTGGCATACACCATGTAAATCTGTCTTGTCTACACAATTCACTTGCAGCAAGTCTTAGAAGCAGACAGCTGGCACTCTACGAAAATAGAAAACACAAACGTATGTTATAGTTAATATCACATATGGATTTTTAACCTCTTTGTATTTAGAAGCAAATCGTCAGCATTTACTTATAATAATTAGCAAGCAGTGTAGTGTGTGTGTGTGTGTGTGTGTGTGTGTGTGTGTGTGTGTGTGTGAAACCCTGCTACTCTCACCAACTTTGTTGAACTACAAGTCCCCAGATGCCCTCACAGTTTACTTGTTGAGATGGAACATCAAGAAGCCAGCATAGGTCTCCAATGTCACTGAAATAAATGCAGATCTGCAAGTAATAGCATGGCCAAACAGCTGTTTCTCAGTTGCTGATAAACTACAAGAGCCAGCATGACCTGTTAGCCACTCTCCAGTTATTTTGGAACTACAGTCCTAAGAAACTCTGGCTAAATGGACTGAAGTACTCAGGTAGCCTTACTCTACACAATCAAACCAAATTGTTCCACTAAACGACCTCTGGTAACTTGTCCAAATTCATCTGAAAATGCACAGTATATACACTGTTGTGTTCTCAGACTTCATATATACCTTTCATTGTCTTGCTGCTTAAAATTCACAGATCTGTTTCAGAGCAGCTCCTGGCAATAATGATCTGTGTTTGAGATTGTTTATTTAATCACTGTTTTTGATGTAAAATTCACTGTCGCTTGAGTAATATTTTATTAATATTGGCCTTCCTGCATGAAAACTAACAAGGCTTCCCAGGCCCAATAGATTAAAAAATAATAGGTTTGGTTCATATTGTTATACGAGATACGTCAAACTGTTCAGTGTTTGACGCCTCTGAACATGTTGCTAGAGTTACTGGCTGGAAAGGTTGTTACAGACTCTTTCTGCATAGTCAATGTGCTGAGGTTCTCTTAATGTGCCGTCTGTCTGGCAATATGCATCATAAAAACACATCCAACTTATTTTGTCACATTTGAAGTCTTGCTTCAAAGAGACATGGCACCCGTGAGCAGAACTTGCGATGCATCCGGAAGACAATTAAGTGTCGGCTGAATGGCAGCTTAAATGCTTCCGAAAACACAAAATGTTGGGGGATCACTTTTACTTATTTTCCAACTGATTGCAACCATCTAACTCCATCTAATCTTTCCAGTATTAAAAGCATTTTACTTTTTTTCCAGTGACATCTGAAAGCTGTAGACACTGTAGGAGAGGAGGTTATCCTAACCTGGAAAATACAGTAGATGTATACTGGTATATTGCTCTTTTCAGAAACTGATTGTAAACTACAGTATGTATGATTGAAGCCGTGCATGGAGCAAATTGTAATATCCAAAATGTCTAGCAGAAAGTTCTGTCAGAGATAGTGGCAGTAATTTACAAACCAATAGTAAAAGCTCATGGTGCTACATTCCTAATAGTCAGGTATATGTGACTAGTCGTCTATCTATACAATATTTAGTGCATAAAAAAATCTGTACGCACTGTAACCATGTGGTGGGCTGCAAACAAGGGGCTGTAATGTGCTGAGTATGATCACTTACAGTTGATTCCTTCAGTGCCTGAACTTGGTTATCTACTGTATGTCAAATCTCTTAGCAATAATCAGACATGTACAGTACAGTATTTGTCCAGCTAGGGTAGTCCTGCAATGGATTCAGTATGATTTCCCAACTGTAGGGATCCCAGCGGTCAAAATACTGACGCTGGAATCCTGACAGTCAAAATCACGCTTTGGGCTCAGTGGTGAGCTTTACTCCGCTCTATTATACAGTATTCTCCCTCAGGTGGTGGCATGGACCACCGCTCTAGTGGGAATACCGGGTGGCGGTCGAGATTTTGACTGCTGTCGGGATTCCGGCATCGGTATTTCACCTGCCGGGATCCTGACTGTTGGGAACTTAATTGCATCTCCCTGCAACAATTCCTACCTGTTTCCCACATGATGCATAATATGAACACAGTTTGTGTGAGGGATACACAAAGTTGGTACATTTATTTATTTGGTCCCTTGTGGTGCAGGTGCAAGCCTTTGTGTTTCTCGCATGTGTTTTATCCTAGAACCACATCAACTGACTAACCAAACTCCAATGGTGGCTTATCTTTTATCTTCTTGGTCACACATCCTCCAATATACCTGTTCACACTGCAACAGTTGTAGATTACTCATGGCTCTTGAGGCTAAAGAATAATGTATTGTAATATCCTCTCAGTATATGGGACATGACCCCATACCTGGTGTGAGGATACAGGGTTCTTCATCCAGACACAGAGCAGATAAAACCAAAGTAATTGTTTTTTCTCATCACACACAGAACTAGATATCACAGGAAACAGAAGTAAATATAGCCCAGAAACAATAGGCAGGTAGCAGTCCAGATAGAGTCAGTCCCAGTAGAGGATTTAGGCCCACAGCAATTCCACACAGAAGTTACAGGTCCACACAGCAGAACTATCACTGAGTCCACACAGCAGTGATAGTAGATTAGTCCACGGGATAATATTTGTTTAAATCCATACAGGAGTAAATATGTACACAGCATTGGTGAAGCATTCCACAAGGTACCATGGCAGAGAATCACCCCTTAGCCAAAGTCCTGCGATTAACATGAGTAGCTGACCTGCGCAACCTCTTTTAAAACCTTCCAAATGCCCATGATGCTGTGCTCACCTGGGGAGGATACACAGGTTCCTGATTGCTGGGATCCTATTTCAGGTACCTCCCTCCTCCCTCCCGCAGCTGGCCTTCTCCTGCTGACCACATGCTGGATCAGGCTCCGAGTTGTCTGTCAGAGCCCAGATTTTAACAGAGGAAAGTAAACAGAAGGAGCAATGATAGGGAAATTGGTTTAAGTCCTGATTGTCCCCTGTGAAGGAGCATTTTCAGTGAGGATAACAGATAGGTTAAACAGGCTTATATATGATAACTTGTAACCTCATACACAGAATGACATCCTCCTAACATAACACAGCAGCATGACAGTACTATGTGCCAGGTCACAGCACACCTGTATTTGCCCAAGTAAGATTACAGTACAGAATATACAGGCTAACGCAATAGTTTTAGTCAGTGACTGAACACACACGTGGGGAAATAGTGGACACAAGCCAGAGAGACAATGGAACAAAAGAGCTAAAAAGTACATTAATCGCTACAAAGAATGAAACGCCATAAATACAGTTTTACCCTATGCCTCATATCTTCACACCTAGTCTCTGAGTAAACCCAGCACCAGCAAAAAGACAAAGGGCGATCTGGCACAGGGTTTTTATAAATATGATAGTTTAGAAATTCAGAGAAAAAGGACCAAAATTTGGACAGTGTGTTGCCCTTAATAGGGAGCAAACGGCATATGTTGTTGTTTTTTCATTAGGTATGCTGTCCTGGTTGGTGGTGCACACAGAGCCAGAAAGTACGTAGACTTGCAAAAGGGAGAGAACAGAAGGCTCTTGTGTGGGCGCACTCTTAGGAAAAAAGGTTGATAATTTGTAACAATTCCGAAAGTTTTAAGATATAACTTTTATTGACATTGGTAAAACGAAGATACCCTTCCCAACGATCTATGCGACACATAATAAATTTGAGAAAATATTAAAAATGTTCTGGTCTCTTTATTTCAAAGAGTATGTGGAAAGGTTGTAGACATTGGATAGTCATACCCCCATTTCCCCTGACCAGTACAGGGTTTCTGTATTGATGGAACCAGGGATTGGTCAAAACACAGTTTCTATAAAGAAAGTCTAAATGGGCTGTAAGTAACGAGAGTGGTAATCATCTGTCACCACTCTAAAGATTGTACACCTGCATTGTATACAAAGGCCATATTTTCAGGCAAAAGATTTTTTTGTAGGCATCACAAGTCAGTCAGAAAACTGTTAATTATTGCAAACACTATGATGAAAAGTTAGATTAGAATTAGTGGTGATACTGCTGTTGGTGTTTTTTATCACACAAGGGAGGAAATTAATTTCCTCCCTTGTGTGATAAAAAACACCAACAGCAGTATCACCACTAATTCTAATCTAACTTTTCATCATAGTGTTTGCAATAATTAACAGTTTTCTGACTGACTTGTGATGCCTACAAAAAAATCTTTTGCCTGAAAATATGGCCTTTGTATACAATGCAGGTGTACAATCTTTAGAGTGGTGACAGATGATTACCACTCTAGTTACTTACAGCCCATTTAGACTTTCTTTATAGAAACTGTGTTTTGACCAATCCCTGGTTCCATCAATACAGAAACCCTGTACTGGTCAGGGGAAAATAAGATTTTACTCACCGGTAAATCTATTTCTCGTAGTCCGTAGTGGATGCTGGGACTCCGTAAGGACCATGGGGATTAGCGGCTCCGCAGGAGACTGGGCACAACTAAAGAAAGCTTTAGGACTACCTGGTGTGCACTGGCTCTTCCCACTAAGACCCTCCTCCAGACCTCAGTTAGGATACTGTGCCCGGAAGAGCTGACACAAATAGGAAGGATTTTGAATCCCGGGTAAGACTCATACCAGCCACACCAATCACACCGTATAACTCGTGATACTATACCCAGTTAACAGTATGAAATATAACTGAGCCTCTCAACAGATGGCTCAACAATAACCCTTTAGTTAGGCAATAACTATAAACAAGTATTGCAGACAATCCGCACTTGGGATGGGCGCCCAGCATCCACTACGGACTACGAGAAATAGATTTACCGGTGAGTAAAATCTTATTTTCTCTGACGTCCTAAGTGGATGCTGGGACTCCGTAAGGACCATGGGGATTATACCAAAGCTCCCAAACGGGCGGGAGAGTGCGGATGACTCTGCAGCACCGAATGAGCAAACTCTAGGTCCTCCTCAGCCAGGGTATCAAACTTGTAGAATTTTGCAAAAATGTTCGAACCCGACCAAGTAACAGCTCGGCAAAGTTGTAAAGCCGAGACCCCTCGGGCAGCCGCCCAAGAAGAGCCCACTTTCCTCGTGGAATGGGCTTTTACAGATTTAGGGTGCGGCAGTCCAGCCGCAGCATGTGCAAGTTGAATCGTGCTACAGATCCAGCGAGCAATAGTCTGCTTAGAAGCAGGAGCACCCAGCTTGTTGGGTGCATACAGGATAAATAGCGAGTCAGTTTTCCTGACTCCAGCCGTCCTGGAAACATATACTTTTCAGGGCCCTGACTACGTCCAGTAACTTGGAATCCTCCAAGTCCCAAGTAGCCGCAGGCACCACAATAGGTTGGTTCACATGAAAAACTGATACCACCTTAGGAAGGAATTGGGAACGAGTCCTCAATTCCGCCTTATCCATTTAAAATACAGATAAGGGCTTTTGTATGACAAAGCCGCCAATTCTGATACACGCCTGGCCGACGCCATGGCCCACAGCATGACCACTTTCCACGTGAGGTATTGTAGCTCCACGGATTTAAGTGGCTCAACCCAATGCGACTTCAGGAAATCCAACACCACGTTGAGATCCCACGGTGCCACTTGAGGCACAAACGGGGGCTGACTATGCAGCACTCCCTTAACAAAAGTCCGAACTTCAGGCAGTGAAGCCAGTTCTATTTTGGAAGAAAATCGATAGAGCCGAAATCTGGACCTTCATGGAACCCAATTTTAGGCCCATAGTCACCTCTGACTGTAGGAAGTGCAGAAATCGACCTAGCTGAAATTTCTCCTTTGGGGCCTTCCTGGCCTCACAGCACGCAACATATTTCCACCATATGCGGTGATAATGGTTTGCGTTCACTTCTTTCCTAGCTTTAAATAGCGTACGGATAACTTCCTCCGGAATGCCCTTTTCCTTCAGGATCCGGCGTTCAACCGCCATGCCGTCAAACGCAGCCGCGGTACGTCTTGGAACAGACAGGCCCCCTGCTGCAGCAGGTCCTGTCTGAGCGGCAGAGGCCATGGGTCCTCTGAGATCATTTCTTGGAGTTCTGGTTACCAAGCTCTTCTTGGCCAACCCGGAACAATGAGTATAGTTCTTACTCCTCTCCTTCTTATTATTCTCATTACCCTGGATAAGAGAGGCAGAGAAGGGAACACATACACCGACTGGTACACCCACGGTGTTACCAGAGCGTCCACAGCTATCGCCTGAGGGTCCCTTGACCTGGCGCAATATCTTTGTAGCTTTTTGTTGAGGCGGGACGCCATCATGTCCACCTGTGGCCTTTCCCAACGGTGTACAATCATTTGGAAAACTTCTGGATGAAGTCCCCACTCTCCCGGGTGGAGGTTGTGTCTTCTGAGAAAGTCTGCTTCTCAGTTGTCCACTCCGGGAATGAACACTGCTGACAGCGCTAACACATGATTTTCCACCCATCAGAGAATCCTTGTGGCTTCTGCCATCGCCATCCTGCTTCTTGTGCCGCCCTGTCGGTTTACATGAGCGACCGCCGTGATGTTGTCTGACTGGATCAGCACCGGCCGGTGTTGAAGCAGGGGTCTAGCCTGACTTAGGGCATTGTAAAAGGCCCTTAGTTCCAGAATATTTATGTGTAGGGAAGTCTCCTGACTTTTCCATAGCCTTGGAAGTTTCTTCCCTGTGTGACTGCCCCCCAGCCTCGAAGGCTGGTATCCGTGGTCACCAGGACCCAGTCCTGTATGCCGAATCTGTGGCCCCCTAGAAGATGAGCACTCTGCAGCCACCACAACAGCGACACCCTGGCCCTTGGAGACAGGGTTATCCGCCGATGCATCTGAAGATGCGACCCGGACCACTTGTCCAACAGATCCCACTGGAAAATCCTTGCATGGGACCTGGCGAATGGAATTTCTTCGTAAGAAGCTGCCATCCTTCCCAGGGCTCGCGTGCATTGATGCACCGACACCTGTATACGTATTAGGAGGTCTCTGTCTAGAGACGACGACTCCTTGGACTTCTCCTCCGGGAGAAACCCTTTTTATCCTGTTCTGTGTCCAGAACCATACCCAGGAACAGTAGATGCGTCGTAGGAACCAGCTGCGACTTTGGAATATTCAGAATCCAGCCTTGCTGTTGTAGCACTTCCCGAGATAGTGCTACTCCGCCGAACAACTGCTCCCTGGACTTCGCCTTTATAAGGAGATCGTCCAAGTACGGGATAATTATTTCGGCCATTACCTTGGTAAATATCTCGGTGCCGGGGACAGACCAACGGCAACGTCTGGAATTGGTAATGACAATCCTGTACCACAATTTTGAGGTACTCCTGGTGAAGAGGGTAAATAGGGACATGCAGGTAAGCATCCTTGATGTCCAGTGATACCATGAAATTCTCCAGGCTTGCAATAATCGCCCTGAGCGATTCCATTTTGAACTTGAACCTTCGTATATAAGTGTTCAAGGCTTTCAAATTTAGAATGGGTCCCACCGAACCGTCTGGTTTCGGTACCACAACATTTTGGAATAGTAACCTCGGCCTTGTTGAAGGAGGGGTACCTTGATTTCACCTGCTGGAAGTACAGCTTGTGAATTGCCGCCAGTACTACCTTTCTCCGAGGGCAGCAGGCAAGGCTGATGTGAGGTAACGGCGAAGGGGAGTCACCTCGAACTCCAGCCTGTATCCCTGTGATACTATTTAAAGAACCTAGGGATCCACCTGTGGGCAAGCCCACTGGTCCCTGAAGTTCCCGAGACGCGCCCTTACCGCACCTGTCTCCACCTGTGGAGCCCCAACGTCATGCGGTGGACTCAGAGGAAGCGGGGGAAGATTTTTGATCCTGGGAACTGGCTGCTGGTGCAGCTTTTTCCTTCTTCCCTTGTCTCTGTGCAGAAAGGAAGCGCCTTTGACCCGCTTGCTTTTCTGAAGCCGAAAGGACTGTACCTGAAAATACAGTGCTTTCTTAGGCTGTGAGGAAACCTGAGGTAAAAAAATTTCTTCCCAGCTGTTGCTGTGGATACGAGGTCCCAGAGACCATCCCCAGACAATTCCTCACCCTTATAAGGCAGAATCTCCATGTGCCTTTTATAGGCAGCATCACCTGTCCACTGCCGGGTTTCTAATACCCTCCTGGCAGAATGGACATTGCATTAATTCTGGATGCCAGCCGGCAAATATCCCTCTGTGCATCCTTTATATATAAGACAACGTCTTTAATATGCTCTATGTTAGCAAACTATTATCCCTGTCTAAGAGTATTAATATTATCTGACTGGGTATCAGACCACGCTGCAGCAGCACTATTTATGCTGAGGCAATTGCAGGTCTCAGTATATAACCTGAGTGTGTATATACAGACTTCAGGATAGCCTCCTGCTTTTTATCAGCAGGCTCCTTCAAGGTGGCCGTATCCTAAGACGGCAGTGCCACCTTTTTTGACAAACGTGTGAGCGCCTTATCCACCCTAAGGGATATCTCCCAACGTGACCTATCCTCTCGCGGCAAAGGGTACGCCATCAGTAACTTTTTAGAAATTACCAGTTTCTTATCGGGGGAACCCAGGCTACTTTACACACTTCATTCATTCATCTGATGGGGGAACAAAACACTGGCTGCTTTTTCTCCCCAAAAATAAAACCCCTTTTATGTGGTACTTGGGTTCATGTCAGAAATGCGTAACACATTTTTCATTGCCGAGATCATGTAACGGATGTTCCTAGTGGATTGTGTATATGTCTCAACCTCGTCGACACTGGAGTCAGACTCCGTGTCGACATCTGTGTCTGCCATCTGAGGTAACGGGCGCTTTTTTGAGCCCCTGATGGCCTTTGAGACGCCTGGGCAGGCGCGGGCTGAGAAGCCGGCTGTCCCACAGCTGTTTTACGTCATCCAGCCTTCTATGTAAGGAGTTGACATTGTCGGTTAATACCTTCCACCTATCCATCCACTCTGGTGTCGGCCCCACAGGGGGCGACATCCCATTTATCGGCCTCTGCTCCACCTCCACGTAATCTTCCTCATCCCACATGTCGACACAGCCGTACTGACACACAGCACACACACAGGGAATGCTCTGACTGAGGACAGGACCCCACAAAGTCCTTTGGGGAGACAGAGAGAGAGTATGCCAGCACACACCAGAGCGCTATATAATGCAGGGATTAACACTATAACTGAGTGATTTTTCCCCCAATAGCTGCTTGTATAAACAATATTGCGCCTAAATTTAGTGCCCCCCCTCTCTTTTTAACCCTTTGAGCCTGAAAACAACAGGGGAGAGCCTGGGGAGCTGTCTTCCAGCTGCACTGTGAAGAGAAAATGGCGCCAGTGTGCTGAGGGAGATAGCTCTGCGCCTTTTTCGCGGACTTTTCTCCCGCTTTTTTATGGATTCTGGCAGGGGTATTTATCACATATATAGCCTCCGGGGCTATATATTGTGATGATTTTGCCAGACAAGGTGTTTATATTGCTGCTCAGGGCGGCCCCCCCCCCCCCCCCCCCAGCGCCCTGCACCCATCAGTGACCGGAGTGTGAGGTGTGCATGAGGAGCAATGGCGCACAGCTGCAGCGCTGTGCGCTACCTTGGTGAAGACTGAAGTCTTCTGCCTCCGATTTTCCGGAACACTTCTTGCTTCTGGCTCTGTTAGGGGGCCGGCGGCGCTGCTCCGGGACCGAACATCAATGGCCGGTTCCATGCGGTCGATCCCTCTGGAGCTAATGGTGTCCAGTAGCCTAAGAAGCCCAAGCTACCACCAGTTAGGTAGGTTCGCTTCTTCTCCCCTTAGTCCCTCGCTGCAGTGAGTCTGTTGCCAGCAGATCTCACTGTAAAATAAAAAAAACTAAAATATACTTTCTTTCTAGGAGCTCAGGAGAGTCCCTAGTGTGCATCCAGCTAAGCCGGGCACAAGAATCTAACTGAGGTCTGGAGGAGGGTCTTAGTGGGAGGAGCCAGTGCACACCAGGTAGTCCTAAAGCTTTCTTTAGTTGTGCCCAGTCTCCTGCGGAGCCGCTAATCCCCATGGTCCTTACGGAGTCCCAGCATCCACTTAGGACGTCAGAGAAATGGGGGTATGACTATCCAATGTCTACAACCTTTCCACATACTCTTTGAAATAAAGAGACCAGAACATTTTTAATATTTTCTCAAATTTATTATGTGTCGCATAGATCGTTGGAAGGGTATCTTCGTTTTCCCAATGTCAATAAAAGTTATATCTTAAAACTTTCGGAATTGTTACAAATTATCAACCTTTTTTCCTAAGAGTGCGCCCACACAAGAGCCTTCTGTTCTCTCCCTTTTGTAAACCCAGCACCAGTCAAACAAAGGCAGTTGATGGTTACACAAATAAATACTTTTATTTATTAGCCATTGATTATATAAAACATATATATTAAAAAAAATCAAATGAATTCAGCACTCACCTAATAACATTTCAAACTGTAATTCATCTGAATTCAGGAAATGTTAGTTCCCAGGTGTTCATTAACTGATATGCTTCGGTGTGGTTCTTTCTCTTTAAAAGCGTGGGATAGAACCTAAACCCATGATAGAAGCACAATGTGTATTTAAAATCCAGAAGATGCCTGAAAGAGATGCTCATATTTTTGAAAGACAGTGTATGGACTGACCAACAGGGAATGGCCATGAAGAGGCCACTAACATTCCCTAGATTCAGATGAAAAACAGTTTGAAATGTTAATAGGTGAGTGCTGAATTTGTATGATTTTTTATTTAAATGGTGTGGTCACAATACCACTGGCACCGCGGATATATGAGATTCTAGCCTATTGTTTACACATACATTTTATGCAGAAAATACTTCAGTCATTCAAATTAGTCTCCATAAATGCATGTAGACCTCTTCTGAAGATCAAAATGTCATACCCCATTTAAAATATATTGAGCAATTAAGGAAGAACAAAACAAATGTCTTTAAATTAGATGACTCCTAAAAAAATTTCGGGAGAGCAACACCCAATATAATAGAAAATTAGACATATGCATGAGCAACTGCTAAAAGCTAGACATCAAGTTCTCATTAGGCTTTTTAGGACTACCAGTAAAATATAAACTATCCAACCATTGGAGAGAAGGTCACCATATCATTGTAGAACCATTTCCTTGCATCCGTTCATACAGGATCAAACCTGAAGGGTCTACAGGTCCTATACCTACATATCATCATCATCATAATCATCATCATCATCTGTCACATACTGTATAGGCAGTGATGTTAGGTCTTCCACCACAAAAGTAGAGAGACCCTCAGGAACATTAATGGTGCCTTCAATAGTAATGAGGATAAAATGTCAGATTCTAAGTCAATAAAATAATTGAATTCAAGGAAAGGATGTTTCTGTTATGAACCTGAATTGTTTAATAAGGAACAATTTTATAACCCAGCAAAATATGGACTACAAGGACAGATCAGACTTGATCATCAAATATTAATAACGCATGACAATGAGTAACATGGAGAAGAAATACTAAGTCAACTGATCTAATGGGAAATTAGATAAATGGAATATTAGACTGTATTAACTTATAAACAGTTAGGGAAACCCATTGATGTACTTAGGGCTGTACATCGAGGTGTAGTTTATTCATGGTCAAATTTTGGGTTCAACTCTGGGTTACAATGTGGTATGAATTAGAAGATGTATGGAGTAATGCATAATGCCTTAACGTCAGTTTAAAAATGAGAAGATATGCTGTTCTGCTACCTTTTCTAAGAGGTGCAATTTGGGGCTATTTAAATCCTGACTGATACTCAGCTGATCTTAACACGTGCTTCTAAAAAAAGGCAGGGCCAGATTAACAATGGGGTGGATGGAGCTGCAGCTCCAGGTCCCCACAACAAAATAGGCCAACAAGATCTGCCGTGCTGCAGACAGGAAAACATTTTTTCCTGCTAGAGCAGCCTGCAACAGTCTGTCCGAGGTCCGCCTACCCCCCCATCTGCGACCACCCCCCAAGCTATGACCACTCACCCTTCACCGTCTCCCGCAGCATTGGCGGATCAAACACTGCTGCCGCATAAACTATATACTCCTGGTGGCACAATCAAAGGCTTCAATAGCCCTGGTGTCTCTGCACCGCATATGCAGTGATGTCAGGACCTGATACATCACAGAGGCATCATTCCGCTGCCACCACCGAGCTCTGGAGGAAGCAGCAGCATGGTGACAGCAGACCAAGCAGATCCGTTGAGGTGGCCTGAGCACCTGCTGGGTGACTGATCCTCCTGAGGTGAGGTACAGTATCAGCCTTGCGCTGCTGATATAAAACGTAAAACTGAGGCTTTAGCTTTGATATATCGGTTATACCTATATATAGTATATAACGTTTTTATGTATCTACAGATGTGTCCACATACATCTTTGCTATATCAAGCCATATATGGCATGGTTTTGCATACCATAGACTCAGAGATTTAGCCATGCCTTCTGATTTTTCTTAATTTGCTTCTTTCATATGTTACTTTATACATATTCTATTATGACAAACAAAAATGTTAAAATCCATCCACTTGCTACTTGTGAAAAACAGCTTAGCCGTGTTTTGCATATTGTGCCAAATTGACACACCTATATTAAATATGAGCGGGTTCGGTTCTCAGAGAACCGAACCTTACCAAACTCCACCACCCAAGCCTGGATCCGCGTCGGGCTCGGGTTTTCCCACCTGACTCAGAAACCAGAACGAGGCAAAACGTCATCATCCCACTGTCGGATTCTCACAGGGTTTGGATTCCTTATAAGGAGCCGCGCGTCACCGCCATTTTCACTCCGGCATTGGAGAGTGTAGAGAGAGGACGCGTCCTTAGTGTCCTCAGTGTCTGTGTCTTGTGCTGCATCTGTCCAGTCACAGTGGTTGTATCCTCTGCTGCCATATGTCCAGTGCTGCTGTATAAGTCCAGTCCAGTGGTGCTGTGTTGTGCTGCATCAGTCCAGTGGTGGTGTGTTGTGCTGCATCAGTCCAGTCACAGTGGCGGTGTCCTCTGCTGCCACATGTCCAGTGCCAGAGCTAGATTAATGGTGGGGCGGAGGGGGCGGTCATCCTGGGCCCCCCACACAAGTTTGCCCTGTGTGGTGTAGAGGTACACTCTCCTGTACCACATATTGTTATATAACTCCAGAAAAATAATGGAGAACAAAAATTTGGAGAATAAAATAGGGAAAGATCAAGATCCACTTCCTCCAAGTGCTGAAGCTGCTACCACTAGTCATGACATAGACGATGAAATGCCAGCAACGTCGTCTACCAAGGCCGATGCCCAATGTGATAGTAGAGGGCATGTAAAATCCAAAAAGCCAAAGTTCAGTAAAAACACCCAAAAAAAGAAATGTAAATGGTCTGAGGAAAAATTAAAACTTGCCAATATGCCATTTACAACACGGAGTGGCAAGGAACGGCTAAGGCCCTGGCCTATGTTCATGACTAGTGGTTCAGATTCACATGACGATGGAAGCCCTCATCCTCCCGCTAGAAAAATGATAAGAGTTTAGCTGGCAAAAGCACAACAAAGAACTGGGCGTTCTAAGATGGTATCACAAAACCCCAAGGAGAGTCCAAGTGTGTCGGCGGTTGCGATGCCTGACCTTCCCAACGCTGGACGGGAAGAGGTGGCTCCTTCCACCATTTGCACATCCTCTGCAAGTGCTGGAATTATCACCCACAGTCCAGGTTCTGATATTCAAATTGAAGATGTCACTGTTGAAGTACACCAGGATGAGGACATGGGTGTTGCTGGCGCTGAGGAGGAAGTTGACGATGAGGATTCTGATGGTGATGTTGTTTGTTTAAATCAGGCACTGGGGGATAAACCGGTTGTTCGTGGGATGAAGAAGCCCATTGTGATGCCTGGGCAAAATACCAAAAAAGCCACCTCTTCGCTGTCAAATTATTTCTCCACAAATCCGGACAACAGGTCTCAAGCCATGTGTTGCCTCTGTCAATCTGTAATAAGTAGGGGTAAGGACAGTAACCACCTAAGAATATCCTCCCTTATACGTCACCTGCAGCGCATTCATCAGAAGTCAGTGTCAAGTTGTGAAACTTTGGGTAAGAGCATAAGCAGTCCACTGACACCTAAATCCCTTCTTCCTCTTGTACCCAAGCTCCTGCAAGCCACACCACCAACTCCCTCAACAACAAGTTCCTCCTCAGTCAGGAACGTCAGTAGTCCTGCAGGGCATGTCACTGGCAAGACTGAGGAGTCCTCTCCTAACTGGTATTCCTCCGGAGGATCCTTGAGTGGTACGCCTGCTGTTGCTGCTGCTGCTGCTGTTGTTGCTGCTGGGAGTTAATCATCATTCCAGAGGGGAAGTCGGAAGACCACTTGTACTACTTCCAGTAAGCAATTGACTGTCCAACAGTCCTTTGTGAGGAAGATGAAATATGACAGCAGTCATCCTTTTGCAAAGCAGAAAACTGAGGCCTTGACAGCTATGTCGGGGTTAGCCATGCATCCGGTATCCACCATTAGTTCAGTGGGACTTAGAGAATTGTTTGAGGTACTGTGTCCCCGGTATCAAATACCATCTAGGTTCCACTTCACTAGGCAGGCGATAACCGAGAATGTACAGAGACATCAGAAAAAGTGTCCCCAGTGTCCTAAAAAATGCAGTTGTATCCCCTGTCCACTTAACCACGGACATGTGGAACAGGGAAAACTAAGGACAATATGACTGTGATAGCCCACTGGGTAGATGTATTGCCTCCTGCAGCAACAACAGCAGCGGCACCAGTAGCAGCATCTCACAAATGCCAACTCATTCCTAGGCAGGCTACCCTATGTATCACTGGTTTCCGTAAGAGGCACACCGCTGACAACCTCTTATGGAAACTGAGGGTCATCATTGCACAATAGCTTACCCCAATTAGACTCCCCTGGGGATTTGTGATATCGGACAACGACACCAATATTGTGCGTGCATTACATCTGGGAAAATTCCAGGACGTCCCATGTTTTGCACATACAATTAATTTGGTGGTGCAAATTTTTTTTTTTAAATGACAGGGGTGTGCAGGAGATGCTGTCAGCGGCCAAAAAAAATGTGGCCCACTTTCGACATTCAGCTACTGCGTGCCGAAGACTGGAGTGCCATCAAACACACCTGAACCTGCCCTGCCATCACCTGAAGCAAGAGGTGGTAACGAGGTGGAATTCAACACTCTTTATGCTTCAGAGGATGAAGGAGCAGCAAAAGGACATTCAAGCCTATATATCCACCTATGATATATGCAAAGAAGGGGGAATACACCTGACTCAAGCGCAGTGGAGAATGATTTCCGTCTTGTGCAAGGTTCTCCAAACCTTTGAACTTGCCACACGTGAAGTCAGTTTAGACACTGCCAGCTTGAGTCAGGTCATTCCCCTCATCAGGCTTTTGCATAAGCAGCTGGAGAAACTGAAGGAGGAACTAAGATGGAGCGATTCCGCAAAGTATGTGGTACTTGTAGATGGAGCCCTTCATTCGCTTTGCCAGGATTCAACGGTGGTCAATCTGTTGAAATCAGAGAATTACATTTTGGCCACCATGCTCGATCCTAGGTTAGAAGCCTACGTTGTATCATTCTTTCTGGCAGACACAAGTCTGCAGAGGTTCAAAGACCTGCTGGTGAGAAAATTGTCAACAAAAGCAGAACGTGACCTGTCAGAAGCTGCTCCGTTCCCTTTTACCCGCAACTGGGTCTGCAAGGAAAAGGATAAGATTTTCTAGCCCACGTGCTGGTGGTGATGCAGGGCAGTCAGGAACAAGTGCTGACATCTGGTCCGGACTGAAGGACCTGCCAACGATTACTGACATGTCTACTGTCACTGCATATGATTCTGTCACCGTTGAAAGAATGGTGGATGATTATATGAGTGACAGTATCCAAGTAGGCATGTCAGACAGTCCGTACATATACTGGCAGGAAAAAGAGGCAATTTGGATGCCCTTGCACAAACTGGCTTTATTTTACCTAAGTTGCCCCCCTCCAGTGTGTACTCCGAAAGAGTGTTTAGTGCAGCCGGTAACCTTGTCAGCGATTGGCGTAGGAGGTTAGTTCCACAAAATGTGGAGAAGATGATGTTCATCAAAATGAATTATAAATTCCTCCGGGAAGACCTTGACCAGCAATTGCCTCCATAAAGTACACAAGAGCCTGTGATGGTGGATTCCAGTTGGGACAAATTAATACTCTGTGAGGAGAAGGAGGATGTACACACTGAAAGGGGTGATGAATTGGAGGATGAGGATGAGGTCGACATCTTGCCTCTGTAGAGCCAGTTTGTGCAAGGAGAGATTGATAGCTTCTTTTTTGGTGGGGGCCCAAACAAACTAGTAATTTCAGCCACAGTCGTGTGGCAGACCCTGACGCTGAAATGATTGGTTTGTTAAAGTGTGCATGTCCTGTTTATATAACAAGGGTGGGTGGGAGGGCCCAAGGACAATTCCATCTTGCACCTCTTTTTCGTCTTTGCATCATGTGCTGTTTGGGGCCTAGTTTTTTTAAGTGCCATCGTGTCTGCCACTGCAGTGCCACTCTTAGATGGGCCTAGGTGTTTGTGCCGCACACTTGTGTCGCTTAGCTTAGTCATACAGCTACCTCATTGCACCTCTATTACTTCTTTGCATGATGTGCTGTTTAAGGCCTAGTTTTTTTAAGTGCCATCCTGTCTGCAACTGCAGTGCCACTCCTAGATGGGCCAGGTGTTTGTGCCGCACACTTGTGTCGCTTAGCTTAGTCATACAGCCACCTCAGTGCAACCTTTTGGCCTAAAAACAATATTGTGAGGTGTGAGGTGTTCAGAATAGACTGGAAATTAATGGAAATGAATGTTATTGAGGTTATAAATACAGTAGGAGCAAAATTACCCCAAAATTCTGTGATTTTAGCTGTTTTTATGCTTGTTTCAAAAATCATCCAGATCCAAAACCTTGACACGAAAGGGTGATTTTGTCAAAACCAATCCAAAACCAAAACACGAGCGGGGAACTAGAACTGAAACCTAAACACAAAACACGAAAAGTGCCCACCACACATCTCTAATCTATATATATATCTATATGTGTGTGTAGTAACTATATCTATATATATTTGTTAGCTGTTTATATATGCATGTACGTGTTCAGAAATATATGTTTCAGGGGTAAACTCAGGATTGTTAAGGTGTGTGCAGATATGCTGTATATATATATATATATATATATATATATATATATATCTCAGTTGGATAGCTGCTGTTTGCATCATCTCCACAAAGACTGGTGGACCTGTTGGTCAAGATGTAGAGGGCCATCCAAGAGAATTACTGTTTCAATAAATACTTCATCAAAAGAAGTGATACGATGAAGATCATTTTTCTGATTGAAGTACCATAGAGCAATCCCATGAAGAAATCTCAAAAGAGATGAAATGCATAGGGTTTCTTTTTTTTCGGAATGAGAATACCACTGCGATTTACTGTATTTATATTAAGAACTAACTGTATACTTTTAAAAAATGGAGAACTGTATTGTTGTTCTACAGAATGGTGAAATTTTTATGTAATGCACGCACAATATTGGTGGCGTTGTCCGATGTCACAAATCCCCAGGAGAGTCCAATTGCGGTAAGCCAATCTGCGATGGTGTTCCTCAGTTTCCATAAGAGGTCAGCTGTGTGCCTCTTATGGAAAGCAGTGATACAAAGCGTAGCCTGCCTAGGAATGAGTTGGCGTTTGCGAGATGCTGCTACTGGTGCCACCGCTGCTGTTGTTGCTGCGGGAGGCAATACATCTACCCAGTGGGCTGTCACAGTCATATTGTCCTTAGTCTGCCCTGCTCCACTTGTCCACATGTCCATGGTTAAGTGGACAGGGAGTACAACTGCATTTTTTAGGACACTGGTGACTCTTTTTCTGACGTCTGTGTACATTCTCGGTATCGCCTGCCTAGAGAAGTGGAACCTAGATGGTATTTGGTTCCCAGGGACACACTACCTCAAGCAATTCTCTAAGTCCCTGTGAACTAACGGCGGATACCGGATGCACGTCTAACACCAACATAGTTGTCAAGGCCTGAGTTATCCGCTTTGCAACAGGATGACTGCTGTGATATTTCATCTTTCTCGCAAAGGACTGTTTGACAGTCAATTGCTTACTGGAAGTAGTACAAGTGGTCTTCCGACTTCCCCTCTGGGATGACGATCGACTCCCAGCAGGAACAACATCAGTGCCAGCAGCAGTAGGCATTACACTCAATGATCCATTGGAGGAATCCCAGTTAGGAGAGGACTCGTCAGACTTGCCAGTGACATGGCCTGCAGGACTATTGGCGTTCCTGTCTAAGGAGGAAATTGACACTGATGGAGTTGGTGGGGTGGTTGAAGGAGCTTGGAAGGGATTTAGTTGTCAGTGGACTGCTTCCGCTGTCACCCAAAGTTTTTTAACTTGTCAATGACTTCTGATGAATGCGCTGCAGGTGACGTATAAGGGAGGATGTTCCTAGGTGGTTAACGTCCTTACCCCTACTTATTACAGCTTGACAAAGGCAACACACGGCTTGACACCAGTTGTCTGCATTTCTGTTGAAATTTTTTTTTTTTTGTATTTTGACAAGGCATGTCAATGGCCTTATTCATCCCACGGACAACAGGTGTCTCCCCAGGTGCCTGACTTAAACAAACCACCTCACCATCAGAATCCTCTTTGTCAATTTCCTCCTCAGCGCCAGCAACACTCATATCCTCATCCTGGTGTACTTCAACAGTGACATCTTCAATTTGACTATCAGGAACTGGACTGTGGGTGCTCCTTCCAGCACTTGCAGGGGGCGTGCAAATGGTGGAAGGAGCCACCTCTTACCATCCAGTATTGGGAAGGTCAGGCATCGCAACCGACACAATTGGACTCTCCTTGTGGATTTGTGATTTAGAAGAACGCACAGTTCTTTGCTGTGCTTTTGCCAGCTTAACTCTTTTCATTTTTCTAGCGGGAGGATGAGTGCTTCCATCCTCATGTGAAGCTGAACCACTAGCCATGAACATAGGCCAGGGCCTCAGCCGTTCCTTGCCACTCCGTGTCATAAATGGCATATTGGCTAGTTTACGCTTCTCCTCAGACACTTTTAATTTAGCTTTTTGGGTCATTTTACTGAACTTTTGTTTTTTTGGATTTTACATGCTCTCTACTATGACATTGAGCATCGGCCTTGGCAGACGACATTGATGGCATTTCATTGTCTCTGCCATTACTAGTGGCAGCAGCTTCAGCACTAGGTGGAAGTGGATCTTGATCTTTCCCTATTTTACGCTCCAAATTTTTGTTCTACATTTTTTAATGTGTGGAATAATATGCCAGTAATATATCTGGAATCAGACGGCAGTAATGTCTGGAATTAGATACCACTAGATAGATACCAGATACCCCTGTGACTGGAATGATGATGACCTATGCATAGTGACAGGACACTACCACAGCACCCTACAGCAGCAAGATGCAGCACAAGACACTGGACTTTTAGTCACCGCAATGCAGCACAAGACAATGAGTAGTGATACTGAGCACTGATGAGGATACTAGAACTGACACTGGGCAGCGAGAACAGCACTGGACTATTGTACTTTGTAGTATTATATACTGTTCACCACAATGCAGCACTGATACTGAGCACAGATATTGAGCACTGATGAGGATACTAGAACTGACACGGAGCAGCAAGATACAGCAATGGACTATTGTACTGCAGTATTATATACTGGTCACCACAATGCAGCACTGATACTGAGCACAGATATTGAGCACTGTTGAGGAGGATACTAGAACTTACATGGAGCAGCAAGATACAGCAATGGACTATTGTACTGCAGTATTATATACTGGTCACCACAATGCAGCACTGATACTGAGCACAGATATTGAGCACTGTTGAGGAGGATACTAGAACTGACACAGAGCAGCAAGATACAGCAAAGGACTATTGTACTGCATTATTATATACTGGTCACCATAATGCAGCACTGATACTGAGCACAGATATTGAGCAGTGTTGAGGAGGATACTAGAACTGACACGGAGCAGCAAGATACAGCAATGGACTATTGTACTGCAGTATACTGGTCACCACAATGCAGCACTGATACTGAGCACAGATATTGAGCTGATATTAGCTGATAATGGGCTTTTCAGGCAGAGAATGTAGCCACGTCCTCTCTGCTCAATCTACAATGCACGAGTGAAAATGGCGGCGACGCGCAGCTCTTTATATGGAATCCGAATCTCTCGAGAATCCGACAGCGGGATGATGACAATTTCCCCCGTTCGGGTTTTGCGAGTAAGGCGGGAAGAACTGAGGCTGCCTCGGACCCGTGTAAACCACGTGAAGTTCGGGGGGGTTCAGTTCTCGGTGAACCGAACCCGCTCATCTCTAATATATATATAAATATATATACAGCACTGGTCACACCCCCATATCATTAGCCACACCCAAACCATACTGGTCACATCCCCTGTGGTGGCACATAATAGGCCCTCCAGAATTTTCAGCTCCAGGTCCATGAGGACCTTAATCTGGAACTGAAAAGAAGTATACTGTAGGTACACAATTATACATGCGAACAGACTAAATGGTCAGGTCAACGGTCACAGAGCTCCTAGCAGTGAGTAATCACAATAAGAAGATTGGGGCTGTGAGTGAAGTGCCTCGGCACTGACAGTTATCTATATATACAAATGTGAACTGACTGACTGACTCATCACTAATTCTCCGATATGTTAGGAAGCTGAACTTTAACATAGGTATTCTGCAAGTAGGAAATAGGAAAACTATGTAGTTAGAATGTTAAAAAAACTTCCCCTAAGGGAATGAAAAGGGTGTTGACATAATGATGTTCCATTATCACTGGAGCCATCCCCGCAGTCATAACGCAGCCACATCAGGACATTGATAAGTACCGCCAATACCTGTGTTACCCTGTATGTTAAAACAGACCAATTGCATCCAATTGTTGCATACTCAAGTTACCTGTGTGTATTACAAATAAACCCAATTGCTAGTAACTCATTAGTGTGTGGACTAACGTCACTGCACCAAGTACCGCAATACTCTGCCAACAATTACAAAGACTAAAACAGATTATCAAAAAGCCCTCATGCTAGATTCTATTCAGAATTGTTGCCCTTTCAATGTTCAGTAATAGCCACACAATTATTAAAAAAACATCACTTGGCTCAAATACAGACATTTAGCCTTTCAGTACACCATTTACTGGTCACAAGTCTATAGACAGTTCCTATTGTATAATACATTTTCCAACCAGCAAATAGGTAAAGATTGTCCTAGGCCAGAGGTTAAATTTGATTCATCCATCTGTGCTGAGCCATGGATATACCTAAAACCCGGACCGTTGGGGTGCCTTGAGGACTGCTTTTGAGAACCTCTGCCCTAGTCAACAGTCTTTGAACCAGTTGAGAAATCTCCCTCAGGACTGTTACCATAGATATAGAGACTAGGTTATTATAAGATCACACTTTAGAAGGATTACCGAAGCACTTGCATCAATTAATATGTTCTCATCCTCAGAATTATAAACAATATACAAATATATAACTCTCTCCTATTGTTGGTCCTTTATTGCACAGAGCAGTGGTTCTCAAACTGTGGCACCCTGATGAGCCTCTGGACACTTGCTGGGGTCCCCAGGACCAATTAAAATTATTTACGGTCAGTGTAATAGGTAAAACCAGTGCTGGTGGCTGTCAATCGTAATATATGTGGACAAACAGAAGCAAATTCTGTCCCTCACCACACAATTGAACCTAAGGATAACATATAAACCCAAATTACTTAATTTAATATTTCTTTCTACATTTCTCAATAAGAAACTTTTGGCCTAGGGATGCCATGAAAAAAAGTCTGATCCTCTAGCGTGCCATGATTCAGAAAAGTATGGGAACCACTGGCATATAGTCATCTGTAAAATCTTAGAATGGACACGGCAAACTCATGTGCGTCACCAATTTAAAGCTGACTGTATATAAGTTTTTAGGGTATATTTATGAATACTCAGTTTTAGTATTTACATTGGCTTTGCAATCCGCTTATTTACTGAAGCCCAAACTAACAGGAAACCACCAAGAATCCACACTTTACAGTAGAATAGAACACTAGCTCATCATCAATGTTTTTAATATTACAAGTATAAAAAGCATGTTCTTTGAGCTATCTGGTATCTACTTAATCAGCAGAAGCGGAATCACCATAATCTTATAACCAGTGCTATTTTTGTAGAAAATAGCACTGGTTATAAGATTATGGTTCAGGAACTCCCCGGGGGTGGGCAGCGATTGGTGGAGCTGTGTGTAATGTGGGAGGAGCTAGAGTGGGCGGGTCACCTTGTTAAGAATAAAGTATTTTCTTTGGCAAGAATAAAGAATTTGCTTGTGCCCAAAAGGGGGCCTCTCTGGAAGGGGTGTGACTTTGCTGCAAGGGGTGTGGCTTTGCTGCAAGGGGTGTGGCCTTGCAGGAAAAGACTGCCTTGTACCCCAGTTTTGCAACCTGCACACCCAGACACTGGCCACCACAGGGAAAAAATATCCTGATTCATGCCCCCTTACATTATTTGCCATTTTTACTCCTTATAGAAATGCCCCTTATGCAATATGACACACACCGTAACGCCCATTACACATTTGGCAAACACCGTAATACCCATTACACATTATGCTACACTGTAATGCCCATTACACATTATGCCAAACACAGTTATGCTGCTGACACTATTTTATGCCCCCACACAATAATGCCTAAAACAAATTATGCCCCATGATTAGGCATCTAATTACTTTTAAATTACCTGCTTGTTGTCAGGAGTCCCATGCTCATTGTCAGGGGATTCATGCTCATTGCCAAGGGTTTTTTGCTTTTTGCGAGGGGTTTCATTCTGCGGGTTCCATGCTCGTTGCAAGGTGTCTCAAGTCATGCTTGTTGCCAGAGGTCTTCTTCTCATTACCAGGGGTGTCCTGCTCACTGCCAAGTTCATTGTTAGTGGTTTCCTGCTTGTTGCCAGTGGACTCCTGCTCATTCCCAGGGGTCTCCTGCTTTTTGCCAAGGGTTTCATGCTCATTATCAGTGGTTTCCTGCTTGTTGCCAGGTGTCACATGCTTATTGCCTGGGGTCTCATGCTCATTGCCAAGGGCTTCATGCTTGTTGTCAAGGGTTTCAAGGGAAATAATGCATTTCTGTATCATCTCCCTATGGCACCAGTGTTCCCTGCATTTTTGCATCAATGACAGATGCTAGAGGTCAAGTATGACCTCTAGCATCTGTCTCCTGCTCTGCAGCACCCATTTTTGGAGCAGCTTTTACACAGGGGAAGGGCGGGTGCCCTCACAGCCACCAACGCTCCCAAGACACTGCGGTGGAAGTTGAGGCAAGGCACCCATTGTGTTCCTTCCTCACCCGGCACCCAACCACAAAAAAAGTTGTTGGCGGTGGCGGGAGGTTCCAGAATACCATTCCTGATGATGGCATTTTTTCAAAAGAGCTTCAGGAACGGCATTCCGGACCATTCCGCCATAAAAATAGCCCTGCTTATAGCAAAGGCAATTATTATGTATTGAAAAGGAATCATAAACTGTTACATTGATCGTTCTCTTGGGAGGGAAATACTATTTTATTGATATACAAGAGGAAAAATGTTTGTTTACAGCAATATTATTTATTAATTATATTAATGTGGCAATATTAAGGAGGAGTTGTCTCAAAGCTTGTAGAGAGATAAAGAGGAGAGAAATAAAGTAATAACCAATCAGTTTCTGTCATTTTACAGGTTGTGTTTGAAAAATCAGTTAGCAGCTCTCTCCACTTTATCTCTCTCCGTGGTTTGATACATCTCCCCCAATGTAATTATCAATTGATGTTTAAAAAATGTTTTAATGATAGGGTTAAAGGTAACTATTTTATGATGTTTGTACCATATATATAGCCATAAAATAATAATTAGTAAACTGTGACTGTCCCCAGCCACTTACAGTACTTTAGGTACAAGCAAAATGATACCAATAACACTTATATGACTTTCATGCATCACTCCCTGCTAAAGATATTCAACATTTTCAAACACTTTTAATATTCTATTGTATTTTTTCAGTTTGATGCCTGCAAACAGGTTAACAATCAAGTATTGGTTTCGGATTCAAATTTGCAATTGGAAATTTGCAAATTATGACCCCTCATTCAGTAGCCGCAGTTACTGCTGCATGTATGCAGATGTCTGCTTTCTGCCCAGCGACATCACTGCTAATTTAGAAAATACGTTGTAAAGCCAAGGGAACACTGTACTGGTATTAACAATATACTATTATTAAAGTTGTGTGCAGACCACCTTTTTTTGGTTTTGGGTCTTAATCATCAAGTTTTGTTTTTGTTTTTAGCAAAATCACCCTCAAGTGCTTTGGTTATGGATCTATGGGCCTAATTCAGACCTGTTCACCAAAGCAAAATAACTAGTGATGTGCACCGGACATTTTTCGGGTTTTGTGTTTTGGTTTTGGATTCGGTTCCGCGGCCGTGTTTTGGATTCGGACACGTTTTGGCAAAACCTCACTGAAATTTTTTTGTCGGATTCGGGTGTGTTTTGGATTCAGGTGTTTTTTTTAAAAAACCCTAAAAAACAGCTTAAATCATAGAATTTGGGGGTCATTTTGATCCCATAGTATTATTAACCTCAATAACCATAATTTCCACTCATTTCCAGTCTATTCTGAACACCTCTCACCTCACAATATTACTTTTAGTCCTAAAATTTGCATTGAGGTCGCTGGATGGCTAAGCTAAGCGACACAAGTGGCCGACACAAACACCTGGCCCATCTAGGAGTGGCACTGCAGTGTCAGGCAGGATGGCACTTCAAAAAAATTGTCCCCAAACAGCACATGATGCAAAGAAAAAAAGAGGCGCACCAAGGTCGCTGTGTGACTAAGCTAAGCGACACAAGTGGCCGACACAAACACCTGGCCCATCTAGGAGTGGCACTGCAGTGTCAGGCAGGATGGCACTTCAAAAAAATTGTCCCCAAACAGCACATGATGCAAAGAAAAAAAGAGGCGCACCAAGGTCGCTGTGTGACTAAGCTAAGCGACACAAGTGGCCGACACAAACACCTGGCCCATCTAGGAGTGACACTGCAGTGTCAGGCAGGATGGCACTTCAAAAAAATTGTCCCCAAACAGCACATGATGCAAAGAAAAAAAAGAGGCGCACCAAGGTCACTGTGTGACTAAGCTAAGCGACACAAGTGGCCGACACAAACACCTGGCCCATCTAGGAGTGGCACTGCAGTGTCAGGCAGGATGGCACTTCAAAAAAATTGTCCCCAAACAGCACATGATGCAAAGAAAAATGAAAGAAAAAAGAGGTGCAAGATGGAATTGTCCTTGGGCCCTCCCACCCACCCTTATGTTGTATAAACAGGACATGCACACTTTAACGAACCCATCATTTCAGCGACAGGGTCTGCCACACGACTGTGACTGAAATGACTGGTTGGTTTGGGCCCCCACCAAAAAAAGAAGCAATCAATCTCTCCTTGCACAAACTGGCTCTACAGAGGCAAGATGTCCACCTCATCATCATCCTCTGATTCCTCACCCCTTTCACTGTGTACATCCCCCTCCTCACAGATTATTAATTCGTCCCCACTGGAATCCACCATTTTAGGTCCCTGTGTACTTTGTGGAGACAATTGCTGCTGGTGAATGTCTCCCCGGAGGAATTCATTATAATTCATTTTGATGAACATCATCTTCTCCACATTTTCTGGAAGTAACCTCGTACGCCGATTGCTGACAAGGTGAGCGTCTGCACTAAACACTCTTTTGGAGTACACACTGGAGGGAGGGCAACTTAGGTAGAATAAAGCCAGTTTGTGCAAGGGCCTCCAAATTGCCTCTTTTTCCTGCCAGTATACGTACGGACTGTCTGACGTGCCTACTTGGATGCGGTCACTCATATAATCCTCCACCATTCTTTCAATGGTGAGAGAATCATATGAAGTGACAGTAGACGACATGTCAGTAATCGTTGGCAGGTCCTTCAGTCCGGACCAGATGTCAGCACTCGCTCCAGACTGCCCTGCATCACCGCCAGCGGGTGGGCTCGGAATTCTTAGCCTTTTCCTCGCACCCCCAGTTGCGGGAGAATGTGAAGGAGGAGATGTTGACGGGTCACGTTCCGCTTGACTTGACAATTTTCTCACCAGCAGGTCTTTGAACCTCTGCAGACTTGTGTCTGCCGGAAAGAGAGATACAACGTAGGTTTTAAATCTAGGATCGAGCACGGTGGCCAAAATGTAGTGCTCTGATTTCAACAGATTGACCACCCGTGAATCCTGGTTAAGCGAATTAAAGGCTCCATCCACAAGTCCCACATGCCTAGCGGAATCGCTCTGTTTTATCTCCTCCTTCAATGTCTCCAGCTTCTTCTGCAAAAGCCTGATGAGGGGAATGACCTGACTCAGGCTGGCAGTGTCTGAACTGACTTCACGTGTGGCAAGTTCAAAGGGTTGCAGAACCTTGCAAAACGTTGAAATCATTCTCCACTGCGCTTGAGTCAGGTGCATTCCCCCTCCTTTGCCTATATCGTGGGCAGATGTATAGGCTTGAATGGCCTTTTGCTGCTCCTCCATCCTCTGAAGCATATAGAGGGTTGAATTCCACCTCGTTACCACCTCTTGCTTCTGATGATGGCAGGGCAGGTTCAGGACTGTTTGGTGGTGCTCCAGTCTTCTGTACGCGGTGGCTAAATGCCGAAAGTGGCCCGCAATTCTTCGGGCCACCGACAGCATCTCTTGCACGCCCCTGTCGTTTTTTAAATAATTCTGCACCACCAAATTCAATGTATGTGCAAAACATGGGACGTGCTGGAATTTGCCCAGATGTAATGCACGCACAATATTGCTGGCGTTGTCCGATGTCACAAATCCCCAGGAGAGTCCAATTGGGGTAAGCCATTCTGCGATGATCTTCCTCAGTTTCCGTAAGAGGTTGTCAGCTGTGTGCCTCTTCTGGAAAGCGGTGATACAAAGCGTAGCCTGCCTAGGAACGAGTTGGCGTTTGCGAGATGCTGCTACTGGTGCCGCCGCTGCTGTTCTTGCTGCAGGAGGCAATACATCTACCCAGTGGGCTGTCACAGTCATATAGTCCTGAGTCTGCCCTGCTCCACTTGTCCACATGTCCGTGGTTAAGTGGACATTGGGTACAACTGCATTTTTTAGGGCACTGGTGACTCTTTTTCTGAGGTCTGTGTACATTTTCGGTATCGCCTGCCTAGAGAAATGGAACCTAGATGGTATTTGGTACCGGGGACACAGTACCTCAATCTAGTCTCTAGTTGCCTCTGAATTAACGGTGGATACCGGAACCACGTTTCTCACCGCCCAGGCTGCAAAGGCCTGAGTTATCTGCTTTGCAGCAGGATGACTGCTGTGATATTTCATCTTCCTCGCAAAGGACTGTTGGACAGTCAATTGCTTACTGGAAGTAGTACAAGTGGTCTTCCGACTTCCCCTCTGGGATGACGATCGACTCCCAGCAGCTAAAACAGCAGCGCCAGCAGCAGTAGGCGTTACACTCAAGGATGCATCGGAGGAATCCCAGGCAGGAGAGGACTCGTCAGACTTGCCAGTGACATGGCCTGCAGGACTATTGGCTTTCCTGGGTAAGGAGGAAATTGACACTGAGGGAGATGGTGGTGTGGTTTGCAGGAGCTTGGTTACAAGAGGAAGGTATTTAGTGGTCAGTGGACTGCTTCCACTGTCACCCAAAGTTTTTGAACTTGTCACTGACTTATGATGAATGCGCTGCAGGTGACGTATAAGGGAGGATGTTCCGAGGTGGTTAACGTCCTTACCCCTACTTATTACAGCTTGACAAAGGCAACACACGGCTTGACACCTGTTGTCCGCATTTGTGTTGAAATAATTCCACACCAAAGAGCTGATTTTTTTTGTATTTTGACCAGGCATGTCAATGGCCATATTCGTCCCACGGACAACAGGTGTCTCCCCGGGTGCCTGACTTAAACAAACCACCTCACCATCAGAATCCTCCTTGTCAATTTCCTCCCCAGCGCCAGCAACACCCATATCCTCATCCTGGTGTACTTCAACAGTGACATATTCAATTTGACTATCAGGAACTGGACTGCGGGTGCTCCTTCCAGCACTTGCAGGGGGCGTGCAAATGGTGGAAGGCGCCACCTCTCCCCTTCCAGTGTTGGGAAGGTCAGGCATCGCAACCGACACAATTGGACTCTCCTTGGGGATTTGTGATTTAGAAGAACGCACAGTTCTTTGCTGTGCTTTTGCCAGCTTAAGTCTTTTCATTTTTCTAGCGGAAGGATGAGTGCTTCCATCCTCATGTGAAGCTGAACCACTAGCCATGAACATAGGCCAGGGCCTCAGCCGTTCCTTGCCACTCCGTGTCGTAAATGGCATATTGGCATGTTTACGCTTCTCATCAGACGCTTTCAATTTTGATTTTTGGGTCATTTTACTGAACTTTTGTTTTTTGGATTTTACATGCTCTCTACTATGACATTGGGCATCGGCCTTGGCAGATGACGTTGATGGCATTTCATCGTCTCGGCCATGACTAGTGGCAGCAGCTGCAGCACGAGGTGGAAGTGGATATTGATCTTTCCCTATTTTAACCTCCACATTTTTGTTCTCCATTTTTTAATATGTGGAATTATATGCCAGTATCAATACCAATGGCCTACTACTATATATACTGCGCACAACTAAAATGCACCACAGGTATAAAATGTAGATGGATAGTATACTTAATGACGACACAGAGGTAGGTACAGCAGTGGCCTTCCGTACCGTACTGCTATATATACTGGTGGTCACTGTGTCAGCAAACTGCAAAACTAAAATGCACCACAGGTATAGAATGTAGATGGATAGTATACTTAATGACGACACAGAGGTAGGTACATTAGTGGCCTTCCGTACCATACTGCTATATATACTGGTGGTCACTGTGTCAGCACACTGCAAAACTAAAATGCACCACAGGTATAGAATGTAGATGGATAGTATACTTAATGACGACACAGAGGTAGGTACAGCAGTGGCCTTCCGTACCGTACTGCTATATATAGTATACTGGTGGTCACTGTGTCAGCAAACTGCAAAACTAAAATGCACCACAGATATAGAATGTAGATGGATAGTATACTTAATGACGACACAGAGGTAGGTACAGCAGTGGCTTTGCGTACCGTACTGCTATATATAGTATACTGGTGGTCACTGTGTCAGCAAACTGCAAAACTAAAATGCACCACAGGTATAGAATGTAGATGGATAGTATACTTAATGACGACACAGAGGTAGGTACAGCAGTGGCCTTCCGTACCGTACTGCTATATATAGTATACTGGTGGTCACTGTGTCAGCAAACTGCAAAACTAAAATGCACCACAGGTATAGAATGTAGATGGATAGTATACTTAATGACGACACAGAGGTAGGTACAGCAGTGGCCTTCCGTACCGTACTGCTATATATACTGGTGGTCACTGTGTCAGCAAACTGCAAAACTAAAATGCACCACAGGTATAGAATGTAGATGGATAATATACTTAATGACGACACAGAGGTAGGTACAGCAGTGGCCTTCCGTACCGTACTGCTTTATATACTGGTGGTCACTGTGTCAGCAAACTGCAAAACTAAAATGCACCACAGGTATAGAATGTAGATGGATAGTATACTTAATGACGACACAGAGGTAGGTACAGCTGTGGCCTTCCGTACCGTACTGCTATATATACTGGTGGTCACAGTGTCAGCAAACTGCAAAACTAAAATGCACAACAGGTATAGAATGTAGATGGATAGTATACTTAATGACGACACAGAGGTAGGTACAGCAGTGGCCTTCCGTAGCGTACTGCTATATATAGTATACTGGTGGTCACTGTGTCAGCAAACTGCAAAACTAAAATGCACCACAGGTATAGAATGTAGATGGATAGTATACTTAATGACGACACAGAGGTAGGTACAGCAGTGGCCTTCCGCACCGTACTGCTATATATAGTATACTGGTGGTCACTGTGTCTGCAAACTGCAAAACTAAAATGCACCACAGGTATAGAATGTAGATGGATAGTATACTTAATGACGACACAGAGGTAGGTACAGCAGTGGACTTCCGTACCGTACTGCTATATATAGTATACTGGTGGTCACTGTGTCAGCAAACTGCAAAACTAAAATGCACCACAGGTATAGAATGTAGATGGATAGTATACTTAATGACGACACAGAGGTAGGTACAGCAGTGGCCTTCCATACCGTACTGCTTCTATATAGTATACTGGTGGTCACTGTGTCAGCAAACTGCAAAACTAAAATGCACCACAGGTAAAGAAGGTAGATGGATAGTATACTTAATGACGACACAGAGGTAGGTACAGCAGTGGCCTTCCGTACCGTACTGCTATATATAGTATACTGGTGGTCACTGTGTCAGCAAACTGCAAAACTAAAATGTACCACAGGTATAGAATGTAGATGTATAGTATACTTAATGACGACACAGAGGTAGGTACAGCAGTGGCCTTCCGTACCGTACTGCTATATATAGTATACTGGTGGTCACTGTGTCTGCAAACTGCAAAACTAAAATGCACCACAGGTATAGAATGTAGATGGATAGTATACTTAATGACGACACAGAGGTAGGTACAGCAGTGGCCTTCCGTACCGTACTGCTATATATAGTATACTGGTGGTCACTGTGTCAGCAAACTGCCAAACTAAAATGCACCACAGTTATAGAATGTAGATGGATAGTATACTTAATGACGACACAGAGGTAGGTACAGCAGTGGCCTTCCGTAGCGTACTGCTATATATAGTATACTGGTGGTCACTGTGACAGCAAACTGCAAAACTAAAATGCACCACAGGTATAGAATGTAGATGGATAGTATACTTAATGACGACACAGAGGTAGATACAGCAGTGGCCTTCCGTACCGTACTGCTATATATAGTATACTGGTGGTCACTGTGTCAGCAAACTGCAAAACTAAAATGCACCACAGGTATAGAATGTAGATGGATAGTATACTTAATGACGACACAGAGGTAGGTACAGCAGTGGCCTTCCGTACCGTACTGCTATATATAGTATACTGGTGGTCACTGTGTCAGCAAACTGCAAAACTAAAATGCACCACAGGTATAGAATGTAGATGGATAGTATACTTAATGATGACACAGAGGTAGGTACAGCAGTGGCCTTCCGTACCGTACTGCCATATATACTGGTGGTCACTGTGTCAGCAAACTGCAAAACTAAAATGCACCACAGGTATAGAATGTAGATGGATAGTATACTTAATGACGACACAGAGGTAGGTATAGCAGTGGCCTTCCGTCCCGTACTGCTATATATACTGGTGGTCACTGTGTCAGCAAACTGCAAAACTAAAATGCACCACAGGTATAGAATGTAGATGGATAGTATACTTAATGACGACACAGAGGTAGGTACAGCAGTGGCCTTCCGTACCGTACTGCTATATATAGTATACTGGTGGTCACTGTGTCAGCAAACTGCAAAACTAAAATGCACCACAGGTATAGAATGTAGATAGATAGTATACTTAATGATGACACAGAGGTAGGTACAGCAGTGGCCTTCCGTACCGTACTGCTATATATAGTATACTGGTGGTCACTGTGTCAGCAAACTGCAAAACTAAAATGCACCACAGGTATAGAATGTAGATGGATAGTATACTTAATGATGACACAGAGGTAGGTACAGCAGTGGCCTTCCGTACCGTACTGCTATATATAGTATACTGGTGGTCACTGTGTCAGCAAACTGCAAAACTAAAATGCACCACAGGTATAGAATGTAGATGGATAGTATACTTAATGACGACACAGAGGTAGGTACAGCAGTGGCCTTCCGTACCGTACTGCTATATATAGTATACTGGTGGTCACTGTGTCAGCAAACTGCAAAACTAAAATGCACCACAGGTATAGAATGTAGATGGATAGTATACTTAATGATGACACAGAGGTAGGTACAGCAGTGGACTTCCGTACCGTACTGCCATATATACTGGTGGTCACTGTGTCAGCAAACTGCAAAACTAAAATGCACCACAGGTATAGAATGTAGATGGATAGTATACTTAATGAAGACACAGAGGTAGGTACAGCAGTGGCCTTCCGTCCCGTACTGCTATATATACTGGTGGTCACTGTGTCAGCAAACTGCAAAACTAAAATGCACCACAGGTATAGAATGTAGATGGATAGTATACTTAATGACGACACAGAGGTAGGTACAGCAGTGGCCTTCCGTACCGTACTGCTATATATACTGGTGGTCACTGTGTCAGCAAACTGCAAAACTAAAATGCATCACAGGTATAGAATGTAGATAGATAGTACACTTAATGATGACACAGAGGTAGGTACAGGAGTGGCCTTCCGTACCGTACTGCTATATATAGTATACTGGTGGTCACTGTGTCAGCAAACTGCAAAACTAAAATGCACCACAGGTATAGAATGTAGATGGATAGTATACTTAATGACGACACAGAGGTAGGTACAGCAGTGGCCTTCCGTACCGTACTGCTATATATAGTATACTGGTGGTCACTGTGTCAGCAAACTGCAAAACTAAAATGCACCACAGGTATAGAATGTAGATGGATAGTATACTTAATGATGACACAGAGGTAGGTACAGCAGTGGCCTTCCGTACCGTACTGCTTCTATATAGTATACTGGTGGTCACTGTGTCAGCAAACTGCAAAACTAAAATGCACCACAGGTATAGAATGTAGATGGATAGTATACTTAATGACGACACAGAGGTAGGTACAGAAGTGGCCTTCCGTACCGTACTGCTATATATAGTATACTGGTGGTCACTGTGTTAGCAAACTGCAAAACTAAAATGCATCACAGGTATAGAATGTAGATGGATAGTATACTTAATGACGACACAGAGGTAGGTACAGCAGTGGCCTTCCGTACCGTACTGCTATATATAGTATACTGGTGGTCACTGTGTCAGCAAACTGCAAAACTAAAATGCACCACTGGTATAGAATGTAGATGGATAGTATACTTAATGACGACACAGAGGTAGGTACAGTAGTGGCCTTTCGTACCGTACTGCTATATATACTGGTGGTCACTGTGTCAGCAAACTGCAAAACTAAAATGCACCACAGGTATAGAATGTAGATGGATAGTATACTTAATGTCGACACAGAGGTAGGTACAGCAGTGGCCTTCCGTACCGTACTGCTATATATACTGGTGGTCACTGTGTCAGCAAACTGCAAAACTAAAATGCACCACAGGTATAGAATGTAGATGGATAGTATACTTAATGACGACACAGAGGTAGGTACAGCAGTGGCCTTCCGTACCGTACTGCTATATATACTGGTGGTCACTGTGTCAGCAAACTGCAAAACTAAAATGCACCACAGGTATAGAATGTAGATGGATAGTATACTTAATGACGACACAGAGGTAGGTACAGCAGTGGCCTTCCGTACCGTACTGCTATATATAGTATACTGGTGGTCACTGTGTCAGCAAACTGCAAAACTAAAATGCACCACAGGTATAGAATGTAGATGGATAGTATACTTAATGACGACACAGAGGTAGGTACAGCAGTGGCCTTCCGTACCGTACTGCTATATATAGTATACTGTTGGTCACTGTGTCAGCAAACTGCAAAACTAAAATGCACCACAGGTATAGAATGTAGATGGATAGTATACTTAATGACGACACAGAGGTAGGTACAGCAGTGGCCTTCCGTACCGTACTGCTTCTATATAGTATACTGGTGGTCACTGTGTCAGCAAACTGCAAAACTAAAATGCACCACAGGTATAGAATGTAGATGGATAGTATACTTAATGACAACACAGAGGTAGGTACAGCAGTGGCCTTCCGTACCGTACTGCTATATATAGTATACTGGTGGTCACTGTGTCAGCAAACTGCAAAACTAAAATGCACCACAGGTATAGAATGTAGATGGATAGTATACTTAATGACGACACAGAGGTAGGTACAGCAGTGGCTTTCCGTACCGTACTGCTATATATAGTATACTGGTGGTCACTGTGTCAGCAAACTGCAAAACTAAAATGCACCACAGGTATAGAATGTAGATGGATAGTATACTTAATGACGACACAGAGGTAGGTACAGCTGTGGCCTTCCGTACCGTACTGCTATATATAGTATACTGGTGGTCACTGTGTCAGCAAACTGCAAAACTAAAATGCACCACAGGTATAGAATGTAGATGGATAGTATACTTAATGACGACACCGAGGTAGGTACAGCAGTGGCCTTCCGTACCGTACTGCTATATATACTGGTGGTCACTGTGTCAGCAAACTGCAAAACTAAAATGCACCACAGGTATAGAATGTAGATGGATAATAAACTTAATGACGACACAGAGGTAGGTACAGCAGTGGCCTTCCGTACCGTACTGCTTTATATACTGGTGGTCACTGTGTCAGCAAACTGCAAAACTAAAATGCACCACAGGTATAGAATGTAGATGGATAGTATACTTAATGACGACACAGAGGTAGGTACAGCTGTGGCCTTCCGTACCGTACTGCTATATATACTGGTGGTCACAGTGTCAGCAAACTGCAAAACTAAAATGCACAACAGGTATAGAATGTAGATGGATAGTATACTTAATGACGACACAGAGGTAGGTACAGCAGTGGCCTTCCGTACCGTACTGCTATATATAGTATACTGGTGGTCACTGTGTCAGCAAACTGCAAAACTAAAATGCACCACAGGTATAGAATGTAGATGGATAGTATACTTAATGACGACACAGAGGTAGGTACAGCAGTGGCCTTCCGTACCGTACTGCTTCTATATAGTATACTGGTGGTCACTGTGTCAGCAAACTGCAAAACTAAAATGCACCACAGGTAAAGAAGGTAGATGGATAGTATACTTAATGACGACACAGAGGTAGGTACAGCAGTGGCCTTCCGTACCGTACTGCTATATATAGTATACTGGTGGTCACTGTGTCAGCAAACTGCAAAACTAAAATGTACCACAGGTATAGAATGTAGATGTATAGTATACTTAATGACGACACAGAGGTAGGTACAGCAGTGGCCTTCCGTACCGTACTGCTATATATAGTATACTGGTGGTCACTGTGTCTGCAAACTGCAAAACTAAAATGCACCACAGGTATAAAATGTAGATGGATAGTATACTTAATGACGACACAGAGGTAGGTACAGCAGTGGCCTTCCGTACCGTACTGCTATATATAGTATACTGGTGGTCACTGTGTCAGCAAACTGCAAAACTAAAATGCACCACAGTTATAGAATGTAGATGGATAGTATACTTAATGACGACACAGAGGTAGGTACAGCAGTGGCCTTCCGTAGCGTACTGCTATATATAGTATACTGGTGGTCACTGTGACAGCAAACTGCAAAACTAAAATGCACCACAGGTATAGAATGTAGATGGATAGTATACTTAATGACGACACAGAGGTAGGTACAGCAGTGGCCTTCCGCACCGTACTGCTATATATAGTATACTGGTGGTCACTGTGTCAGCAAACTGCAAAACTAAAATGCACCACAGGTATAGAATGTAGATGGATAGTATACTTAATGACGACACAGAGGTAGGTACAGCAGTGGCTTTCCGTACCGTACTGCTATATATAGTATACTGGTGGTCACTGTGTCAGCAAACTGCAAAACTAAAATGCACCACAGGTATAGAATGTAGATGGATAGTATACTTAATGACGACACAGAGGTAGGTACAGCTGTGGCCTTCCGTACCGTACTGCTATATATAGTATACTGGTGGTCACTGTGTCAGCAAACTGCAAAACTAAAATGCACCACAGGTATAGAATGTAGATGGATAGTATACTTAATGACGACACAGAGGTAGGTACAGCAGTGGCCTTCCGTACCGTACTGCTATATATACTGGTGGTCACTGTGTCAGCAAACTGCAAAACTAAAATGCACCACAGGTATAGAATGTAGATGGATAATAAACTTAATGACGACACAGAGGTAGGTACAGCAGTGGCCTTCCGTACCGTACTGCTTTATATACTGGTGGTCACTGTGTCAGCAAACTGCAAAACTAAAATGCACCACAGGTATAGAATGTAGATGGATAGTATACTTAATGACGACACAGAGGTAGGTACAGCTGTGGCCTTCCGTACCGTACTGCTATATATACTGGTGGTCACAGTGTCAGCAAACTGCAAAACTAAAATGCACAACAGGTATAGAATGTAGATGGATAGTATACTTAATGACGACACAGAGGTAGGTACAGCAGTGGCCTTCCGTACCGTACTGCTATATATAGTATACTGGTGGTCACTGTGTCAGCAAACTGCAAAACTAAAATGCACCACAGGTATAGAATGTAGATGGATAGTATACTTAATGACGACACAGAGGTAGGTACAGCAGTGGCCTTCCGTACCGTACTGCTTCTATATAGTATACTGGTGGTCACTGTGTCAGCAAACTGCAAAACTAAAATGCACCACAGGTAAAGAAGGTAGATGGATACTATACTTAATGACGACACAGAGGTAGGTACAGCAGTGGCCTTCCGTACCGTACTGCTATATATAGTATACTGGTGGTCACTGTGTCAGCAAACTGCAAAACTAAAATGTACCACAGGTATAGAATGTAGATGTATAGTATACTTAATGACGACACAGAGGTAGGTACAGCAGTGGCCTTCCGTACCGTACTGCTATATATAGTATACTGGTGGTCACTGTGTCTGCAAACTGCAAAACTAAAATGCACCACAGGTATAAAATGTAGATGGATAGTATACTTAATGACGACACAGAGGTAGGTACAGCAGTGGCCTTCCGTACCGTACTGCTATATATAGTATACTGGTGGTCACTGTGTCAGCAAACTGCAAAACTAAAATGCACCACAGTTATAGAATGTAGATGGATAGTATACTTAATGACGACACAGAGGTAGGTACAGCAGTGGCCTTCCGTAGCGTACTGCTATATATAGTATACTGGTGGTCACTGTGACAGCAAACTGCAAAACTAAAATGCACCACAGGTATAGAATGTAGATGGATAGTATACTTAATGACGACACAGAGGTAGGTACAGCAGTGGCCTTCCGCACCGTACTGCTATATATAGTATACTGGTGGTCACTGTGTCAGCAAACTGCAAAACTAAAATGCACCACAGGTATAGAATGTAGATGGATAGTATACTTAATGACGACACAGAGGTAGGTACAGCAGTGGCCTTCCGTACCGTACTGCTATATATAGTATACTGGTGGTCACTGTGTCAGCAAACTGCAAAACTAAAATGCACCACAGGTATAGAATGTAGATGGATAGTATACTTAATGATGACACAGAGGTAGGTACAGCAGTGGCCTTCCGTACCGTACTGCCATATATACTGGTGGTCACCGTGTCAGCAAACTGCAAAACTAAAATGCACCACAGGTATAGAATGTAGATGGATAGTATACTTAATGACGACACAGAGGTAGGTATAGCAGTGGCCTTCCGTCCCGTACTGCTATATATACTGGTGGTCACTGTGTCAGCAAACTGCAAAACTAAAATGCACCACAGGTATAGAATGTAGATAGATAGTATACTTAATGACGACACAGAGGTAGGTACAGCAGTGGCCTTCCGTACCGTACTGCTATATATACTGGTGGTCACTGTGTCAGCAAACTGCAAAACTAAAATGCACCACAGGTATAGAATGTAGATAGATAGTATACTTAATGATGACACAGAGGTAGGTACAGCAGTGGCCTTCCGTACCGTACTGCTATATATAGTATACTGGTGGTCACTGTGTCAGCAAACTGCAAAACTAAAATGCACCACAGGTATAGAATGTTGATGGATAGTATACTTAATGACGACACAGAGGTAGGTACAGCAGTGGCCTTCCGTACCGTACTGCTATATATAGTTTACTGGTGGTCACTGTGTCAGCAAACTGCAAAACTAAAATGCACCACAGGTATAGAATGTAGATGGATAGTATACTTAATGACAACACAGAGGTAGGTACAGCAGTGGCCTTCCGTACCGTACTGCTATATATAGTATACTGGTGGTCACTGTGTCAGCAAACTGCAAAACTAAAATGCACCACAGGTATAGAATGTAGATGGATAGTATACTTAATGATGACACAGAGGTAGGTACAGCAGTGGCCTTCCGTACCGTACTGCCATATATACTGGTGGTCACTGTGTCAGCAAACTGCAAAACTAAAATGCACCACAGGTATAGAATGTAGATGGATAGTATACTTAATGACGACACAGAGGTAGGTACAGCAGTGGCCTTCCGTCCCGTACTGCTATATATACTGGTGGTCACTGTGTCAGCAAACTGCAAAACTAAAATGCACCACAGGTATAGAATGTAGATGGATAGTATACTTAATGACGACACAGAGGTAGGTACAGCAGTGGCCTTCCGTACCGTACTGCTATATATACTGGTGGTCACTGTGTCAGCAAACTTCAAAACTAAAATGCACCACAGGTATAGAATGTAGATAGATAGTATACTTAATGATGACACAGAGGTAGGTACAGCAGTGGCCTTCCGTACCGTACTGCTATATATAGTATATTGGTGGTCACTGTGTCAGCAAACTGCAAAACTAAAATGCACCACAGGTATAGAATGTAGATGGATAGTATACTTAATGACGACACAGAGGTAGGTACAGCAGTGGCCTTCCGTACCGTACTGCTATATATAGTATACTGGTGGTCACTGTGTCAGCAAACTGCAAAACTAAAATGCACCACAGGTATAGAATGTAGATGGATAGTATACTTAATAACGACACAGAGGTAGGTACAGCAGTGGCCTTCCGTACCGTACTGCTTCTATATAGTATACTGGTGGTCACTGTGTCAGCAAGCTGCAAAACTAAAATGCACCACAGGTATAGAATGTAGATGGATAGTATACTTAATGACGACACAGAGGTAGGTACAGCAGTGGCCTTCCATACCGTACTGCTATATATAGTATACTGGTAGTCACACTGTCAGCAAACTGCAAAACTAAAATGCATCACAGGTATAGAATGTAGATGGATAGTATACTTAATGACGACACAGAGGTAGGTACAGCAGTGGTCTTCCGTACCGTACTGCTATATATAGTATACTGGTGGTCACTATGTCAGCAAACTGCAAAACTAAAATGCACCACAGGTATAGAATGTAGATGGATAGTATACTTAATGACGACACAGAGGTAGGTACAGTAGTGGCCTTTCGTACCGTACTGCTATATATACTGGTGGTCACTGTGTCAGCAAACTGCAAAACTAAAATGCACCACAGGTATAGAATGTAGATGGATAGTATACTTTATGTCGACACAGAGGTAGGTACAGCAGTGGCCTTCCGTACCGTACTGCTATATATACTGGTGGTCACTGTGTCAGCAAACTGCAAAACTAAAATGCACCACAGGTATAGAATGTAGATGGATAGTATACTTAATGACGACACAGAGGTAGGTACAGCAGTGGCCTTCCGTACCGTACTGCTATATATAGTATACTGGTGGTCACTGTGTCAGCAAACTGCAAAACTAAAATGCACCACAGGTATAGAATGTAGATGGATAATATACTTAATGACGACACAGAGGTAGGTACAGCAGTGGCCTTCCGTACCGTACTGCTTCTATATAGTATACTGGTGGTCACTGTGTCAGCAAACTGCAAAACTAAAATGCACCACAGGTATAGAATGTAGATGGATAGTATACTTAATGACGACACAGAGGTAGGTACAGCAGTGGCCTTCCGTACCGTACTGCTATATATAGTATACTGGTGGTCACTGTGTCAGCAAACTGCAAAACTAAAATGCACCACAGGTATAGAATGTAGATGGATAGTATACTTAATGATGACACAGAGGTAGGTACAGCAGTGGCCTTCCGTACCGTACTGCTATATATAGTATACTGGTGGTCACTGTGTCAGCAAACTGCAAAACTAAAATGCACCACAGGTATAGAATGTAGATGGATAGTATACTTATTGACGACACAGAGGTAGGTACAGCAGTGGCCTTCCGTACCGTACTGCTTCTATATAGTATACTGGTGGTCACTGTGTCAGCAAACTGCAAAACTAAAATGCACCACAGGTATAGAATGTAGATGGATAGTATACTTAATGACGACACAGAGGTAGGTACAGCAGTGGCCTTCCGTACCGTACTGCTATATATAGTATACTGGTGGTCACTGTGTCAGCAAACTGCAAAACTAAAATGCACCACAGGTATAGAATGTAGATGGATAGTATACTTAATGATGACACAGAGGTATGTACAGCAGTGGCCTTCCGTACCGTACTGCTATATATAGTATACTGGTGGTCACTGGTCAGCAAAATTCTGCACTGTACTCCCCAGTCCCCACAATAAAGCAGCACACTGAGCACAGATATGGAGTGTTTTTCAGGCAGACAACGTATACTGGTGGTCACTGTCAGCAAAACTCTGCACTGTACTCCTGCTATTTAATACAGCTGCTCCCCAGTCCCCACAATTAAGCAGTGTGAGCACAGATATATGCAGCACACTGAGCACAGATATGGAGTGTTTTTCAGGCAGACAACGTATTACTGGTGGTCACTGTCAGCAAAACTCTGCACTGTACTCCTCCTATATACAGCTGCTCCCCAGTCCCCACAATTAAGTAATAAGCAAGCACAAAATATTTGCAATGCATCAACATAAACGGAGAGGACGCCAGCCACGTCCTCTCCCTAACATTTCCAATGCACGAGTGAAAATGGCTGCGACGCGCGGCTGCTTATATAGAATCCGAATCTCGCGAGAATCCGACAGCGGGATGATGACGTTCGGGCACGCTCGGGTTACCCGAGCCATACGGGAGAATCCGAGTATGGTTTGGACCCGTGTAAAAAGGGTGAAGTTCGGGGGGGTTCGGTTTCCGAGAAACCGAACCCGCTCATCACTAAAAATAACCCACCCAAATCGAACTCTCTCTGCACGTGTTATATCTGCCCCACCTGCACTGCACACGGGGGGTAATTCAGACCTGATCACTAGGGTGCGTTTTTTGCATCCCTGCGATCAGGTAGTCGCCGCCTACAGGGGGAGGGGTAATTTGCTGTGCAGGAGTGCGATCGCATGTACAGAGAGCTGCACAAACTAAAGTTTGTGCAGTCTCTTCACAGTCCAGGTCTTACTTTTCCGCTGCGATGATCGGGGCAGGAGCTGACGTCAGAAACCCTCCTTTCAAACGCCTGTATCCTCCTGCGTTTTTCCGGACACTCCTCTTAAACGGTCAGTTGCCACCCACAAACAGCCTCTTCCTGTCAGTCACCATGCAATCGCTTTGTTCGTACCATCCCGCCGCTGCCCAGTGCTCCCCGACGCTCCCCGTTGCTGCAGACTGCCGAGCCTGCGCATTGCGGTGCATAAGCATGCGCAGTTCAAACCCGATCGCCCGCTGTGCAAAAACGCACAGCAGCAATCGGGTCTGAATTAGGCCCATGGTTTTGCCCATTAGAGAAAAAAAATTGCTGTTATTAGGCCCTATATATCTATATATTTCTATATATCTGAATTAGGCCCTATATTTCTTTAACAATGTATAAAAACAGCTAAATCATGTGACTTGCATGCTAGTATATAGTATTGCAGCATGAACTACAGCCCACACTCTCTCCATACACTTTCCTGTGTGAAATTACACCTGTAGTCATGAAGGAGGGACTTATATCCAATCCAAAACATGCTAAATCTGTTTTTGAAATTTGTGATCCAAGGGGGTCATTCCAAGTTGTTCGCTCTGTATTTTTTTTCGCATCGCAGCGATTTTCCGCTTAGTGCGCATGCGCAATGTCCGCAGTGCGACTGCGCCAAGTAAATTTGCTATGCAGTTAGTAATTTTACTCACGGCTTTTTCATCGTTCTGGTGATCGTAGTGTGATTGACAGGAAGTGGGTGTTACTGGGCGGAAACTGGACGTTTTATGGGTGTGTGTGAAAAAACGCTACCGTTTCTTGGAAAAACGCGGGAGTGGCTGGAGAAACGGAGGAGTGTCTGGGCGAACGCTGGGTGTGTTTGTGATGTCAAACCAGGAACGACAAGCACTGAACTGATCGCAGATGCCGAGTAAGTCTGGAGCTACTCAGAAACTGCTAAGAGAGGTGTGTGGTCGCAATATTGCGAATACGTCGTTCGCAATTTTAAGAAGCTAAGATTCACTCCCAGTAGGCGGCGGCTTAGCGTGAGTAAATGTGCTAAAAGCAGCTTGCGAGCGAACAACTCGGAATGAGGGCCCAAATTTGGTAGGAAGACCCAAGCCGGGACTTGGTTCTGCTCGCAACTGCAAAGTTATCTGAGACCGGACTCTGGGGTCATTCTGATCTGATTGCACGCTGTCATTCATCGCAGCACAGCGATCAGGTCAGAAGTGCGCATGTGCGGCACCACAGTGCGCCGGCGCATGCCAGACAGCCGACGGTTGTCGTAGCCCAGCGATCGCCTCTGCCTGATTGACAGGCAGAGGCGGTCACTGGGCGGAAGGGGGTGGCATTTGGCCGCCGTTTTGTGGGCGCAGTCTGTCAAATGCAGGCGTGGCAACACCGTGTGGGAGGCGAGCCGCAGCGGCTGCATGACATTACACGCAGCTGCTGCTACCATCACAATGACGAGTAACTCCCGGCCTGCACGCAGGAGCTGCACTGGCTGTGAGTTACTCTTCAAGTACAAAAGCATTGCCGCTGTGCAATGCTTTTGTACTTGTGCGGTGGGGCCGAGCCTGACATGCGGGGCGGACAAGCCGTGTGCTGGGCGTCCCCCCACATGTCAGTGTGGATGATCGTAGCTGTGCTACATTTGGCACAGCAATGATCAGGTCGGAATTGCCCCCTCTGTTCAACTCAAAACCCCAAAGTTCAGGTGTTTGGTTTTCATCAAAACTGGACCACTCCTCTCTACCTATTATGTGCACATTAACAGGAAATTGTGGGTAACTGATTCACATGTCAGAATTCAGATTCTTGGGGGTGATTCCGAGTTGTTCGCTCGCAAGCTGCTTTTAGCAGCTTTGCACACGCTAAGCCGCCGCCTACTGGGAGTGAATCTTAGCTTATCAAAATTGCGACCGAAAGATTAGCAGAATTGCGAATAGACACTTCTTAGCAGTTTCTGAGTAGCACCAGACTTACTCGGCATCTGCGATCAGTACAGTCAGTTTCGTTCCTGGTTTGACGTCACAAACACACCCAGCGTTCGCCCAGACACTCCTCCGTTTCTCCAGCCACTCCCGCGTTTTTCCCAGAAACTGTAGCGTTTTTTCACACACACCCATAAAACGGCCAGTTTCCGCCCAGAAACACCCACTTCCTGTCAATCACATTATGATCACCAGAACGAAGAAAAAACCTCGTAATGCCGTGAGTAAAAAACCTAACTGCATAGCAAATTTACTTGGCGCAGTCGCACTGCGAACATTGCGCATGCGCATTAGCGACTAATCGCTCCGTTGCGAGAAAAAAATAACGAGCGAACAACTCGGAATGACCCCCCTTGTTCCTTATTCACTGTTGGTGCTTGCCCATTGATGGGATTATGACTACGGGGTAATTCAGACCTGATTGTAGCAGCAAATTTGTTAGTAGTTGGGCAAAACCATGTGCACTGCAGGTGGGGCAGATATAACATTTGCAGAGAGAGTTAGATTTGGGTGGGTTATTTTGTTTCTGTGCAGAGTAAATACTGGCTGCTTTATTTTTACACTGAAATTTAGATTGCAGAGTGAACACACCCCACTCAAATCTAACTCTCTCTGCACATGTTATATCTGCCCGCCCTGCAGTGCACATGGTTTTGCCCAACTGCTAACAAATTTGCTGCTGCGATCAACTCAGAATTACCCCCTACGTATCTTGGTTCATGACTATGGGGGTCATTCTGAGTTGATCGCTATCTAGCTATCTTTTGCAGCGCTGTGATCAGATAGTTTCAACCTATGGGGGAGTGTATTATATACAGTAGATATACAGTATCTCTAACATTTATTTCATTTTAATTATTTAATTTGCCTCACATACCCCATGATATTCTCAGATATTACCTAATCATTCTCTCCCCTAATATTTACAACCAAGTGTTACTGTATAATTACAATTTGGCGTAATAAAAAAGGTAATCTAGTTAATATTATAAGATTCATGTATGCTGTACATTAAATTCGCTACCTTCATGTACAGTATATTGCGCCATACACCAGGGTGCTAATATTGCATCAGTGGTGTCTCACGTTGAAGGTTTTTTCATCTCTCTTCCAATGGGGAATTTCACTGATTTGGATGTTAAAGCTTTATTGGTGAGACACATACACAAAGCTGTTACTGTGTATTAGAAAGTCCGTATCTCCACATTGTATTCTTATAGTTATAGGAGTGAAATATTTAATGCTGTGTTTTGCACCCATCGAGAAATATTTGTTTTAAGGTCGGCTTCCTCCAGAGAGCTAAAGGCTAAGATATTCAACAGTGATCTGCATGCTAATTTTCCCTTAAATGCTTGATTTGGATCATACAAAATAACAATGAAGATATTTATTTTCTTAATTGTCTTTGAAATTATCATCAGGGAGTCTCCCTGTCACTGTCAGCTTCTCATCTGTTCTTAGCCTAAGCAGACAACAAAGAGTTGGAGAAATGAGTTATTACCATATTGTGTTCAACCAGTGGAATGTGGAACCTCACTGTGGGGATAACATATTCTATTGATGCAGTACAGACACAGCAACTTGAAAACTAATGAGATGAACTCCATTTAGAGTGCAAACTATGCCTAGCAACTGTACACAAAACAATTTTTACAGTGTGTCATCGCAAGGGAAGAAGAGACCTTTTTCCTCTTTTATAACTTTCTTTGTCTGCATCCTGTGCAGTGAATCATTATAAAGTACTTGCCAACTAGGAGCTTAAGAGAGGTATTTATTTTTTATAAATATGAATTAACTTTTTAATGTGCTAAAAACAATTATTCTTTTCTTCAATAAATCTCATTCAATGTTACTTTTATCTTCTCTTCCAGCATCTATAATAATGTTTTTAACCAGAGACTGAAATGAAATGTATTCACCATGATATCCACTAATGTAGTTTGGTCCAGACATAGCGGCATATACAATTAGACTCGGGGTTTACCGCAGGAAGACAGCCTTGAGATTTAACATCCAGAGCTATTCAATTTTAAGCCGATTTCCTCCTGCAGTAAACCCATGGCTAATGTGCATTAACCTATAGGCTCTGGGCAAAGTGCCTTGAGCTATGGGTTAACACACTTGTGGTAGTCATGGTAAGGGCAAAAACTCCTATTTGCAACTAGAGATGAGCGGATTCAGTTCGTCGAGATCCGAACCCCCCCGAACTTCACGTGGTTTACACGGGTCTGAGGCAGCCTCGGTTCTTCCCGCCTTACACGAAAAACCCGAACAGGGGAAAACGTCATCATCCCGCTGTCGGATTGTCGCAAGATTCGGATTCCATATAAAGAGCCGCGCGTCATGGCCATTTTAACTTGTGCATTGTCGAGATATCGAGAGGACGTGGCTACGTTCTCTGCCTGAATAGCCCAATATCAGCTAAATCTCATCTCAATATCTGTGCTCAGTATCAGTGCTGCATTGTGGTGACCAGTATATATATAGTAGTACAGTACAGTAGTCCATTGCTGCATTTTGCTGCTCTGTGTCAGTTCTATTATCCTAAACAGTGCTCAGTATCTGTGCTCATTATTATCATTGCTGCATTGTGGTGACCCCTGACCAGAATATAGTAGTACAGTACAGTAGTCCATTGCTGTATTTTGGTGCCCAGTGTCAGTTCTATTATCCTGAACAGTGCTCAGTATCTGTGCTCATTATTGTCATTGCTGCATTGTGGTGACCACTGACCAGTATATAGTAGTACAATACAGTAGTCCATTGCTGTATTTTGCTGCCCAGTGTCAGTTATATTATCCTGAACAGTGCTCAGTATCTGTGCTAATTATTATCATTGCTGCATTGTGGTGACCACTGACCAGTATATCGTAGTACAGTACAGTAGTCCATTGCTGTATTTTGCTGCCCAGTGTCAGTTCTATTATCCTGAACAGTGCTCAGTATCTGTGCTCATTCTTATCATTGCTGCATTGTAGTGACCACTGACCAGTTTATAGTAGTACAGTACAGTAGTCCATTGCTGCATTTTGCTGCCCAGTGTCAGTTCTATTATCCTGAACAATGCTCAGTATCTGTGCTCATTATTATCATTGCTGCATTGTGGTGACCACTGACCAGTATATAGTAGTACAGTACAGTAGTCCATTGCTGCATTTTGCTGCCCAGTGTCAGTTCTATTTTCCTGAACAGTGCTCAGTATCTGTGCTAATTATTATCATTGCTGCATTGTGGTGACCACTTACCAGTATATAGTAGTACAGTACAGTAGTCCATTGCTGTATTTTGCTGCCCAGTGTCAGTTCTATTATCCTGAACAGTGCTCAGTATCTGTGCTCAGTATCAGTGCTGCATTGTGGTGACTAAATGTCCAGTTTCTTGTGCTGCATCTTGCTGCTGTAGGGTGCTGTGGTAGTGTCCTGTCACTGTCAGGGCCGGTTCTAGGTATTTTGGCGCCCCGGGCGGAGAACAGGGGCGTGGCTTCATACAGGGGGCGTGGTCAGTTACGCCCCCTGTAGCGTTGTGTCCCCATTTGTGCCCCCTGTAGCATAGCGCCGCTTGCACACACAAAAAAATAATACTTATAATCCCCGCTCCTGACCGCTGCAGACCTCCGCCAGCGCCGCTCCTCTCCTCAGAGCTATGGGAGAGACATCATCTGGTCCGGACTGAAGGACCTGCCAATGATTACTGACATGTCGTCTACTGTCACTGCATATGATTCTATCACCATTGAAAGATTGGTGGAGGATTATATGAGTGACAGCATCCAAGTAGGCATGTCAGACAGTCCGTACATATACTGGCAGGAAAAAGAGGCAATTTGGAGGCCCTTGCACAAACGGCTTTATTTGACCTAAGTTGCCCCCCCTCCAGTGTGTACTCCGAAAGAGTGTTTAGTGCAGCCGGTAACCTTGTCAGCGATCAGTGTAGGAGACTACTTCCAGAAAATGTGGAGAAGATGATGTTCATCAAAATGAATTATAATCAATTCCTCCGTGGAGACATTTACCAGCAATTGCCTCCAGAAAGTACACAGGGACCTGTGATGGTGGATTCCAGTGCGGACAAATTAATATACAATAATTTAAATAATAATTTAAACCAAGGGAGCGCAAAAATATTCCATATTTATTATAAAAACACAGTGGATAAAACAATTACAAGTTATTTAAAAAGCTAAAGATTGCCCTATCGGATTTAAACTCTCCAACTATATATCTCTTATGGGATCCCTAATATTGTGATCACACCATATACCTGCAATAATCCCTTTTTCACTTTTCTATGTTAGCTGTGAGTAGGAATATTAACAGATAAAGAAAGTAATTTGTATCCAATTATTCCATGCGCATTTTAAACATCGTTTGATAATGACAGTCTGATTAGATGTTAAATAGTGTATGTCACACAGTCCCAGATAGTATTTAGGTTCTCACCCTTTTCAGTGCGTGGTATTGCGCTATGCTCCACCTCCGTTAAACTCAATTTCTGAGTGTATGTCCATATACCGGTATCTCTAATGCCGTGTTGAGAGCAATCAGCTCCAGCCAATGCAGGCTTTAGCGAACCCACCAGGCGGGTATTTTCAGCGTGTTTCCCCATTACCTCTTGGTCGCTGGATGGTATTACGGCTCCGGTACCTATTGCAGATATGGTACAGCAAGGAGGGAGGGCGCTTTCTCCGCAGCAGTTGAATGGATTTTTTAAATGGATGGCAGTCTGTCTCCGATATTAAGTTGTCCCTTAACGCGTTTCTCCGTTCTTAAGTAATGACGGTTTCATCAGAAGGATTTTAATGTGTGGTGCACAGCCCTTGTATTTAACAGAGCTTTCCTCCAATCATAGCAGGGTTTTAATTATACCATACAGGTGTATGGATCAGGTGTGACCACACTAACTATATTGAATTCATTTACTCTAACGTTTTATTATCCACAACATCAATTTCTATTATATATATATATACATACAAAACATCTCAACATTAAATATAATCAACACTTTCATATACAGCCTATTTTGTTATATTGTTTTCATTTACTTAATGGCATCGCGTGGTTTATAAAAGTTTTTTTTCCCCTAATATATCTAACTTTATATATATCCAGATGCTCTGTGGAGTCTTATATATCTCTTATAGCTAGGTAACCAAATCTCTGGTTTAGCAAAGGAACACAGATAACAGTATCTGGTTCGATTCACAATGGTGACCACCCCAAGCTCGCCACCATAATTAATTTACCATATATTATTTCTACTTTTCTATATATATATATATATATATATGTTTTTTTAATCTTTTATTTTTATTATTTATTTATATATATATATAATGCCCCACACGGCTCCCCTTATCATAATTATCTAAAGATATGCCCAACTATAATTGTCTCAAATGGCTCTTATGCATAATATATAGCCATCATAGTCTAGTGGTTAGAGGTCTCGACTAACAAAAATAAACCACTGGTTCCCAGTTCAAACCCCCTCCAATATGGTCGTCCATTCCAAACACCTTATTTTTTTTTTAAATAATAAAGAACCACCGATTTCTGCAGTAATACATCAACAGAATTCCCCATTCGTCTAGATGTTATTCATCTCTATATTATCATTTAATCCTAGAGGAAAAAGAGAACCCATAGAGAAAATCCAGAACGCCTCTCTTTTGCACAATTTGCTGAACCTATCTCCACCTCTCTCAGTAACAGGGATGTGTTCAATACCCTGCAAGCGCAGATCCTCAAGCTTTCCCTGATGTTTTATATGGATATGTGATGAAAGACTGTGTGAGCGAATCCCCTTAAGAATATTCCGTCTATGCTCCAGAAATCTTACATTGAGCTTGCGGGTGGTTCGACCCACATATTGTTCACCACATATACATGTTAATAAATATATAACATAGGTAGTATTACAGTCAATATGACTATTAATCTCAAACTTATTCCCATAAATAGTAGATTGAAATTGCACACTCTTATCTACCACATGTCTACAAGTAATGCAGCCTTCACGGCCGCATTTAAAGAAGCCTTTTTTATTTTTATATTGATCAAGCCATGTTCCTCGAGTACCCTTATCTAGATTAAGACCTGTATAGTGGCTTGGTGTCAAAAAGCTCTGTAAATTCCTCGCTTTTTTAAATACAACTTGTGGTTCCTTTATTAATAATGGTGCCAGAATCTTATCAGCTTTTAAGATGTCAATATTGCTCTTAATGATCTTTTTTATTTCTTTCGAACTGGAATTGAATTTAGTTATAAATCTCAAATCATTATTGGCCTCCATACTATCCATTTGGGTTAGTTTTTTTGAATTCAAGAGTCTCTCTATCGGCTTCCCTTGCTTGTTTTAGAGCATCATTCAAAATATTTACTGGATAATTTTGTTCTGTAAGAGCTGTAGTTAGCTCTATAGCATGTTTATCAAACTCCAAAAGATCAGAGCAGTTACGTTTATGCCTCAAAAACTGGCTCTTAGGAATATTTCTGAGCCATGGTTGATAATGACAGCTATTGTAGTTCAGAAATTTATTACAATCCACTGTTTTTTTATAGGTGGACGTAACTATTCTTTTATTTCTAATGTCGAGGGCAATATCCAGGAAGGTTATATGAGGGTCATGTATAGTGCTAGTAAATTTTAATCCAAAATTGTTGTGATTTAAGTTATCAACAAATAACTGTGCAGAATGTATATCTCCATCCCATATAAAAAACAAATCATCTATATACCTGCCATACAGCACCAAGTTCGCCCCAAATGGGCCACCCCAGATATAATTATCTTCAAAGTGGCCCATATATAGATTGGCAAAACTAGGGGCGAACTTGGTGCCCATGGTAGTGCCCAGTGTCTGTAAATAAAAGTGCTTATTAAATATAAAATAATTGTGCGTTAAAGTGAACATAACTGAATCTAATATAAACTGTCTTCTACTCTCACTCAGATCATCATCACTCAGCAAAAATCTTTTAATTGATTCCACACCGCCCTCATGTGGAATATTGGTGTAAAGGGACTCTACATCACATTTTATAAATATATAGTTATCTTGCCATTGTATATTCACAAGCATATTCAAAAAATATGTTGAGTCTCGTATGTATGATCTGAGTGAGATGACATGTGACTGCAAAAAAAATCAATAAACGCTGACAAATTAGATGTGAGGGACCCTATACCTGAAATAATGGGACGTCCAGGTGGTGAAGTGAGGGATTTGTGTAATTTGGGACAAATTAATACTCTGTGAGGAGGGGGATGTATACAGAGAAAGGGGTGAGGAATCGGACTATGAGGAGGAGGTGGACATCTTGCCTCTGTAGAGCCAGTTTGTCCAAGGAGAGATTGATTGCTTCTTTTTTGGTGGGGGCCCAAACCAACCAGTCATTTCAGCCAAAGTCATGTGGCAGACCCTGTCGCTGAAATGATGGGTTTGTTAAAGTGTGCATGATCTGTTTATACAACATAAGGGTGGGTGGGTGGGCCCGAGGAAAATTCCATCTTGCACCTCTTTTTTCTTTTTCTTTTATCTTTGCATCATGTGATGTTTAGGGCCAATTTTTTTTAAGTGCCATCCTGTCTGATACTGCAGTGCCACTCCTAGATGGGCCAGGTGTTTGTGCCGCCCACTTCGATCGCTTAGCTTAGTCATCCAGCGACCTCGGTGCAAATTTTAGGACTAAAAATAATATTGTGAGGTGTTCATAATAGACTGGAAATGAGTGGAAATTATGGTTATTGAGGTTAATAATACTATAGGATCAAAATTACCCCCAAATTATATGATTTAAGCTGTTTTTGAGGGTTTTTTAAAAAATACACCTGAATCTAAAACACACCTAAATCCGACAAAAATTCTTAAGGGAGGTTTTGCCAAAACGCGTCCAGATCCATAACACGGCTGCGGAACCGAATCCAAAACACAAAACCCGACAAATGTCTGGTGCACATCTTTATTTATAACAGGTTTCAATTTGCACCCCAGGAGGCTGCAAGTTGAAACCCGCGGTAAGCCTGCAGGCTGCACTTACAGTGGGTCTATGCTCTCACCATCTTGATGCTGCATGTGAAAAGCTCCAGGCACTGCAATAAGCACCACAGCTAATTAAGGGGCTGATTCAGACCCTGACGCTGATGTGCAAAAATCACTATGAAGCGATTTCTGCACATCTGTGCATGCACATACGCTGGTATGCACATGTGCAAGGCTCTGAACTGCATTCTATTCAGAACGCAGTTTAAGACCTGGAGGGGAGCTGGAATGGGTCGTCAATGCAGCGTTTTTGTGCGTTGATGCTTCATTTTAGGGGCGTGGTCCGGATAATGCAGACTTGTCTGGATCATTTGCAGGGTGGGCCACGGCGGCTGCGTGACATCACATGCAGCTGCTGCAACCCTTATCATTGTGGGTAGCAGTAATGCAGCACAGTTGTATAATAGCATCCTGTAGCAGTATCATAGCATAGCAGAATTTCAGCATACCACATAAATGTTCACAAATATACTGTAGGTCCTTCCTCCATCACAGAACAAACATAATTGAACAATCAGGAATAAATACAGTAGGCCAGTGGTTCCCAAACCTTTTTAAATCACGGCACCCTAGAGTATCATAATTATTTTAGTGGCACCCCTAGGCCAAAAGTTTCTTATTGAGAAATTTTGAAAGAAATATTAAATTAAGTAATTGTGTTTATACTGTATGTCATCCTTAGGTTCAACTGTATTGTGAGGGACAAGATTTGTTTCTGTTTGTCCACATATGTTATTATTGACAGCCACCAGCACTGGTTTTGCCTATTATATTGACCATAAATAATTTGAATTGGTCCTGAACAACCAATCCAAGGCACCCCTGCAAGTGTCCTGAGGTACCCCAGGGTGCATGGCACACAGTTTGAGAACCACTGCAGTAGGCCTTAAATTAACCAGGTGCAAGGTAGGGGTGAAATCAACACCTAAATACCAGGAGATTAATCCCTTTCTCCCATAGTAATGTCTGTAACTACCACAGCTGTTTAGTGAATTCTGCCTTTCACCTGTATCTGCACCTTCTTAGCCCTTTCTTGTCAGATACCTGGGTACAGAATTCTTCCTGTTACCTATATATGCATCTCTGCCTCTTTTTAGAAGCAATCCCTGCACACAGGTGAGCAATTCCATAGATAATCACTGATATAAATTGTTTTTTAAAATTTATCTCCATGCTTGTGTCTACATCAGTACTTCAGTAATTTCAGAATATTTTGTAACAGATGGAAACATAATTTATAGACTTTGAGTTAAATTCAATCATGACTGTCCCTCATGATCCACATCAATTTAAACTCTTTTCACTTTTGGTTCTGGAGAAGCCTTTCATTTTTCTTGACATTAACTGCTGACGCTGAATAGCTGTATGCTTGTAATTTTTGTTCAGCTTCATGCTCACTTGGTGTGTAACACTTGTTTCCCATTGTCATAGAGGTTACAGTGGCAACTGCTACTACAAAAGGAGGCCGCAGAGGTGACCAAAGGAGGAATTGAGAAGAACACGGATGTAAATGTAGCAATGATAGTTGAACTCTCTGGGGGCTATTCAAATGTTTGTTCTTTACAGATAATTAAAGGGCGCCCATTGTTGCTATTCAATTGTTCTGGATGCCCTTTAATATTAACGCACTTATCTCTGGAGGTGCAAGCTGAAATATAGCAAGTATACAAATTGGTGTAAATTGCGCCACACAAACTGCTGCTGATTTCCAACTCACGAGGGTACGAAATCTCAACAAAACTTATGAACAAAAAAAGAAGAGTGGTCCACCAGCGCTGTTTGTACATAACTTCGTACACATATTCTTCTGTCTGAAATGTCCTGAATACTCAATAAGGCAGAAAAGGAAAGGAGTTTGATCAGACACCAGAGAATGGTATTCATCTTTTTAAGGTTTGTAGATGTAGCTCAATCACCTAAGGTCAGTGAGATACGTTCACAAAAAGGTATCTTTAAATTTTTCACTTTATCCTTACGTCAGACAACACGATGGTCATATGAAAACACACTCACCAGTATCATAGACCCTATGTTCACCAAAACGTATCTTTGGCTGTACTGCTCATCTGTAGATGCATACCGGATGGCACCAACTCCAAGTGAAGTATAAGGACAAGTTGTTCTCCGTAGATCAATAAATTCAGAAGGCAGTCACAGCAAAAAAACAAAGTCCACAAAAATGTATATACAATTTAAAAACATGGGGTTGCATCATTCCACTTCATAAGGACCTCAAACATTAACTTCTCACCAATTAGATCCAGGGGAAAAAATCGGAGATAAAGTGCAAGTTTAAAGAAAAAAGATCTTATTACCAAATGCTAAGTAGTAGTGGGAAATCCCTGTATATAAAATCACAATCACCAACGCGTTTCAGAAATGTTTCCTTCCTCAGGGTGTAGAGTGACCAAGCCAGCTACCCCTTTTTTATATCCAATGGACTGATCATGTGATCATCAGCCAATCCCCATACAACAACATCTAAAAATTATAAAAAAGATCATTAAAATAGCAACTTTATATTTCATACTAAACTCATGGATATCCTACCACTTACAACTGCATTTCAAATGTAATTTATTGTGTAAAAAATCTAATATCCATAATTACAATAATTGATACAAAACATGTTACATCTAAACAGCGGACTGGGGCCCTCATTCCGAGTTGTTCGCTCGCAAGGCGAATGTAGCAGAGTTACACACGCTAAGCCGCCGCCTACTGGGAGTGAATCTTAGCTTCTTAAAATTGCGACCGACGTACGCGCAATATTGCGATTACAAACGAGTTAGCAGTTTCAGAGTAGCTCCAGACTTACTCTGCCTGTGCGATCATTTCAGTGCTTGTCGTTCCTGGTTGACGTCACAAACACACCCAGCGTTCGCCCAGGCACTCCCACCGTTTCCCCGGCCACTCCTGCGTTTTTTCCGGAAACGGTAGCGTTTTCAGCCACACGCCCCTGAAACGCCGTGTATCCGCCCAGTAACACCCATTTCCTGTCAATCACATTACGATCGCCGGAGCGAAGAAAAAGCCGTGAGTAAAAATACTTTCTTCATAGTAAAGTTACTTGGCGCAGTCGCAGTGCGAACATTGCGCATGCGTACTAAGCGGATTTTCACTGCGATGCGATGAAAAATACCGAGCGAACAACTCGGAATGAGGGCCTGGATCTCTATAAAAAACAAATGATAATGTTACATAATAAATAGCCAATTCCATTCCAGATTATCCTTTTTACATCAAGTATTCCCACCTATCCAATCACAATCCCTTTCCCATAGATCCTCATTGTTAGGATTAAATTTCATTGGATGATTCTTGACGCCACTTTTGTTGTTATGGAAACCGCTTGCGTTACTCAGTCCATTCACCAGAAGTGACGTCGGATAAACGCCCTTGGAGACCATATTTCCTTAAATTGGACAGACACATCACGCCGCCGGCCGGAAGTAGACCCGCATCACTTCTGTTCGGTGAGACGCAAACAGGAAGTCATATCTCAGATCTTGGAATGCAACGGAACTCAATCGATCAATAGCGCATTCCACATGAAAACAAAAATAAAAGCATGTATACAGTAATTAATATTGCACAATCAGAATATATATACATATAAATGTTATTAACACAACCACTGGTACAAATACGGTTGTAAGTGGTAGGATATCTATGAGTTTAATATAGTGATGAGCGGGTTCGGTTCCTCGGAAACCGAACCCCCCCGAACTTCACCCATTTTACACGGGTCCGAGGCATACTCGGATTCTCCCGTATGGCTCAGTTAACCCGAGCGCGCCCGAACGTCATCATCCCGCTGTCGGATTCTCGCGAGATTCAGATTCTATAAAAGCAGCCGCGCGTCGCCGCCATTTTCACTCGTGCATTGGAAATGTTAGGGAGAGGACGTGGCTGGCGTCCTCTCCGTTTATTATTGTTGATGCAAATATTTGTGCTTATTGCTTAATTGTGGGGACTGGGGACCAGCAGTATTGTATAGGAGGAGTACAGTGCAGAGTTTTGCTGACAGTGACCACCAGTATACGTTGTCTGCCTGAAAAACACTCCATATCTGTGCTCAGTGTGCTGCATATATCTGTGCTCACACTGCTTTATTGTGGGGACTGGGGACCACCAGTATATTATATAGGAGGAGTACAGTGCAGAGTTTTGCTGACCAGTGACCACCAGTATACGTTGTCTGCCTGAAAAACACTATATATCTGTGCTCAGTGTGCTGCATATATCTGTGCTCACACTGCTTTATTGTGGGGACTGGGGACCAGCAGTATTATATAGGAGGAGTACAGTGCAGAGTTTTGCTGACAGTGACCACCAGTATATATAGCAGTACGGTACGGAAGGCCACTGCTCTACCTACCTCTGTGTCGTCAAGTATACTATCCATCTAGATTCTATACCTGTGGTGCATTTTAGTTTTGCAGTTTGCTGACAGTGACCAGCAGTATATATAGCAGTACGGTACGGAAGGCCACTGCTCTACCTACCACTGTGTCGTCAAGTATACTATCCATCTAGATTCTATACCTGTGGTGCATTTTAGTTTTGCAGTTTGCTGACAGTGACCACCAGTATATATAGCAGTACGGTACGGAAGGCCACTGCTCTACCTACCTCTGTGTCGTCAAGTATACTATCCATCCATACCTGTGGTGCATTTCAGTTGTGCACAGTATATATAGTAGTAGGCCATTGCAATTGATACTGGCATATAATTCCACACATTAAAAAATGGAGAACAAAAATGTAGAGGTTAAAATAGGGAAAGATCAAGATCCACTTCCACCTCGTGCTGAAGCTGCTGCCACTAGTCATGGCCGAGATGATGAAATGCCATCAACGTCGTCTGCCAAGGCCGATGCCCAATGTCATAGTAGAGAGCATGTAAAATCCAAAAAACAAAAATTCAGTAAAATGACCCAAAAATAAAAATTGAAAGCGTCTGATGAGAAGCGTAAACTTACCAATATGCCATTTATAACACGGAGTGGCAAGGAACGGCTGAGGCCCTGGCCTATGTTCATGGCTAGTGGTTCAGATTCACATGAGGATGGAAGCACTCATCCTCTCGCTAGAAAAATGAAAAGACTTAAGCTGGCAAAAGCACAGCAAAGAACTGTGCATTCTTCTAAATCACAAATCCCCAAGGAGAGTCCAATTGTGTCGGTTGCGATGCCTGACCTTCCCAACACTGGACGGGAAGAGCTTACGCCTTCCACCATTTGCACGCCCCCTGCAAGTGCTGGAAGGAGCACCGCAGTCCAGTTCCTGATAGTCAAATTGAAGATGTCACTGTTGAAGAACACCAGGATGAAGATATGGGTGTTGCTGGCGCTAGGGAGGAAATTGACAAGGAGGATTCTGATGGTGAGGTGGTTTGTTTAAGTCAGGCACCCGGGGAGACACCTGTTGTCCATGGGACGAATATGGCCATTGACATGCCTGGTCAAAATACAAAAAAAATCAGCTCTTCGGTGTGGAATTATTTCAACACAAATGCGGACAACTGGTGTCAAGCCGTGTGTTGCCTTTGTCAAGCTGTAATAATTAGGGGTAAGGACGTTAACCACCTAGGAACATCCTCCCTTATACGTCACCTGGTCCGCATTCATCAGAAGTCAGTGACAAGTTCAAAAACTTTGGATGACAGCGGAAGCAGTCCACTGACCACTAAATACCTTCCTCTTGTAACCAAGCTCCTGCAAACCACACCACCAACTCCCTCATTGTCAATTTCCACCTTACACAGGAAAGCCAATAGTCCTGCAAGCCATGTCACTGGCAAGTCTGACGAGTCCTCTCCTGCCTGGGATTCCTCCGATGCATCCTTGAGTGAAACGCCTACTGCTGCTGGCGCTGCTGTTGTTGCTGCTGGGAGTCGATCGTCATCAAAGAGGGGAAGTCAGAAGACCACTTGTACTACTTCCAGTAAGCAATTGACTGTCCAACAGTCATTTGCGAGGAAGATGAAATATCACAGCAGTCATCCTGCTGCAAAGCGGATAACTCAGGTCTTGTCAGCCTGGGTGGTGAGAAATGTGGTTCCGGTATCCACCGTTAATTCACAGGCAACTACAGACTTGTTTGAGGTACTGTGTCCCCGGTACCAAATACCATCTAGGTTCCATTTCTCTAGGCAGGCGATACCGAAAATGTACACAGACATCAGAAAAAGAGTCACCAGTGTCCTAAAAAATGCAGTTGTACCCAATGTCCACTTAACCACGGACATGTGGACAAGTGGAGCAGGGCAGACTCAGGACTATATGACTGTGACAGCCCACTGGGTATATGTATTGCCTCCCGCAGCAAGAACTGCAGCGGCGGCACCAGTAGCAGCATCTCGCAAACGCCAACTCGTTCCTAGGCAGGCTACGCTTTGTATCACCGCTTTCCATAAGAGGCACACAGCTGACAACCTCTTACGGAAACTGAGGAACATCATCGCAGAATGGCTTACCCCAATTGGACTCTCATGGGGATTTGTGACATCGGACAACGCCACCAATATTGTGCATGCATTACATCTGGGAAAATTCCAGCACGTCCCATGTTTTGCACATACATTGAATTTGGTGGTGCAGAATTATTTAAAAAACCACAGGGGCGTGCAAGAGATGCTGTCGGTGGCCCGAAGAATTGCGGGCCACTTTCGGCATTCAGCCACCGCGTGCCGAAGACTAGAGCACCAGCAAACAGTCCTGAACCTGCCCTGCCATCATCTGAAGCAAGAGGTGGCAACGAGGTGGAATTCAACCCTCTATATGCTTCAAAGGATGGAGGAGCAGCAAAAGGCCATTCAAGCCTATACATCTGCCCACGATATAGGCAAAGGAGGGGGAATGCACCTGACTCAAGTGCAGTGGAGAATGATTTCAACGTTGTGCAAGGTTCTGCAACCCTTTGAACTTGCCACACGTGAAGTCAGTTCAGACACTGCCAGCCTGAGTCAGGTCATTCCCCTCATCAGGCTTTTGCAGAAGAAGCTGGAGACATTGAAGGAGGAGCTAAAACAGAGCGATTCCGCTAGGCATGTGGGACTTGTGGATGGAGCCCTTAATTCGCTTAACCAGGATTCACGGGTGGTCAATCTGTTGAAATCAGAGCACTACATTTTGGCCACCGTGCTCGATCCTAGATTTAAAACCTACGTTGTATCTCTCTTTCCGGCAGACACAAGTCTGCAGAGGTTCCAAGACCTGCTGGTGAGAAAATTGTCAAGTCAAGCGGAACGTGACCCGTCAACAGTTTCTCCTTCACATTCTCCCGCAACTGGGGCTGCGAGGAAAAGGCTAAGAATTCCGAGCCCACCCGCTGGCGGTGATGCAGGGCAGTCTGGAGCGAGTGCTGACATCTGGTCCGGACTGAAAGACCTGGCAATGATTACTGACATGTCGTCTACTGTCACTGCATATGATTCTGTCACCATTGAAAGAATGGTGGAGGATTATATGAGTGACCGCATCCAAGTAGGCACGTCAGACAGTCCGTACGTATACTGGCAGGAAAAAGAGGCAATTTGGAGGCCCTTGCACAAACTGGCTTTATTCTACCTAAGTTGCCCTCCCTCCAGTGTGTACTCCGAAAGAGTGTTTAGTGCAGCCGCTCACCTTGTCAGCAATCGGCGTACGAGGTTACTTCCAGAAAATGTGGAGAAGATGATGTTCATCAAAATGAATTATAATCAATTCCTCCGTGGAGACATTCACCAGCAATTGCCTCCAGAAAGTACACAGGGATCTGAGATGGTGGATTCCAGTGGGGACGAATTAATAATCTGTGAGGAGGGGGATGTACACAGTGAAAGGGGTGAGGAATCGGAGGATGATGATGAGGTGGACATCTTGCCTCTGTAGAGCCAGTTTGTGCAAGGAGAGATTGATTGCTTCTTTTTTGGTGGGGGCCCAATGGGGGCCCAAACCAACCAGTCATTTCAGTCACAGTCGTGTGGCAGACCCTGTTGCTGAAATGATGGGTTCATTAAAGTGTGCATGTCCTGTTTATACAACATAAGGGTGGGTGGGAGGGCCCAAGGACAATTCTATTTTGCACCTCTTTTTTCTTTCATTTTTCTTTGCATCATGTGCTGTTTGGGGACAATTTTTTTGAAGTGCCATCCTGCCTGACACTGCAGTGCCACTCCTAGATGGGCCAGGTGTTTGTGTCGGCCACTTCTGTCGCTTAGCTTAGTCACACAGCGACCTTGGTGCGCCTCTTTTTTTTCTTTGCATCATGTGCTGTTTGGGGACTATTTTTTTGAAGTGCCATCCTGTCTGACACTGTAGTGCCACTCCTAGATAGGCAGGTGTTTGTGTCGGCCACTTGGGTCGCTTAGCTTAGTCACACAGCTACCTCATTGTGCCTCTTTTTTTCTTTGCATCATGTGCTGTTTGGGGACTATTTTTTTGAAGTGCCATCTTGTCTGACACTGCAGTGCCACTCCTAGATGGGCCAGGTGTTTGTGTCAGCCACTTGTGTCGCTTAGCTTAGTCACACAGCGACCTTGGTGCGCCTCTTTTTTTCTTTGCATCATGTGCTGTTTGGGGACTATTTTTTTGAAGTGCCATCCTGTCTGACACTGCAGTGCCACTCCTAGATGGGCCAGGTGTTTGTGTCGGCCACTTGGGTCACTTAGCTTAGTCACACAGCTACCTCATTGCGCCTCTTTTTTTCTTTGCATCATGTGCTGTTTGGGGACTAGTTTTTTGAAGTGCCATCCTGTCTGACACTGCAGTGCCACTCCTAGATGGGCCAGGTGTTTGTGTCGGCCACTTCTGTCGCTTAGCTTAGTCACACAGCGACCTTGGTGCGCCTCTTTTTTTTCTTTGCATCATGTGCTGTTTGGGGACTATTTTTTTGAAGTGCCATCCTGTCTGACACTGCAGTGCCACTCCTAGATGGGCCGGGTGTTTGTGTCGGCCACTTGGGTCGCTTAGCTTAGTCACACAGCTACCTCAATGTGCCTCTTTTTTTCTTTGCATCATGTGCTGTTTGGGGACTATTTTTTTGAAGTGCCATCCTGTCTGACACTGCAGTGCCACTCCTAGATGGGCCAGGTGTTTGCGTCGGCCACTTCTGTCGCTTAGCTTAGTCACACAGCGACCTTGGTGCGCCTCTTTTTTTTCTTTGCATCATGTGCTGTTTGGGGACTATTTTTTTGAAGTGCCATCCTGTCTGACACTGTAGTGCCACTCCTAGATAGGCAGGTGTTTGTGTCGGCCACTTGGGTCGCTTAGCTTAGTCACACAGCTACCTCAATGTGCCTCTTTTTTTCTTTGCATCATGTGCTGTTTGGGGACTATTTTTTTGAAGTGCCTTCCTGTCTGACACTGCAGTGCCACTCCTAGATGGGCCAGGTGTTTGTGCCGGCCACATGTGTCGCTTAGCTGAGTCACACAGCGACCTTGGTGCGCCTCTTTTTTTCTTTGCATCATGTGCTGTTTGGGGACAATTTTTTTGAAATGCCATCCTGCCTGACACTGCAGTGCCACTCCTAGATGGGCCATGTGTTTGTGTCAGCCACTTGTGTTGCTCAGCTTAGTCATCCAGCGACCTCAGTGCAAATTTTAGGACTAAAAATAATATTGTGAGGTGTGAGGTGTTCAGAATAGACTGAAAATGAGTGGAAATTATGGTTATTGAGGTTAATAATAATATGGGATCAAAATGACCCCCAAATTCTATGATTTAAGCTGTTTTTGAGGGTTTTTTGTAAAAAAACACCCGAATCCAACAAAAAATTTTCAGGGAGGTTTTGCCAAAACGCGTCCGAATCCAAAACACGGCCGAGGAACCGAATCCAAAACCAAAACACAAAACCTGAAAAATTTCTGGTGCACATCACTAGTTTAATATGAAATACTGTATAAAGTTGCTATTTTAATGATCTTTTTATAATTTTTAGATGTTGTATGGGGATTGGCTGCTGATCACATGATCAGGCGATTATGTATAAAAATGTGGTAGCTGGCTTTGTCATTCTACACCCTGAGGAAGGAAACATTTCCGAAACGTGTTGGTGATTGTGTTTTTATATACAGGGATTTCCCACTGCTACTAACCATTTGGTAATAAGATCTTTTTTCCTTAAACTTGCACATTATCTCCTATTTTTTTCCCTGGATCTAATTGGTGAGAAGTTAATGTTTGAGGTCCTTATGGAGTGATGCAACCTCTGTTTTATAAATGGTATATACTTTTTTGTGGATTTTGTTTTTATGTTGTGGCTGCCTTCTGAATAAATTGTTGTACAGAGAACAACTTGTCCTGATACTTCACTTGGAGTTAGTGCCATCCAGAATGCATCTACAGATGAGCAGTGCATCCAAAGATACCTTTTGGTGAACATAGGGTCTATGATACTGGTGAGTGTGTTTTCATATGACCATCATGTTGTCTGACGTAAGGATAAAGTGAAAAATGTAAAGATACCTTTTTGTGAATGCATCTCATTGACCTTAGGTGAGTGAGACACATCTAAGAGCAGTGCCGTTTCTTGCGGCGGGCAAGCCGTGCAACCGCACGGGGCGCCCGCCGCGGCACTTCTTCAGCACTAAATCCCCCATCCCCTCTCCTCCCGAGTGCCCAGCTCTGGGGGCGGGGTTTCGTGGAATTACGCGTTTGCGACGTGACGTCACGACGCAATCGCATCATTCTGCGAAACCCCGCCCCCCGAGCTGGGCGCTTGGGAGGAGGGAGAAGGGGGAGCCAAGCCGGCCGGCGCCGCGCAGACGAGGGAGAGGCGGCTGAAGAGCGGGAAGAACCGCTTCAAATGTAAGTCAGCCCCTCTCCCTCTCTCTGTCTCTCTACCTCCCTCCCCCCTCACCACCACCTGCCGTGCTGTGTAAATTCGGGACACCTGTCTTCGGAATGTGTAAATTGTTTTTTAAAATTTATCTCCATGCTTGTGTCTACATCAGTACTTCAGTAATTTCAGAATATTTTGTAACAGATGGAAACATAATTTATAGACTTTGAGTTAAATTCAATCATGACTGTCCCTCATGATCCACATCAATTTAAACTCTTTTCACTTTTGGTTCTGGAGAAGCCTTTCATTTTTCTTGACATTAACTGCTGACGCTGAATAGCTGTATGCTTGTAATTTTTGTTCAGCTTCATGCTCACTTGGTGTGTAACACTTGTTTCCCATTGTCATAGAGGTTACAGTGGCAACTGCTACTACAAAAGGAGGCCGCAGAGGTGACCAAAGGTGGAATTGAGAAGAACACGGATGTAAATGTAGCAATGATAGTTGAACTCTCTGGGGGCTATTCAAATGTTTGTTCTTTACAGATAATTAAAGGGCGCCCATTGTTGCTATTCAATTGTTCTGGATGCCCTTTAATATTAACGCACTTATCTCTGGAGGTGCAAGCTGAAATATAGCAAGTATACAAATTGGTGTAAATTGCGCCACACAAACTGCTGCTGATTTCCAACTCACGAGGGTACGAAATCTCAACAAAACTTATGAACAAAAAAAGAAGAGTGGTCCACCAGCGCTGTTTGTACATAACTTCGTACACATATTCTTCTGTCTGAAATGTCCTGAATACTCAATAAGGCAGAAAAGGAAAGGAGTTTGATCAGACACCAGAGAATGGTATTCATCTTTTTAAGGTTTGTAGATGTAGCTCAATCACCTAAGGTCAGTGAGATACGTTCACAAAAAGGTATCTTTAAATTTTTCACTTTATCCTTACGTCAGACAACACGATGGTCATATGAAAACACACTCACCAGTATCATAGACCCTATGTTCACCAAAACGTATCTTTGGCTGTACTGCTCATCTGTAGATGCATACCGGATGGCACCAACTCCAAGTGAAGTATAAGGACAAGTTGTTCTCCGTAGATCAATAAATTCAGAAGGCAGTCACAGCAAAAAAACAAAGTCCACAAAAATGTATATACAATTTAAAAACATGGGGTTGCATCATTCCACTTCATAAGGACCTCAAACATTAACTTCTCACCAATTAGATCCAGGGAAAAAAATCGGAGATAAAGTGCAAGTTTAAAGAAAAAAGATCTTATTACCAAATGCTAAGTAGTAGTGGGAAATCCCTGTATATAAAATCACAATCACCAACGCGTTTCAGAAATGTTTCCTTCCTCAGGGTGTAGAGTGACCAAGCCAGCTACCCCTTTTTTATATCCAATGGACTGATCATGTGATCATCAGCCAATCCCCATACAACAACATCTAAAAATTATAAAAAAGATCATTAAAATAGCAACTTTATATTTCATACTAAACTCATGGATATCCTACCACTTACAACTGCATTTCAAATGTAATTTATTGTGTAAAAAATCTAATATCCATAATTACAATAATTGATACAAAACATGTTACATCTAAACAGCGGACTGGATCTCTATAAAAAACAAATGATAATGTTACATAATAAATAGCCAATTCCATTCCAGATTATCCTTTTTACATCAAGTATTCCCACCTATCCAATCACAATCCCTTTCCCATAGATCCTCATTGTTAGGATTAAATTTCATTGGATGATTCTTGACGCCACTTTTGTTGTTATGGAAACCGCTTGCGTTACTCAGTCCATTCACCAGAAGTGACGTCGGATAAACGCCCTTGGAGACCATATTTCCTTAAATTGGACAGACACATCACGCCGCCGGCCGGAAGTAGACCCGCATCACTTCTGTTCGGTGAGACGCAAACAGGAAGTCATATCTCAGATCTTGGAATGCAACGGAACTCAATCGATCAATAGCGCATTCCACATGAAAACAAAAATAAAAGCATGTATACAGTAATTAATATTGCACAACGAGAATATATATACATATAAATGTTATTAACACAACCACTGGTACAAATACGGTTGTAAGTGGTAGGATATCTATGAGTTTAATATAGTGATGAGCGGGTTCGGTTCCTCGGAAACCGAACCCCCCCGAACTTCACCCATTTTACACGGGTCCGAGGCATACTCGGATTCTCCCGTATGGCTCAGTTAACCCGAGCGCACCCGAACGTCATCATCCCGCTGTCGGATTCTCGCGAGATTCAGATTCTATAAAAGCAGCCGCGCGTCGCCGCCATTTTCACTCGTGCATTGGAAATGTTAGGGAGAGGACGTGGCTGGCGTCCTCTCCGTTTATTATTGTTGATGCAAATATTTGTGCTTATTGCTTAATTGTGGGGACTGGGGACCAGCAGTATTGTATAGGAGGAGTACAGTGCAGAGTTTTGCTGACAGTGACCACCAGTATACGTTGTCTGCCTGAAAAACACTCCATATCTGTGCTCAGTGTGCTGCATATATCTGTGCTCACACTGCTTTATTGTGGGGACTGGGGACCACCAGTATATTATATAGGAGGAGTACAGTGCAGAGTTTTGCTGACCAGTGACCACCAGTATACGTTGTCTGCCTGAAAAACACTATATATCTGTGCTCAGTGTGCTGCATATATCTGTGCTCACACTGCTTTATTGTGGGGACTGGGGACCAGCAGTATTATATAGGAGGAGTACAGTGCAGAGTTTTGCTGACAGTGACCACCAGTATATATAGCAGTACGGTACGGAAGGCCACTGCTCTACCTACCTCTGTGTCGTCAAGTATACTATCCATCTAGATTCTATACCTGTGGTGCATTTTAGTTTTGCAGTTTGCTGACAGTGACCAGCAGTATATATAGCAGTACGGTACGGAAGGCCACTGCTCTACCTACCACTGTGTCGTCAAGTATACTATCCATCTAGATTCTATACCTGTGGTGCATTTTAGTTTTGCAGTTTGCTGACAGTGACCACCAGTATATATAGCAGTACGGTACGGAAGGCCACTGCTCTACCTACCTCTGTGTCGTCAAGTATACTATCCATCCATACCTGTGGTGCATTTCAGTTGTGCACAGTATATATAGTAGTAGGCCATTGCAATTGATACTGGCATATAATTCCACACATTAAAAAATGGAGAACAAAAATGTAGAGGTTAAAATAGGGAAAGATCAAGATCCACTTCCACCTCGTGCTGAAGCTGCTGCCACTAGTCATGGCCGAGATGATGAAATGCCATCAACGTCGTCTGCCAAGGCCGATGCCCAATGTCATAGTAGAGAGCATGTAAAATCCAAAAAACAAAAATTCAGTAAAATTACCCAAAAATCAAAATTGAAAGCGTCTGATGAGAAGCGTAAACTTACCAATATGCCATTTATAACACGGAGTGGTAAGGAACGGCTGAGGCCCTGGCCTATGTTCATGGCTAGTGGTTCAGATTCACATGAGGATGGAAGCACTCATCCTCTCGCTAGAAAAATGAAAAGACTTAAGCTGGCAAAAGCACAGCAAAGAACTGTGCATTCTTCTAAATCACAAATCCCCAAGGAGAGTCCAATTGTGTCGGTTGCGATGCCTGACCTTCCCAACACTGGACGGGAAGAGCTTACGCCTTCCACCATTTGCACGCCCCCTGCAAGTGCTGGAAGGAGCACCCGCAGTCCAGTTCCTGATAGTCAAATTGAAGATGTCACTGTTGAAGAACACCAGGATGAGGATATGGGTGTTGCTGGCGCTAGGGAGGAAATTGACAAGGAGGATTCTGATGGTGAGGTGGTTTGTTTAAGTCAGGCACCCGGGGAGACACCTGTTGTCCGTGGGACGAATATGGCCATTGACATGCCTGGTCAAAATACAAAAAAAATCAGCTCTTCGGTGTGGAATTATTTCAACACAAATGCGGACAACTGGTGTCAAGCCGTGTGTTGCCTTTGTCAAGCTGTAATAATTAGGGGTAAGGACGTTAACCACCTAGGAACATCCTCCCTTATACGTCACCTGGTCCGCATTCATCAGAAGTCAGTGACAAGTTCAAAAACTTTGGATGACAGCGGAAGCAGTCCACTGACCACTAAATACCTTCCTCTTGTAACCAAGCTCCTGCAAACCACACCACCAACTCCCTCATTGTCAATTTCCACCTTACACAGGAAAGCCAATAGTCCTGCAAGCCATGTCACTGGCAAGTCTGACGAGTCCTCTCCTGCCTGGGATTCCTCCGATGCATCCTTGAGTGAAACGCCTACTGCTGCTGGCGCTGCTGTTGTTGCTGCTGGGAGTCGATCGTCATCAAAGAGGGGAAGTCAGAAGACCACTTGTACTACTTCCAGTAAGCAATTGACTGTCCAACAGTCATTTGCGAGGAAGATGAAATATCACAGCAGTCATCCTGCTGCAAAGCGGATAACTCAGGTCTTGTCAGCCTGGGTGGTGAGAAATGTGGTTCCGGTATCCACCGTTAATTCACAGGCAACTACAGACTTGTTTGAGGTACTGTGTCCCCGGTACCAAATACCATCTAGGTTCCATTTCTCTAGGCAGGCGATACCGAAAATGTACACAGACATCAGAAAAAGAGTCACCAGTGTCCTAAAAAATGCAGTTGTACCCAATGTCCACTTAACCACGGACATGTGGACAAGTGGAGCAGGGCAGACTCAGGACTATATGACTGTGACAGCCCACTGGGTATATGTATTGCCTCCCGCAGCAAGAACTGCAGCGGCGGCACCAGTAGCAGCATCTCGCAAACGCCAACTCGTTCCTAGGCAGGCTACGCTTTGTATCACCGCTTTCCATAAGAGGCACACAGCTGACAACCTCTTACGGAAACTGAGGAACATCATCGCAGAATGGCTTACCCCAATTGGACTCTCATGGGGATTTGTGACATCGGACAACGCCACCAATATTGTGCATGCATTACATCTGGGAAAATTCCAGCACGTCCCATGTTTTGCACATACATTGAATTTGGTGGTGCAGAATTATTTAAAAAACGACAGGGGCGTGCAAGAGATGCTGTCGGTGGCCCGAAGAATTGCGGGCCACTTTCGGCATTCAGCCACCGCGTGCCGAAGACTAGAGCACCAGCAAACAGTCCTGAACCTGCCCTGCCATCATCTGAAGCAAGAGGTGGTAACGAGGTGGAATTCAACCCTCTATATGCTTCAAAGGATGGAGGAGCAGCAAAAGGCCATTCAAGCCTATACATCTGCCCACGATATAGGCAAAGGAGGGGGAATGCACCTGACTCAAGCGCAGTGGAGAATGATTTCAACGTTGTGCAAGGTTCTGCAACCCTTTGAACTTGCCACACGTGAAGTCAGTTCAGACACTGCCAGCCTGAGTCAGGTCATTCCCCTCATCAGGCTTTTGCAGAAGAAGCTGGAGACATTGAAGGAGGAGCTAAAACAGAGCGATTCCGCTAGGCATGTGGGACTTGTGGATGGAGCCCTTAATTCGCTTAACCAGGATTCACGGGTGGTCAATCTGTTGAAATCAGAGCACTACATTTTGGCCACCGTGCTCGATCCTAGATTTAAAACCTACGTTGTATCTCTCTTTCCGGCAGACACAAGTCTGCAGAGGTTCCAAGACCTGCTGGTGAGAAAATTGTCAAGTCAAGCGGAACGTGACCCGTCAACAGTTTCTCCTTCACATTCTCCCGCAACTGGGGCTGCGAGGAAAAGGCTAAGAATTCCGAGCCCACCCGCTGGCGGTGATGCAGGGCAGTCTGGAGCGAGTGCTGACATCTGGTCCGGACTGAAAGACCTGGCAATGATTACTGACATGTCGTCTACTGTCACTGCATATGATTCTGTCACCATTGAAAGAATGGTGGAGGATTATATGAGTGACCGCATCCAAGTAGGCACGTCAGACAGTCCGTACGTATACTGGCAGGAAAAAGAGGCAATTTGGAGGCCCTTGCACAAACTGGCTTTATTCTACCTAAGTTGCCCTCCCTCCAGTGTGTACTCCGAAAGAGTGTTTAGTGCAGCCGCTCACCTTGTCAGCAATCGGCGTACGAGGTTACTTCCAGAAAATGTGGAGAAGATGATGTTCATCAAAATGAATTATAATCAATTCCTCCGTGGAGACATTCACCAGCAATTGCCTCCAGAAAGTACACAGGGATCTGAGATGGTGGATTCCAGTGGGGACGAATTAATAATCTGTGAGGAGGGGGATGTACACAGTGAAAGGGGTGAGGAATCGGAGGATGATGATGAGGTGGACATCTTGCCTCTGTAGAGCCAGTTTGTGCAAGGAGAGATTGATTGCTTCTTTTTTGGTGGGGGCCCAATGGGGGCCCAAACCAACCAGTCATTTCAGTCACAGTCGTGTGGCAGACCCTGTCGCTGAAATGATGGGTTCATTAAAGTGTGCATGTCCTGTTTATACAACATAAGGGTGGGTGGGAGGGCCCAAGGACAATTCTATTTTGCACCTCTTTTTTCTTTCATTTTTCTTTGCATCATGTGCTGTTTGGGGACAATTTTTTTGAAGTGCCATCCTGCCTGACACTGCAGTGCCACTCCTAGATGGGCCAGGTGTTTGTGTCGGCCACTTCTGTCGCTTAGCTTAGTCACACAGCGACCTTGGTGCGCCTCTTTTTTTTCTTTGCATCATGTGCTGTTTGGGGACTATTTTTTTGAAGTGCCATCCTGTCTGACACTGTAGTGCCACTCCTAGATAGGCAGGTGTTTGTGTCGGCCACTTGGGTCGCTTAGCTTAGTCACACAGCTACCTCATTGTGCCTCTTTTTTTCTTTGCATCATGTGCTGTTTGGGGACTATTTTTTTGAAGTGCCATCTTGTCTGACACTGCAGTGCCACTCCTAGATGGGCCAGGTGTTTGTGTCAGCCACTTGTGTCGCTTAGCTTAGTCACACAGCGACCTTGGTGCGCCTCTTTTTTTCTTTGCATCATGTGCTGTTTGGGGACTATTTTTTTGAAGTGCCATCCTGTCTGACACTGCAGTGCCACTCCTAGATGGGCCAGGTGTTTGTGTCGGCCACTTGGGTCACTTAGCTTAGTCACACAGCTACCTCATTGCGCCTCTTTTTTTCTTTGCATCATGTGCTGTTTGGGGACTAGTTTTTTGAAGTGCCATCCTGTCTGACACTGCAGTGCCACTCCTAGATGGGCCAGGTGTTTGTGTCGGCCACTTCTGTCGCTTAGCTTAGTCACACAGCGACCTTGGTGCGCCTCTTTTTTTTCTTTGCATCATGTGCTGTTTGGGGACTATTTTTTTGAAGTGCCATCCTGTCTGACACTGCAGTGCCACTCCTAGATGGGCCGGGTGTTTGTGTCGGCCACTTGGGTCGCTTAGCTTAGTCACACAGCTACCTCAATGTGCCTCTTTTTTTCTTTGCATCATGTGCTGTTTGGGGACTATTTTTTTGAAGTGCCATCCTGTCTGACACTGCAGTGCCACTCCTAGATGGGCCAGGTGTTTGTGTCGGCCACTTCTGTCGCTTAGCTTAGTCACACAGCGACCTTGGTGCGCCTCTTTTTTTTCTTTGCATCATGTGCTGTTTGGGGACTATTTTTTTGAAGTGCCATCCTGTCTGACACTGTAGTGCCACTCCTAGATAGGCAGGTGTTTGTGTCGGCCACTTGGGTCGCTTAGCTTAGTCACACAGCTACCTCATTGTGCCTCTTTTTTTCTTTGCATCATGTGCTGTTTGGGGACTATTTTTTTGAAGTGCCATCTTGTCTGACACTGCAGTGCCACTCCTAGATGGGCCAGGTGTTTGTGTCAGCCACTTGTGTCGCTTAGCTTAGTCACACAGCGACCTTGGTGCGCCTCTTTTTTTCTTTGCATCATGTGCTGTTTGGGGACTATTTTTTTGAAGTGCCATCCTGTCTGACACTGCAGTGCCACTCCTAGATGGGCCAGGTGTTTGTGTCGGCCACTTGGGTCACTTAGCTTAGTCACACAGCTACCTCATTGCGCCTCTTTTTTTCTTTGCATCATGTGCTGTTTGGGGACTAGTTTTTTGAAGTGCCATCCTGTCTGACACTGCAGTGCCACTCCTAGATGGGCCAGGTGTTTGTGTCGGCCACTTCTGTCGCTTAGCTTAGTCACACAGCGACCTTGGTGCGCCTCTTTTTTTTCTTTGCATCATGTGCTGTTTGGGGACTATTTTTTTGACGTGCCATCCTGTCTGACACTGCAGTGCCACTCCTAGATGGGCCAGGTGTTTGTGTCGGCCACTTGGGTCGCTTAGCTTAGTCACACAGCTACCTCAATGTGCCTCTTTTTTTCTTTGCATCATGTGCTGTTTGGGGACTATTTTTTTGAAGTGCCATCCTGTCTGACACTGCAGTGCCACTCCTAGATGGGCCAGGTGTTTGTGTCGGCCACATGTGTCGCTTAGCTGAGTCACACAGCGACCTTGGTGCGCCTCTTTTTTTCTTTGCATCATGTGCTGTTTGGGGACAATTTTTTTGAAATGCCATCCTGCCTGACACTGCAGTGCCACTCCTAGATGGGCCAGGTGTTTGTGTCAGCCACTTGTGTTGCTCAGCTTAGTCATCCAGCGACCTCAGTGCAAATTTTAGGACTAAAAATAATATTGTGAGGTGTGAGGTGTTCAGAATAGACTGAAAATGAGTGGAAATTATGGTTATTGAGGTTAATAATAATATGGGATCAAAATGACCCCCAAATTCTATGATTTAAGCTGTTTTTGAGGGTTTTTTGTAAAAAAACACCCGAATCCAACAAAAAAATTTCAGGGAGGTTTTGCCAAAACGCGTCCGAATCCAAAACACGGCCGAGGAACCGAATCCAAAACCAAAACACAAAACCTGAAAAATTTCTGGTGCACATCACTAGTTTAATATGAAATACTGTATAAAGTTGCTATTTTAATGATCTTTTTATAATTTTTAGATGTTGTATGGGGATTGGCTGCTGATCACATGATCAGGCGATTATGTATAAAAATGTGGTAGCTGGCTTTGTCATTCTACACCCTGAGGAAGGAAACATTTCCGAAACGTGTTGGTGATTGTGTTTTTATATACAGGGATTTCCCACTGCTACTAACCGTTTGGTAATAAGATCTTTTTTCCTTAAACTTGCACATTATCTCCTATTTTTTTCCCTGGATCTAATTGGTGAGAAGTTAATGTTTGAGGTCCTTATGGAGTGATGCAACCTCTGTTTTATAAATGGTATATACTTTTTTGTGGATTTTGTTTTTATGTTGTGGCTGCCTTCTGAATAAATTGTTGTACAGAGAACAACTTGTCCTGATACTTCACTTGGAGTTAGTGCCATCCAGAATGCATCTACAGATGAGCAGTGCATCCAAAGATACCTTTTGGTGAACATAGGGTCTATGATACTGGTGAGTGTGTTTTCATATGACCATCATGTTGTCTGACGTAAGGATAAAGTGAAAAATGTAAAGATACCTTTTTGTGAATGCATCTCATTGACCTTAGGTGAGTGAGACACATCTAAGAGCAGTGCCGTTTCTTGCGGCGGGCAAGCCGTGCAACCGCACGGGGCGCCCGCCGCGGCACTTCTTCAGCACTAAATCCCCCATCCCCTCTCCTCCCGAGTGCCCAGCTCTGGGGGCGGGGTTTCGCGGAATTACGCGTTTGCGACGTGACGTCACGACGCAATCGCATCATTCTGCGAAACCCCGCCCCCCGAGCTGGGCGCTTGGGAGGAGGGAGAAGGGGGAGCCAAGCCGGCCGGCGCCGCGCAGACGAGGGAGAGGCGGCTGAAGAGCGGGAAGAACCGCTTCAAATGTAAGTCAGCCCCTCTCCCTCTCTCTGTCTCTCTACCTCCCTCCCCCCTCACCACCACCTGCCGTGCTGTGTAAATTCGGGACACCTGTCTTCGGAATGTGTAAATTGGGGACACCTGTCTTCGGAATGTGTAAATTGGGGACACTTTCCTGCTGTACTGTGTAAAATGGGGACACTTTCCTGCCGTACTGTGTAAAATGGGGACACTCTCCTGCCGTACTGTGTAAAATGGGGACACTTTCCTGCCGTACTGTGTAAAATGGGGACACTTGCCTGCTGTACTGTGTAAAATGGGGGCACTTTCCTGCCGCAATGTGTAAAATGGGGGCACGTGCCTGCCGCACTGTGTAAAATGGGGACACGTGCCTGCCGCAATGTGTAAAATGGGGACATTTGCCTACCGCACTGTGTAAAATGGGGATACGTGCCTGCCGCAATGTGTAAAATGGGGACACTTGCCTGCCGTACTGTGTAAAATGGGGACATGTGCCTGCCGCAATGTGTAAAATGGGGACACTTTCCTGCTGCAATGTGTAAAATGGGGACACTTTCCTGCCGCAATGTGTAAAATGGGGACACTTTCCTGCCGCAATGTGTAAAATGGGGGCACGTGCCTGCTGCAATGTGTAAAATGGGGACACTTGCCTGCCGTACTGTGTAAAATGGGGGCACGTGTCTGCCACAATGTGTAAAATGGGGACACTTTCCTGCCACAATGTGTAAAATGGGGACACTTTCCTGCCGCAATGTGTAAAATGGGGACACTTGCCTGCCGTGCTGTGTAAAATGGGGTCGCGTGCCTGCTGTAATGTGTAAAAGGAGGCCTTTTTTTTAATCCTGTGGTGGCCGTAATGATGAGATCAGATGAGGCCACGCCCATCTTAAAGCCATGCCCATTTTAACGAGACCACGCCCCCTTGCCGGGAGGTTTTCCTCTTTATATCTATGGGGGGGGCATTTTTTCTTATGTGAATATGGGGGGGGGCGCATTTTTAAATCTCGCACTGGGAGCCAAATTGGCTAGAAACGGCCCTGTCTAAGAGTTAAACCTTAAAAAGATGAATACCGTTCACTGGTGTCTGATCAAACTCCTTGCCTTTTCAGCCTTACTGAGTATTCAGGACATTTCAGACAGAAGAATATCTGTACAGAGTTATATACAAACAGCGCTGGTGAACCACTGTCTTCTTTTTTTGTTCACAAGTTGAAATATGAGTGCTGCGGCTAAAGGGAGTCTGATAGGAGCAACATTTGAATAGCTACTATAGATGCCCATGGGGGCTAATAATCACTTTAACAATTTAGTAGACTTCTCTGTGTCCAGCAGCTAAACTGAGATGGTATTCCAATACTGTTACAGCATTTCCCTTTATTTTACGTTTAGTACTGCAATAAAGCCAAACTTATTTTTCTGTATTTGTCATTTTAAGAGTTAATACATAATTGCTTTGTATCTCATTTTTTTTTTTTGTCACTTGCATTGCTATTACATATGAAATTATATTAGTGATGTGCACCGGACACTTTTCAGGTTTTGTGTTTTGGTTTTGGATCTCCGTTCGTGTTTTGGATCTGGATTGGTTTTGCCAACACCACCCATTCGGGTTTTGGTTTTGGATCTGGAATTTATTTTAAAAACAACATAAAAACAGCTAAAATCACAGAATTTGGTTGTTGTTTCTTTTGTTCCTATAGTATTATTAACTTCAATAGCATTTATTTCCACTCATTTGCAGTCTATTCTGAACACCTCACAATATTGTTTTTAGGCCAAAAGGTTGCACCAAGTTAGCTGGATGACTAAGCTAAGCGACACATGTTGGCGGCACAAACACCTGGCCCATCTAGGAGTGGCACTGCAGTGGCAGACAGGATGGTAGTTGTAAAAACTAGGCCCCAAAGAGCATATAATGCAAAGAAAAAAAAGAGGTGCAAGATGGAATTGTCCTTGGGCCATCCTCCCCGCCCTTATGTTTTTTAAACAGGACATGCACAGTTTAACAAACCAATCATTTCAGCGACAGGGTCTGCCACATGACTGTGGCTGAAATGATAGGTTTGTTTGGGCCCCCACAAAAAAAGAAGCAATTCATCTCTCCTTGCACAAACTGGCTCTACAGAGGCTAGATGTCATCCTCATCCCCCAACTCCTCTCCCCCTTCAAGGTTTACATCCTCATCCTCACAGAGAAATAATTCCACACCGAAGAGGTGGATATTTTGGTATTTTGCCTAGGCATGACAATAGGCTTTTTTGTCCCATGGCCAACAACTGTCTCCACTGGTGCCTTATTCAAACAAACCACATCACCATCAAAATCCTCATCATCAACTTCCTCCTCAGAGCCAGCTACACCAATATCCTCCTCATTCTGGTATACTTCTACAGTGACATCTTCAATCTCAATATCAGCAACTGGACTGGTGGTGCTCCTCCCAGCACTTGCAGAGGGCATGCAAATGGTGGTAGGAGCCTCCTCTTCCCATACAGTGTTGTGAAGGTCAGGCCTAGACATCGCAACCGTGAACACACTTGGACTCTCATTGGGGATTTGTGATATCTCTGGATGCACAATTGTTTCCTGTGCTTTAATAAGCTTTATTTTTTAATCTTTCGAGAGGAAGGAGGGCTTCCATCTTCATCAGAAGCTGACCCACCATTTATGAACATAGGCCAAGGCCATAGCCTTTCCTTGCTACTTTGTGTCGTGAATACCATATTGCCAATTTTACATTTCTCATCATATAATTTCTTTTTTTTGTTATTAATTTTTGCTTATTGGTTTATACATGCCCTCTATGACATTGTTCATTGGCCTTAGCAGACGACGTTGATGGAATTGTATTTTCAATGTCATGACTGGTGGCAGCAGCTTCAGCACTAGTACTAGGAACTGGTTCCTCATCCTTCACAATTTTTTTCCTCCAAATTTTTGTTCTCCATTTAACAGGACAGCGCCCCTTTATTTTTAAAGCACCCCTGTAATTTTACAGCATACAGTAAAGGGCCACAGCATTCCTTTATTTTTACTGCACCTCTATATTTTTACAGCATACAGGACAGGGCCACAGTGTTCTTTTATTTTTACAGCACCCCTATATTTTAAAGAATACAGGACAGGGCCACAGTATTCCTTTATTTTTACAGCACCCGACAGGGCCACAGTGTTACTTTATTTTTACAGCACCTGAGAAGGCCACAGTGTTAATTTATTTTTACAGCACCCGACAGGGCCACAGCATTCCTCTTTTTTTTAAAGCACCCGACAGAGCCACAGCATTCCTTTATTTTTACAGCACCCGACAGGGCCACAGCGTTCCTTTATTTTTACAGCACCCCTATATTTTACAGCATACAGGACAGGGCCACAGTGTTACTTTATTTTTACAGCACCTGAGAAGGCCACAGTGTTAATTTATTTTAACAGCACCCGCCAGGGCCACAGCATTCCTCTTTTTTTTACAGCACCCGACAGAGCCACAGCATTCCTTTATTTTTACAGCACCCCTATAGCATACAGGACAGGGCCACAGTATTCCTTTATTTTTACAGCACCCCTATATTTTTAGAGAATACAGGACAGGGCCACAGTGTTACTTTCTTTTTACAGCACCCAACAGGGCCACAGTGTTCCTTTATTTTTACAGCACCCGACAGGGCCACAGCATTCCTTTATTTTTACAGCAAATGACAAAGCCACAGCATTCCTTTATTTTTTACAGCTCCCCTATATTTTTACAGCATACAGTAAAGGGCCACAGCATTCCTTTATTTTTACAGCACCACTATATTTTTACAGCATACAGGACAGGGCCATAGCGTTCCTTTATTTTTACAGCACCCGACAGGGTCACAGCGTTCCTTTATTTTTACAGCACCCCTATATTTTTACAGCATACAAGGACAGGGACACAGCATTCCTTTATTTTTAAAGCACCCCTATATTTTTACAGCATACAGGACAGGGACACAGCGTTCTTATATTTTTACAGCATCCAACAGGGCCACAGCGTTTCCTTTATTTTTGCAGCACCCGACAGGGCCACAGCGTTTCTTTATTTTTACAGCACCACTATATTTTTACAGCATACAGGACAAGGCCACATTGTTTCTTTATTTTTATAGCACCCAAAAAGGGCCACAGTGTTAATTTATTTTTACAGCACCTGACAGGGCCACAGCATTCCTTTAGTTTTACAACACCGGACAGGGCCACAGCATTCCTTAATTTTTACAGCACCCGACAGGGCCACAGCATTTTTTTTATTTTTACAGCACCCCTATAGCATACAGGACAGGGCTACGGTATTCCTTTATTTTTACAGCACTCCTATATTTTTAGAAAATACAGGACAGGGACACAGTGTTACTTTATTTTTACAGCACCCAACAGGGACACAGCATTCCTTTAGTTTTACAGCACCCGACAGGGCCACAGTGTTCCTTTATTTTTACAGCACCTGACAGGGCCACAGCATTCCTTTATTGTTACAGCACCCCTATATTTTTACAGCATACAGGACAGGGACACAGTGTTCCTTTATTTCTACAGCACCTGACAGGGCCACAACATTCCTTTATTTTTACAGCATCCAACAGGTCTACAGTGTTCCTTTATTTTTACAGCACCTGACCGGGCCACAGCATTGCTTCATTTTTACAGCACCACTATATTTTTACAGCATACAGGACAGGGCCACAGTGTTTCTATATTTTTATAGCACCCGACAGGGCCACAGCATTCCTTTATTTTTACAGCACCACTATATTTTACAGAATACAGGACAGGGCCACAGCGTTCCTTTATTTTTACAGCACCCGAAAGGGCCACAGCATTCTTTTATTTTTACAGCACTCCTATATTTTTATAGCATAAAGGACATGGCCACAGCATTCCTTTATTTTTACAGCACCCCTATATTTTTACTGCATACAGGGCAGGGGTACAGTGTTTCTTTATTTTTACAGCACCTGACAGTGACACAGCATTCCTTCATTTTTACAGCACCTGACAGGGACACAGCATTCCTTTATTTTTACAGCACTTGACAGGGCAACAGCATTCCTTTTTTTTACAGCACCCAAAAAGGCCACAGCATTCCTTTATTTTTAAAACACCCGACAGGGCCACATCGTTCCTTTAGTTTTATAGCACTCCTATATTTTTACAGCATAAAGGACAGGGCCACAGTGTTCCTTTATTTTTACAGCACCCCACAGGGCCACATCATTCCTTTATTTTTACAGCACACAGAACAGTGCCCACAACAGCACAAGACAGCACCCCTGTACAGCACAGTACAGCAGCACCCCTGTACAGCACCCCTAAAAGCACTGAACACCACAGTTTAGCACCCCAGTACAGCATCCTAGTGTAGCACAGGACAACAACACCCCTGTGAAGCACCCTTAACAGCACAGGACATCCAAGGACAGTACCCCTGTACAGCACCCCAAACAGCACAGGACCACAGAACAGCACACCTGTACAGCACATGACACTACAGGACAGCACCCCTTTACAGCACCCCTAACAGCACTCAGGATAGCACCCCTAAAGAACACACATTGACCCTATCCAACGCCACCACCCACAGAGAGACAGAGGTCTGTTTCCCTTACTCTCCAAGTCCGGAGTGAAAATATCGGCGACACCCGGCTCCTGAGAATCCGACAGCAGGATGATGATGTTTTGCCTTGTTCTGGGATCCGAGTCTGGTGGGAAGTCCTGAGCCAGACTTTGATCCGGGCTCAGATCCTGTAGTCCAGGGGGGTTCTGATCTTGGAGATCTGAACCCACTCATCCCTAAATTATATGATGTGGTATTTTGTTCTACACATTACCATTTGCCTAAAATAAATGTAGCCCAACTTTACTGCTGGATGAATTAATGCTATTGTGACAGTGCCTCCACTCAAACCTTTGATCTGCTGTGGTATGACAGCGAAGCATAGGCGTGCGCAGCTAATTTTATTAGGGGGTGCACCGCAGGAGGGGTATGTCTAGCACCGCCTTTTGGGCGTATCTAGCACTATTTTACATTCTCTCAGTAAAATCAGTGGCTTAATCTAATTTCTTCCTAGTTCCTAATAAGAAAGTAGATATAATACACCCCAGAGAAATAAAATAAAACATAATAATGTGACCACCAACCAGTACTGACTGTCCGCTACAGCATAACCCTGAGTCCTAGCTGCGGATGTACCCTATCGTCGCTTACACTTCCCCAACCTATCCCTGACCCAGTGGCGGAACTAGATAGTGTTGGGATTAGGTATAGTGGTAGAACGTATGCATTCCCCTCCCCACCCTCACCCCTTGCACCCCCAGCACCTACACCCCGATGTTGAGTGGGCCACTCTGAAAAGAACGGAAGATCTAAGGGGCCAAACATTTAAGTTTTAATATAACAAAAGTAAAGTTTAAAATATACACATGTGACATCAGAGCCACATCTGCCTCTTTCTATGCCAACAGTAGCCTCCTCCGCAGGACACCAGCATTTGTCACACGTCACCATGCTCACTGGCTACTGACAGTAGTGCCCCTTATTTACATTATGCCACACAGTATGAACCAAAATTTGCAATATGTCACATGGTATGAGACGCAATTCCCATTATGTCACACAGTATGAACCAAAATTCACATTACACCACACAGAATGAGCCTAACATTCACATCATGTCAAACGGTATGAGCCACATTCACATTATGCCACATGGTATGAGCTGAAATTCACATTATACCACACACTGTGAGCCAAAAATTCACATTATAATACACAGTATGAGCCGAAATTCATGTTATACCACACAGTATGAGCAGAAAATTCACATTATGATAAACAGTATGAGCTACATTCACGTTACGCCAAATGGTGTGAGCTGAAATTCACATTATGTCACAAGGTATTAGCCAAAATTCACATTACGCCACACAGTATGAGTCGAAATTCACATTATGTCACATGGTATGGCCCGAAATTCACACTATGCCACACAGTATGAGACGAAAATTCACACTATGAAACATAGTATGAGCCGAAATCCACATTATGTCACACGGTATGCGTATAATCACTCTCATCAAAAAAGAAAAGAATGAGATCAAAAAGAAATGAAATATGTGGGTACACTCATAAAAAAAAGAAGAAAGAAAAGGTTTACACATTATATATATATATATATATATATATATATATATATATATATACACTAGCTGAGCCAAGTATTCAGTAGTTTCCTGAGTGCACCTACAGACTATAAGTGCACATGCTTGGCCCAGCTTTTTATTAAAAAAAAAAAAAACATGAAAAAAAAGAAGAATAGAAAGATTACATAATGTACATGGATGTACTGCTTTTTATATATATATATATATATATATATATATATAATTTTATTCCCCTTGGCTGGCCTGCCCCCCTCTCCCCCCCCCCCCGTTCCCCTGCAGCATGCAGTGTGAGGTGACTTACTGCCTCAGTGACACTGACACTGGATGTGTCGTTTGGTCCGACGGCAGCTCCAAGTCCTCCTGAGTGGCGCGTGAAGGCATGGGCAGGGAACCCGCACAGTGCACTGAGAGCGCGGGCGGGGAGGGAGGGCTTGTCACATCGCGAGGCATAGTGCAACGTCAGTCAGTTTCCCCCCCTTGGCCGGACATATACTGTTTAGCGTCCACAGCGGGCACAGGCGCAGCGTGGTGGGAGGAGCAGTGCAGCAATGAGAAGTCCAGGTCTCAGCGGCATCTGTAGCCGGCGTGGCATGTGGGGGGTGCCGGACATAAGGGGGTGCCTGTGCGCACCAGGCACCCCCCGTGCGCATGCCTATGCAGCGAAGAGGGGGGGGGGCGTTTGAGGAACCCCTTGAAATGTACTAGACTGAGACGTCTGCAATGGAAGTTACAATTACACTTGGTTACCAGTTATAGTGGTGTGAGGATTTCTCTCTGCTGTCTTCTGTCTGTCTCGATTCAAGCTCCACAGATGACTGACTAATAATGTGACAATACTACACACCGTTTATAACTTTACTCTTTTATTATATTTACTACATGTAGCATAAGATACGTTTACATACACATGTAACAAAGTATGCAGTTTACAATGCAATAACCCATTCCCTACAACCCTCTTTTACCACTCCTCCCAGTTGTAAGTGATAAAGATGGAAGCCATATTTGTTCATAAGACTCCATTTTATCTGACAAGTTGTTTCAAATTGTTTTTCAGCTTAGAATTGAAACAGGAAAAAGTACAGACACTGCATTTTGTTTGAACCCACATTGTGAAGTTATGACCTTTATCTAAGATATATTTTACGGTAATTTCCTAGCAGAAATATAATGTCAGCAGCTAGACATGTGAGCTTCAAAGGGTATTTGTCAGTTTGCGGTATAGCAGGTGTAAAAATATAACCAGACATATGTAGGTTTCGAGGTTAGCAAAACCCCCTAGTTATTCCACTTAAGAGCACATATAAAAAATATAGACGTTGGCAAAATATATTACGTATAAGATAGAAGTTTTATTAACCAATAGGATTAAGCTTCGTGTTAGGAAACGACGACACGATATGTTAATTGGTATCACTTTATAATGTACTGCTGGTAGGAAATAAAGCTCTCTCTCTGCTCTATTACTTTCCACTATATACACGTGTGGCTAGTTATTACAAAGGTTATTTTGTTGACTGGTCACTGGCTGCAGCCGTGTATGAACCTGATGCTGACTGACTGAATGCGTGCTTGAACTTGGTTAAGCAAAGGGTGCCCTTTCCTGGGCTCCCCTTTATCAATATGGAGGTTCCTAATCCGAGATCCCACATCACCTGTTGAACAGCGGACGACTGAGCGGACGGTTCCTGGACTGAGACTCAAAACCCATGCATGGTACGTAGAGATATTTCTCTGTAGACTCTCATTCCTGTTAACTATCCACTCTGTTCCGCCGGGAGACAGGCATCGGGATCGCACGCACAAAGTTCACTCAGTAAACAGGTTTTTCTCATTTTCATTCTATCTCTTGCTTATATGTGCTTATATATGTGTTATAAAGGCGTAACAATGAATGAATGTGGAAGTAAATTAATTCTGAGTATTTAGAGTGTGTCTGCATATAACCAACTGATGGATTGTTAAACTAAACTTTGCTGCGACCACTGTCTTGTTTTGTCTTATATTGAGAATTAAAACGTAGGTTAAGTTTGTGTTACTGCAGTCTATATGTGTAGGATATTGTAGAAAGACTTTAAAAATAAGTCAGAGTTATGAAACAGACATGTCCCCTTTGTAAGTGTGTAGTACTCTTAGTAAAGGCACACCACGATCAGAAATTTTATTTACATTATATTTGTAGTCCAGGACAATCACCCTTATTCTCTGAACCGTGGGAAGAGGGGTTTAACATTTTTGTACCAATAGGTTGTCATTTTATTCTTGAAGTAAGAAATATTGGAAAAGATTGGTCAGATATACTGTCTGAATTGGAAGGTTCAGAACAATATATTGTACATAATATAAAAGTCTAAGTTGTACTCACAGTAGAATATCATTGCATCTGACTTGCATATATTGCTAGCACCTCAACAAAACACGTCCTGTCGCTTTAAAAATTATAGCGTACAGAGTTAAGAAAAAAAAATCAGGAACGGAAGTCGTTTAAACATTTTTTTTCTCTCTCTCTTCTGTGAGCTGTAACCACAGACTAGTGCGAGCACTGAATGCAAGTTAAATTTCCTGTCAGGATTGTGTCTGCATAGCAATCATACATAAGTTAGGGGAAGGACATCCATGTGTTTTAAAAGCAGTAGTGTACTCTGCAAAAGAAGGGGTTTGGGAAAATAGAGAAAACCCAGATGATGTGTTCATATTGATGGGATGTCATTTCATTCCAAAGGATAGTAACATAGGTAAAAATTGGTTACAGATCACCTCTGTTTCAGGCAATTTTCCTCACAGTTATATCTCTGAGGATCCGTTAGATCCAGGCTACTGATATTTCCCGGATTTTATTGAATTCTTACTGGCCATAAGAATGGGAAATACAAATACTTATCCTTCGGATGAAGCACCTCGGAGTGCCATGGACATTATAAAGAATGTACATGCTGAGCAATGCTTGAAGGGTATGAGACGATTGTTTCAATGGTCAAAAGTGACCACTAATGGCACTAGACCCGGATAGGTTGAAACAAATTAGAGTAACCTATGGGAGATATGTGAAGGATAATAATCTGGAACAAAGTCTTGATTTGTTGATTAAAACAGGTAAATTACTTCGGTATAAGAAAAAGTTAGAAGAGTTAGGACAAACTCAAGAACAAATGGCTCTAATTAATATGGATGATTTTAAAGATGCAGACATATCTGGACAGGAAACAATGATACATAGAGGTCCCAAGAAAACCAAAGGGTATCCGTACTGGGCATGTCCAAATTGTAGACATTGTAACCCACCAGATGATACACTATGTCCAATTAGTCAAACACCTTGGTCCTATAAATGTAAGCCCTGTAAAGAACCAAATATTAGGAAATCTGTTAAATCTAAAAAGTTAATCAGTAAATGGTTGCCAGTGTTGAAAAAAAAAAAAAAGACCTACTAATTATACCTGAAGATGTGCATGCCCCAGACTAATACATTGGTAGACTAAAAATTGTACAGCATGTAATGTCAAGAGACCAAAAATGTCTCCTAACAAAAATGTATGTATGGTCTCAAGCTTGGCATCTGCACCTCCAGTGTATAATTTACTTAAGAATTTGGTCCCTGCAAACTATATCCTGTGTACACATAAGATGCTGTCACACCTGGTGTAGCTGCTGACAGACCTAATCCAGTGCGCCAAAAGTTGCGCTGAACCACTGCATGATATAAAAAAATTCAGAACTGTTAACATAACAGTTACAGAACTCCCTGATGTTAAACAACAATTTATGAAGTTCATTAAACATGTAAAAAAATTAAAAATAATTTAAACCTAGAAATAAAATCCAAAAAGGGTTATAAGTTTTCTGGATCCTGCTTAGTGATGGACAATTGGACTCAGGTGGCATGGAAATGCAAACATAAAACCAGCTGGTGGTAATCTATTCTTTACTCTTTTTTGCCTTCCCATGTGGGCTGGTCTGGTCCGTCATTAAGTAAAACTGGGGTCCAAAAGTCTCAGTTTCAGGCTGCTTTTGTCTCTGAAACTGCATGCTTATCAAATTGTGTAAAGAGATTATTCATAAATTGTAATCAGTGTGTTTGCACTTTTCTGTCATTTTGTGCCACAGAATAGCAAAATATATAGTCTGTAAATTAGATTGGTAAATATGTATTGAATCAGTGGCTACAAATGACTTGTAGACTTCTATGGAAGTGTGTAATATAATGTATTATGTAAGTTCTAATGGTTTATCATTAAACTCCAGCTAACCCCTGTTCGGAGTTGGGAGAGTGCTGGCTCACTCTCAGTGTTTTATTTGTGTGTATAAAATAGTATTCTCTTAATATAAAGTTTTGGATAAGTATAATTAAATGTGTTGTGGCCAAATGAATATTGCCCCAGCTAATAGCAAAGGGCTGTCATAAAACTAAAAATATAACATGTATTTGTATTAAAAAGATCTCCACAGTAAAATTAATATCTCTGTGTCTAAAACAGTAACAGTTCATAGGTAAATAATTAGGAACATGTTACAGATGTAAGAAAAAAATTTCTTTAATGTACAGCTCGTTACTGTTCCAGTTACAGTGTGTAATGAAATGTCAGAGAATCAGGAAGTGTTTGGGTAACTATTACAAGGGGTGGGGCCAAGTGATAAAGTAAACTAGGTATGAGAAGTGGGCAGAACTGTAGTTAAAGTCCATACCCCTAAGATAAAAGTCTGCCCTCATGATACAATTACATTTACATGGTATAAAATCAAGATTGTAACTGTAAACTGTAACAATGCATAAATAATACTTCTAAAAGATGTTAGGTGAACATACATTAACATTGCATCACTGTTGATGCTTGGCATATAACAGTAAAGGAGGGAGGTTTATTTTAGAAATATCTCTATGACGCACCTTACAACAGCTTAAGTCATTTCTAGAATTAATCACCTATTGTACAAAATACATTCCAAGGGCATCACAGAAAACAAAGTTTTATATGATAAAAGAAAAACGTGAGGAAGAGATGGCGCAACTTGTCACTTCTATAGACACACAGAGATGCTTACACAAAATATTCTCACAACCGGAGAAAAATGGGTGAATTGGAGTTCACCTTCCACAAATATGAATTCTAAAAGTATAATAAAAGAAACACAAAAACATAGTGTATTCCAAATTATTTGATTGATGGATCTTTATTACTTCTTGGTCTCACTCACATGATAGAATTGTTTAATTCGCGTGTAGAAATCCATAAGCATGATGAATCAACTTCATAAATATGCACAAAGCATAAAATCCAATTGGCACTTAGAAAAGAGAAATAAAAAATAGTGCAATCCTGTCTGTGTATATTTAAAAGGATAATTTAATAAAAACCACTCACAAAACACAGACTTGATAATAGCATAAAACAAGGAAGAAATTGCATGGACATCAGGGCAAGAGGAAAGCAGCCACCAGCAGCATGGATTATAGTCACCGCAAGTCCCGGTTCACTCGAGGTGTCCCCACGCTGTCAGGTCCGTTCTCCAAGGTTCCAGTCAGTCCAGCACACAAGAGTCCCCAGCTTAAGCGCTTTCGGATAATGTATCCTTCTTCGCATTTTTCTCCAGTTGTGAGAATATTTTGTGCAAGCATCTCTGTGTGTCTATAGAAGTGACAAGTTGCGCCATCTCTTCCTCACATTTTTCTTTTGGTGTATGTTCTTGAGGTGAAACCACGGTGAAGGTTTCTTTGTGTGGGACGAGAGGCTGACACTTGTTAAAAGCGCAAGAAAGATCTCTTGTCTTTTTCTGTAAGTTTTATATGATGCCATCAAAAGAACAACAAGTGTAAGGTATTTTTAAATAAAACCCAAATGTCAAGACTTATTGCTATTCATATATTAAAAAAAGAAATGTAGGGTACATAGAAATAAGTTACAATATGCACCAGACAAAGTACAATTTCTAGGACACTGCATTTCTGCTTATAGTAAGCATATCACTACAAAAAGGAGGAAAATTATTTCAAAAGTTAAACCTCCTCAAACATGTAAACAACTCATATCCTTTTAGGACTGATCACTTATTGCAAAGAGTGAATTGTAGGCGCATCACAAAAACTACTAGTGTTATATGATGCCCTAAAGGGACAAAATGCACAAGGTGCATTACTCATAACACAAGAACAGCTAAATGCTTTTTGTCAGCTAAAAACAAACATAATATCAGCACCAGCACTGGGACTTCCTGATTATGCAAGGCCTTTCAATTTGTTTTGTTGTGAAATTTCAGGCCATAAAAAAAATATATATATATTAACGCAGGTACATGGTGACAAACAGCGACCCCTAGCGTATTACTCAGTACAGTTAGACCCAGTCATACGGGCAGCACCAACATGTGTCAAGTCAGTAGCAGCAGCAGAGTTATTGTTAGACAAAGCTGCTGATATTGTTCTGGTCATCCCTTAACTGTACAGGTGCCTCACTCAGTGACTGAAATTCTGAACCAAGCGCAGACTAAACATTTATCTGCTGCTAGACTAACCAAATATGAAGTAGCATTGCTTACACCATCCAATGTCACCATAAAACATTGTACTTCTTTGAACCCAGCTACATTATTGCCGCTGGTTTCAAAAGAGGGGAATTGTGCGAGTGATGATGAAATGACAGGCACAGAAAACCAATCAAATTTTTCAATCTCTACACACGCTCAAGAACATGATTGTATAGAGTTAATGACCCTTGAAGCCGCAAGTACACCAGAAATACAGGAACATCCTCTATTAAATGCAGATTTACATTTATTTGTGGATGGCTCCAGGTACTATGTGGATGGGGAACCTCATACAGGTTTTGCAGTTACCACAGAGACAGACATCTTAATACAAGAACCCTTGCCATCAGGTAGTTCAGCACAGGAAACAGAGCTTAGGGCACTGATGGCAGCCTGTATTTATGCTAAAGGTCAAACAGTTAATGTTTATACAGACTCAGGGTACTGCTTTGGTATTGCCCATGACTATGCAGTTATCTGGAAGAGCGGAAATTTTATAGGCTCTTCAGGAAAACCAATAAAACATGCAAACTGTATTAGAGCATTATTTGCTGCCTTTCAATTGCCAAAGAAATTAGCAGTTATAAAGGTCAAAGCGCACACTAAAGAGGATACTGCAGAGGTCAGAGGAAACGCTCTAGCTGATCAGGCTGCAAAAGCTGCAGCAGTCCAGCCTCTGCCAGACACTCAGGTGATGTTAACTGTCACACCAGAGTCATTAGACTTACAGTTATTGTGCAAATTACAAGCACAGGCCTTAGGCAAGGAGAAAAAGGATTGGGAAAAATTAGGTGGGCGAATACACGGTGACAGGTGGATGGTGGAGAACCGTATCTGTTTACCACGCTCACTTTACCCAGTCTTAGCACAAATATTACATAAAAAACTCACCAATCAAGAGATGCAATGGTGAGGATTCTGAACCAGCATTGGGTGGCACCAGGTTTCACACAGGCAGCACAAGCTTATGTTGCAGGGTGTGTAACTTGTGCTTTACATAACCCAGGAAAGGTTGTGAAGGTACCAGCAAAAAGTACCCCACAAACTTGCTACCCCTTTCAGAGATTACAAATAGACTTTATCCAGTTACCCAAATGTTCTGGGTATAAAAATGTACTTGTGTGCAAAGACCTATTCTCAAATTGGGTTGAAGCTTGGCCTTGTAGAGCAGCAAACGCCAAAAACAGTTGCAAAGAAGATAATGCAAGAAGTAATATGTAGATATGGAGTACCTTAAGTTATTAAAAGCAACAGAGGTACCCATTTCACAGGAAAAGTATTAGGCAAAATTCTGTCAGATTTAGGTGTTACTCAGGCCTTTTACACTCCGTATAGGCAGAGTAGTAAACATGTAGAAAAACTTATTACCTTAAAACTAAAGCTATAAAAATAAGTTACAGAAACAGGCAAAACATGGCTAGAAGGTTTACCCATTGCTCTGTTCTCACAAATACTTCAAGTGAAAAGCATGGGTTAATACCATATGAAATCTTATTTTGGTATTGTTGCTAGAACAGTATGTTATTTTCCCCAGCAGCTTCTGCATGAGCATGGTTACTTAACTTATTATGTAATGCATATATAACAGCAACCAACCAAATTGCACGGCAAAGTTTTTGATTCTATTCCAGACACCAACTGTTCCCAAGACTCACATGAACTAAAGCAAGGTGATTGGGTGGTCACTAAGAAAAAGAAAGTCTCTTGAACCCAAATTCAAAGGACCGTTTTAAGTTCTGTTGACTACCGCCACTTCAGTCATGTTAAGTGAAAAAGACTCGTGAATAGACGCATCTCATTGCAAGAAAGTGACAAAGGAAGTATTAGCCAATCACGATACATAATCAAAATATATAGATACAATTTAAGAGGCCCCAGGCCATATAAGGGTCTGGGGGATGTATAATGTGTTACTCAGTTCTTCTTGTTAGCATGGTTATTCTTATATAAACAGTAATGATTGATCCTTACTTATATGAGGAGTCAAGTGCAATAATCAGTAACTATGCCAAAAATAACAGAACAAAAAGAAATATATATACACAACTAACTACCCTTACTCCACCTGAAATGTCTACACATAGGATGTCAGCAATTACCCAGGTAAAGACATATAGGCATAAAAGATGCTGGTCATTAAATGTAAAACAGGACCAATATAAACAGTTGTCACCAATTGTTTACTGTATCTGCAGGCTAGTATGTCACTTTGCAGACCATCTATGAAGTAAAATGTTGTACTTATTTAATAAATTATACTAGCCCAGAAGATATTATTGATGAAAAGATAAATGAAGTAATACAGTTGAAAAATCAGTTCGCTACTAATCATAATTATACCAGTGTATTTCCAAATTCTTTCTTTTCTTGGTTTTATAAACACTATACAACCAATTGCTTTTCAGAAATATTATCTATTGTTGCTAAGGAACTTGTTTTGCTATTAATTGCATATTTTAAGGCTTATTATGTGGATACTGACACTAAAATGTTTTTCTACCTAAGGCATTGCTGAAACTGCTAAACCGCAACCAATTTATATGAAACTTATTGGAGGAGCTATAATATACAATTCCACATTCTTCTACTGTGAGACCTGCCATACCAGATACACAGAAGCTTCCAGCTGTCCCTACTGTTATGATGACGTAATCTAATGAACTTTGCTGTCACAATGTTGAGTCAAAAAGACTTTCAAGGACTATTGAGCAAGGACTATGAACATTATAATGATTCCATCCTCAAAAGACTCCTCTGCTTTATGAACTTTCTTTTGTGGTTAGGGATAAGAAAATAGGGAACTTTGGTTCTGCCCAAGCATAGGGATGTTGAATGGACTAGCCCATGCCTGGAGTGCCCTTATGGTACACCAGTCGTGAAAGTAGGTGTCCCTATAGAATCAATGACCAGGTAAAGGAAGGGTAAATTAAAATTAGAAACAAAGAGGGGAAGTTGATAAAGATGGAAGCCATATTTGTTCATAAGACTCCATTTTATCTGACAAGTTGTTTCAAATTGTTTTTCAGCTTAGAATTGAAACAGGAAAAAGTACAGACACTGCATTTTGTTTGAACCCACATTGTGAAGTTATGACCTTTATCTAAGATATATTTTACGGTAATTTCCTAGCAGAAATATAATGTCAGCAGCTAGACATGTGAGCTTCAAAGGGTATTTGTCAGTTTGCGGTATAGCAGGTGTAAAAATATAACCAGACATATGTAGGTTTCGAGGTTAGCAAAACCCCCTAGTTATTCCACTTAAAAAAAATATATAAAAAATATATATATAAAATATATAAAAAATATAAAAAATAAAATAATATACAACATATAATATAAAATAATATAATAATATAAAATAATATATAACATATAAAAAATATAGACGTTGGCAAAATATATTACGTATAAGATAGAAGTTTTATTAGCCAATAGGATTAAGCTTCGTGTCAGGAAACGACGACACGATATGTTTATTGGTATCACTTTATAATGTACTGCTGGTAGGAAATAAAGCTCTCTCTCTGCTCTATTACTTTCCACTATATACACGTGTGGCTAGTTATTACAAAGGTTATTTTGTTGACTGGTCACTGGCTGCAGCCGTGTATGAACCTGATGCTGACTGACTGAATGCGTGCTTGAACTTGGTTAAGCAAAGGGTGCCCTTTCCTGGGCTCCCCTTTATCATAAGTATATATTTGCAAATATATGTAATAATTGTTCCGTGCACGGCAGTTCCCTTGGTCTGTATGGCCCCAGTTCTGACTTTGGGAGCAGAGTACGGTATACTTGGCGAGTTATATACTCCCTAGTAGGGCTTCCTTGACCCGTAAGTTACTCAAAAGTCTCTCCCTTCCTGTCAATAGGGGGCAATAGTAGCCTTATGTTCGGCGCACTAACTCCCTGTGCAACGCCCTTTCATTGTCCCAGACGTCTATGGTTCACGGGGCTCCAATGTACTTATCTGAAGCAATAAGTCAATGGCATTGAAGGCTCCTCTATGTTACATCAACGGACTATCAGGTATCCCTATTGCTCCTAAAGTCTCATCTCCATTTCTACAAAGGGTGCTAGCACATCGAACCTCCTTAGGGCATCCCTGGTACACTGGCTGTTATCTACTGGTATAGCTGGTGGTAGTTTGGTATCTCTCTCTCCTGCACAGCATCCTCCTCAATTGTAGTTTAAACTCTGGGAGCTGGGTATAGCCATCAGTGGGACTCTTTCTACTGATGGGATGCCTTCCTGTGTCCTCTCAGTGATGGAGGGGGGAACAATCAGGTGGGTGCACACTTTTGTTAGCGATCCTTCCCTATATATATAGTGACAGGAGACGGCGCTTAGCTGACATAACCACACTACCTATGGACAATCCTAGGATGCTGCCCGTAGATTTATGGGTTACTGTCTCTGCCTCCTTGGGCCGATGTGAGGGGGTAATTGGTTGGCAGTCACAGTTTATGCTGGCTGCTGCTGTCCCTTGCATCTGTGTCGGACACATTGCTGAGGGGGCTCATTAAATGCAGCCTTCTCTCCCGCTGAGTGGTACCATCTCCAGCTGCTCCCGTTAGTGGTCGACCAGTGAATAGCAGCGGCTCTGTAGTGACGAGTCTCCTACCGTGGGCGGTCCCGGTCAGCCATCAAACCAACCCGACTGTCCATGGGGAATTGGGGCCGTCCCCGCTCTCAGCGGCTCCACCACTGGCTATCACAGGAACTGCTCTGGTCAGCGCCACTCCCCCAGCTCTGTGGTCTAAGGACCCCAGCTGCGGCAGCAATCACAAACATCGGTGATGTCCCACTGTCTCTGCTCACTCCACCAATCAGCTCTCTCCATTACTGCTCCTGCTGGTGCACCTCCTATCCCTCAACAATTGGTATCAACCCCCTCATCCGGGTCTCTTGTTATCTCCCTGGGCCCGGGGTGTTATGGCTTTGCAGCTTTGCCGAGCTGCTACTTGGTCAGGGTCGAACATGTTTGCAAAGTTCTACAAGTTCAATACTGTTGACTCTGAGGACCTACAGTTTGGTCATTCAGTTTTGCAGGAGCCTCCGCGCTCTCCCTCCCATACTGTGAGCTTTGGTACATCCACATGGTACTAATGTGGACCCCAGCATCTTCTAGGATGTAAGAGAAAATAAGATTTTAATTACCTACCAGTAAATCCTTTTCTCGTAGTCCATAGAGGATGCTGGGCGCCCGCCCAGCGCTTCGTTCTCCTGCTATAAGTTACTTAAGTTCAGTGCGGCCTTGTTACTTGGTTAAGTGCTGAATTGTTACTTGTTTAAGTACTGTTGTTCAGCTGTCACTGATCTGTTCAAGCTGGTTTGCTTGGTTTGCCTTGTTATGAGTGAGCTGGTGTGAATCTCACCACTATCTGTGTATTTCCTTCTCTCGAAGTATGTCCGTCTCCTCGGGCACTGTTTCTAGACTGAGTCTGGTAGGAGCGGCATAGAGGGAGGAGCCAGCCCACACTGTTAAACTCTTAAAGTGCCCATGGCTCCTGGTGGACCCTTTTATACCCCATGGTACTAATGTGGACCCCAGCATCCTCTACGGATTATGAGAAAAAGATTTACCGGTGGGTAATTAAAATCCTATTTTCTTTAATAGATCAGGGCATGAATCCTGAAGCTACTGTATTCTCTATGAGACAAACCCTGTGCCTAATTGAATTCATCTTTTACTTTAAACAATAGGGATTTATATAACAATAGAGATTCCTGCAGGGACGTTTTAAGAGAGGAGGGGACCCGCGTGCAACCTCCTTTGTAGGGACCCTCCTCTCTGGCAGCATGTACACTCTGGCATAATGTCAGAGTCTACTGCACAGGTCTCCAGGAACAAGGCTCCTGCGCCTTGTTCCCAGTGACATCTCCAATGCGCAAGCACAAATCACTCGGAAATGGCTGTGGGGGCCATTTTCCAAGTGATTTATGTCAGCACTGCAAGGCTGCCGCTGTGGGACTCCAAAGGGGTAAGTATAATATATGGGTGCAGAGTGTGCGTGTGGGTCCCCCTGGACCCTGGGGCCCATGTGCACCTCACACACTGCACCCATTATTGAAATGCCTATGGATTCCAGCCTGGCACAGCTGCATGTATCACATACTGTATGCCGAAGATGATGGCCCTGATTCTTTTATTTATTTATTTTACCTCTTTTTAGGACCAGGGAAGGTCCTTCTTGTTGGAATATGTATGTACAACTGTTGATGGTATGGCAATGTGATGGTACACACCAGCAGAAGTCCTGAATTAATGAACAGCCCTGTACTTAACCAGTGGGGTGGTTTATTCACCAGTAATGGGATTTCTACAGCCATACTTACAGTTATCCTTACAAAGACTCTCAGTACAGAGCAGAGCTTGAGTGGAAAGGTCACCAGCTGGTAACTGTATGTGAGTATAGTTACATAGTTAGTGAGGTTGAAAAAAGACAAGATGTCCATCGAGTTCAACCTGTATTTTAACTTATAAATCACTTAGATGCTGTATCCTTGGATATTTCTATCAGTTAGGAATTTATCTAATCCATTTTTGAACTTATTTAGTGAGTCCACCATTACTACCTTCTCTGGTAGAGAATTCCAGATCTTGATTGTTCTTACTGTGAAGAACCCTTTCCTCTGTTGTGTATGAATTTTTTTTTCTTCTAAACCTCAGGGTGTGTCCGGTGTAGCGGTTTTTTTTTTGTAAACAGAACGTCTGATAAGTCCTTGTATTGTCCATTAATGTATTTATAAATGATAATAATGTCCCCTCTCAGCCTCCTCATTTCCAGTGTAAACATATCTAACCTTATTAGTCTTTCCTCATAATTCAGTGCCTCTAACCCAGAGGTTCTCAAACTCGGTCCTCGGGGGCACACACAGTGCATGTTTTGCAGGTAACCCAGCAGGTGCACAGGTATATTAATTACTCACTGACACATTTTAAAAGGTCCACAGGTGGAGCTAATTATTTCACTTGCGATTCTGTGAGGAGACCTGCAAAACATGCACTGTGTGTGCCCCCGAGGACCGAGTTTGAGAACCTCTGCTCTAACCCCTTAACCAGTTTGGTTGCTCACTTCTGAAGCCTTTCGCGTTCCAAGATATCTTTTTTATAGTGTGGTGCCCAGAACTGTACACAATATTCCAGGTGTGGCCGCACCAATGATTTATACAGTGACAGGATTACACTCTCATCACTTGTCTCCATTCTCCATTTTATGCATGCTAACACCTTATTTGCTTTTGTTGCTGCATTTTGACACTGTGTACTGCTACTACAGTAAGTCTATTATCAATGAGCACACCCAAATCATTTTCAACTATGGTTATCCCTACATTTTCCCCATTTAATTTATAGGCTGTCCAATTATTCTTAGTCCCACAGTGCATAACTTTACATTTTTCTATATTGAAACTCATTCCCCATTTGTCTGCCCAGACCTCCAGTCTGGATAAATCATTTCGCAGAGACTCAACTTCCTTGTCTGAATTAATTATTCAATACAGTTTAGTATCGTCTGCGAAAATTGACACTGTGCTTTCTAGGCATACTCCCAGGTCATTGATGAATATGTTAAACAGCAATGTCCCGAATACTGAACCCTGCGGTTTTCCACTAAGCACTGAGGCCCATTCAGAAAACATCCCATTTAGCACCACTTGCTGTTTTCTGTTATACAGCCAATTACTTAGCCAAGTACAAATAGTTTTTTTCACCCCAAGCTCTCTCAATTTGACAATTAGTCTCTTATGTGGCACTGTGTCAAAGGCCTTAGCAAAGGCCAAAAATACCACATCCACTGCTTTACCCTGATCAATATTGTCACTCACTTTCTCATAGAAGCTTATTAAGTTTGTTTGGCATGACCTGTCCTACACAAAACCATGTTGGTGCCTATTAATAACCTTGGAGGTATCTAAGTACTCCAGTATACTATCCCTTAATATTCCTACCATTATTTTCCCCACTATTGATGTCAAACTTACCGGTCTATAGTTGCTGGGATGAGTTTTATTTCCCTTTTTAAATATTGGGACTACCTCTGCTGTACGCCAGTCTTTTGGTATCATTCCTGATGTAATTGACTCACTGAAAATCAAATATAGGGGCCTCAATAGCTCTGAGTTTAGTTCCATAAGAACAGTGGGGTTCTTTAAAGGAAGAAGGTGAATGCAACATAGGTCCCAGTATATTAATAACATTATTAGTATTATTATTTACTTATATACTGCAGTGCCAGCATATTCAGTTGCACTTTACAATTGGTACATTGTATATTTACTTTTACTATTTAGTGCTCGACATCTACAGTCTCGTAACTGGATTGCTCTTCTTGGTCTCATAACTCGGCTACATTCTATTAGCTTAAAAATAATAAATAATCCAGTCCCCATTGTATATTTATTATATGAAAATAATAACTTGATACATGTAGGGGCATATTATTTAATTATTGGGTTCTAGACTTCATAGTTAAATGTTCTTATTGCCGCTTATCACAGCAATAAGCACCTGCAAATATTACATACCTCCTAACTTTGGAGTATAGCAAATCAGGACCTCCATGCATTCCAAAGGCACGCAGGTCCAAAAAGGGGGTGGAGTCTTTACAAAAGGGGGTAGAGCCTCACTGCACCTCCCGCTCGCTTCACTGTGGGGGCATGCCCAGCTGCCCCTAGGCTCTCCATGTACTGTGACTAGATGCCCTGTATCTGTTCACCTGCTGCTCTGTGGTGTGTGCTCCCCTACCTCTTCCCACCACGGCACACTGTGGCCCGAGGGTTGGACAGCAGGATAGTCCCCTGGTTGTTTTAATGGGGGACCACAGCATACTATATATTTCACAAATATTCCTTGATATGATTAACAGCCACCAGCAATGGTTTTGCCTATTACATTGGCCATAAATAATTTGAATTGGTCCTGGACCACCAATCCAAGGCACCTCTGCAAGTGTCCACAGGGTGCCACGGCACACAGTTTGAGAACCACTGCCCTATAGTATTAACTGAAGTTCATAACTGCATGTGAATGGTTATTAACATTTTCCAATCCATTAGACTAAAGGAATTAAATTAAGGTATGGAGGGGACAATCCCATCTTCACAGCACTCACTGTTATGGTGCTGCCCACAGGAGAGATCAATATTGCTGCTGATGCCTATTACAGTACTGGGCACGCAGGGCTCTACAGTCCTTGGCTACACAAGTGCACACTATAAAGAGTGTTTGTTTTTAGAAACATTGTAGTTAGAAAAAACTGTAGGGAACAAAAGTCCTATTGTAAACTTTACATAAAAAGTAAGGAAAGAGCCCAGCTCCAATACATAATTTAACTATTTGCCTTACAGTAGCTTTGTGCTTTCCCACTGAGCCCCACAGCCAGGGGTGATGTTCAGTGGAGTTTCTTTATTTACTGTGTCTTTGTTTTCTTTCAGCAATGAGACATGTGAAATGAATTCTGAGATCTTGATAAGTCAAATGCATTTATTTTATAATATTCAAGAAATCATTCCCCATTCTGCCTAGATGCTGAAATCACAGCAGGGAAAGTCTTTTCAGTTTTTCAGAGTACATAAACAGTCTTAGAGCCACTCTTTTCTATGTATTTTTCCAGCAAACATCTATGCTTCTAATATTATTATTATTATTATTATTATTATTATTATTATTATTATTTTATTTTTTGTCAGCCTTTTTCTTTTCTGGTAACTAAATCAGCAATACGGTGTAAGTAACTTCATTGATGATAGGCAGAAACTGCAGTTCTCCTAGTGCTCCTTGATTATCATTGATTATCCCCTCAGGCTTATTCCAAGGTGTTTTCAGTGGTGCAATTTGAGGTTAAGGGAGATGTCACACAATTAAAATACAGGATTTTTTTAATGCTGAATTTAATTGCTAAAGCACTTACACATACGTACTGATGAATGGAGACTCGTAATTAGCATCTATGTACTCTGCAATTGCATGTTCTGAGTCTTTGTATCATTATTTAGCAATTAAATGCTGCATATAAAAGTCGGTGTTTTAATTAGAGATGAGCGGGTTTGGTTCTCAGAGAACCGAACCATACTGGACTTCACCATTCGAGCCCGGATTCGAGTCAGGCTCGGGTTTTCCCACCTGACTCGGAAACCAGAACGAGGCTAAACGTCATCATCCCACTGTTGGATTCTCGCAAGGTTTGGATTCCATATAAGGAGCCGTGCGTCCCCGCCATTTTAACTCTGGCATTGGAGAGTTTAGAGCAGGCCTGGCCAACCTGTGGCTCTCCAGATGTTGTGAAACTACACATCCCAGCATGCCCTGTCACAGTTTTAGGATTCCCTAATAGCAAAACTGTGGCAAAGCATGATGGTACTTGTAGTTTTACAACAGCTGGAGAGCCACAGGTTGGCCAGGCGTGGTTTAGAGAGAGGATGTGTCTCTGTTCTCTCAGTGTCCGTGTCTTGTGCTGTATTTGTCCAGTCACAGTGGTTGTGTCCTCTTGCTGCCATATGTCCACTGCTGCTGTGTTGTACTGCATCAGTTCAGTGGTGGCGTATTGTGCTGCATCAGTCCAGTGGTAGTGTTCTGTGCATCAGCCATCAGTCATTCCAGTGACCAGGCAGTCACAGTAGATGTGTCCTCTTGCTGCCATATGTCCATTGCTGCTGTGTTGTGCTGCATCAGTTCAGTGGTGGTGTATTGTGCTGCATCAGTCCAGTGGTGGTGTCTTGTGCTGCACCAGTCTAGTCACAGTGCTGGTGTCCTCTGCTGCCATATGTCCAGTGCTGTTGTATAAGTCCAGTCCAGTGGTGCTGTGTTGTGCTGCATCAGTCCAGTGGTGGTGTGTTGTGCTGCATCAGTCCAGTGGTAGTGTCTTGTGCATCAGCCATCAGTTATTCCAGTGACCAGGCAGTCACAGTAGATGTGTCCTCTTGCTGCCATATGTCCATTGCTGCTGTGTTGTGCTGCATCAGTTCAGTGGTGGTGTATTTTGCAGCATCAGTCCAGTGGTAGTGTCTTGTGTATCAGCCATCAGTTATTCCAGTGACCAGGCAGTCACAGTAGATGTGTCCTCTTGCTGCCATATGTCCATTGCTGCTGTGTTGTGCTGCATCAGTTCAGTGGTGGTGTATTTTGCTGCATCAGTCCAGTGGTAGTGTCTTGTGTATCAGCCATCAGTTATTCCAGTGACCAGGCAGTCACAGTGGATGTGTGCTCTTGCTGCCATATGTCCATTGCTGCTGTGTTGTGCTGCATCAGTTCAGTGCTGGTGTACTGTGCTGCATCAGTCCAGTGGTAGTGTCCTGTGCATCAGCCATCAGTCATTCCAGTGACCAGGCAGTCACAGTGGTATACTCTGCATCCATATGTCCACTGCTGTCATATAATAATAATAATAATAATAAAAATAATAACAACAACAACAACAACAACAACAACAACAACAACAAGTCCCTTACAGTGTTGCTGTGTTGTCCTGCATCAGACCAGTGGTAATGGTGGTCTTTCCGAGTTGTTCGCTCGTTGCCGATTTTCTCTATATTGCGATTAGTCGCTTACTGCGCATGCGCAATGTTCGCAGAGCGCATGCGCTTAGTTATTTTACTCAAAAGTTAGGTATTTTACTCACGGCATTACGAGGTTTTTTCTTCGTTCTGCTGATCGTAGTGTGATTGACAGGAAGTGGGTGTTTCTGGGCGGAAACTGGCCGTTTTATGGGAGGGTGTGAAAAAACGCTGCCATTTCTGGGAAAAACGCGGGAGTGGCTGGAGAAACGGGGGAGTGTCTGGGCGAACGCTGGGTGTGTTTGTGACGTCAAACCAGGAACGACAAGCACTGAACTGATCGCACTGGAAGAGTAAGTTTCGAGCTACTCAGAAACTGCAAAGAAAAATCTTTTCGCAATATTGCGAATACTTCGTTCGCAATTCTGCTAAGCTAAGATTCACTCCCAGAGGGCGGTGGCTTAGCGTGTGCACTGCTGCGAAAAGCGGCTAGTGAGCGAACAACTCGGAATGAGGGCCAATGTCCTGTGCATCAGCCATCAGTCATTCCAGTGACCAGGCAGTTACAGTGGTATACTCTGCTGCCATATGTCCCCTGCTGCTGTATAATAATAATAATAATAATAATAATGACAACAACAACAAGTACCTTACAGTGTTGCTGTGTTGTGCTGCATCAGACCAGTGGTAATGTCCTGTGCATCAGCCATTCCAGTGACCAGGCAGTCACAGTGGTATACACTGCTGCTATATGTCCACTGCTGCTGTGTAATAATAATAATAACAACAACAAGCCCCTTACAGTGTTGCTGCTGTATAATTATCTGTGTTGTCCTGCATCAGACCAGTGGTAGTGTCCTGGGCATCAGTCAGTCCAGTGACCATTCACAGTGGTGGTGTCCTCTGCTTCCATATGTCCAGTGCTGCTGTATAATATGTCCCTTACAGTGTTGCTGTGTTGTGCTGCATCAGGCCAGTGGTAGTGTCCTGTGTATCAGCCATCAGTCATTCCAGTGACCAGGCAGTCACAGTGGTTTTCTCTATTGCCATATGTCCAGTGCTCCTGTGCCGCATATTGTGTTATAAAACACCAGAAAAATAATGGAGAACAAAACTTGAGGATAAAACAGGGAAAGATCAAGAACAACTTCCTCCTAGTGCTGAAGATGCTGCCACTAGCCATGACATAGACGATGAAATGCCATCAACGTCGTCTGCTAAGGCCGATGCCAAATGTGATAGTAGAGGGCATGAACAAGATCAAAAAAGCCAAAGATCAGTAAAAAGACCCCAAAAAAGAAATTTAAATGGTCTGAGGAGAAATGTAAACTTGCCAATATGCCATTTTTCGACACGGAGTGGCAAAGAACGGCTAAGGCCCTGGCCTACGTTCATGACTAGTGGTTCGGCTTCACATGACAATGAAAGCCATTATCCTCCCGCTAGAAAATTTTAAAGAGTTAAACTAGAAAAAGCACAGAAAAGAACTGTGCATTCTGAGATAGTATCAAATCCCCAAGGAGAGTCCAAGTGTGTCGGCGGTTGTGATGCCTGACAGTCCTAACACTGGACGGGAAGAGGTGGCTCCTTTCACCATTTGCACGCCCCCTGCAAGTGCTGGAAGGAGCACCCACAGTCCAGTTCCTGATATTCAAATTGAAGATATCACTGTTGAAGTATCCCAGGATGAGGATATGGGTGCTGCTGGCGCTGAGGAGGAAGTTGACGATGAGGATTCTGATGGTGATGTGGTTTGTTTAAATGAGGCACCGCGGGGGAGACACCTGTTGTCTGTGGGATGAAGAAGCCCATTGTGATGCCTCAGTCAATCTGTAATAAGTTGGGGTAAGGATGTTAACCACCTAGGAACATCCTCCTTTATACGTTACCTGCAGCGCATTCATCAGAAGTCAGTGTCAAGTTGTGAAACTTTGGGTAAGAGCGTAAGCAGTCCTCTGACAACTAAATCCCTTCTAACTCTTGTACCCAAGCTCCTGAAAGCCACACCACCAACTCCCTCAACGTCAACTTCCTCCTCAGCCATGAACGTCAGTAGTCCTGCAGGCCATGCCCCTGGCAAGATTGACGAGTCCTCTCCTAACTGGGATTCCTCCGTAGGATCCTTGAGTGGTACGCCTGCTGTTGCTGCCACTGCTGTTGCTGCTGGGAGTCAATCGTCATCCCAGATGGGAAGTCAGAAGACCACTTGTACTACTTCAACTAAGCAATTGACTGTCCAACAGTCCTTTGTGAGGAAGATAAAATATGACAGCAGTCATCCTGCTGCAAAGCGGATAACTGAGGCCTTGACACTTATCTTGGTGTCAGACGTGCATCCGGTATCCGCTATTAGTGCAGTGGGATTTAGACAATTGATGAAGGGATTGTGTCCCCGGTACCAAATCCCATCTAAGTTCCACTTCAGTAGGCAGGCGATACCGAGAATGTACAGAGACGTCAGAAAGTATCACCAGTGTCCCAAAAAATGCGCTTGTATCCAGTGTCCACTTAACCACGGACATGTGGAACAGGGCAGACTAAGGACTATATGACTGTGACAGCCGACTGGGTAGATGTATTGCCTCCCACAGCAACAACAGCAGCAGCAGAGGTACCTGTAGCAGCATCTCGCAAATCCAAACTCGTTTCTAGTCAGGTTACGCTGTGTATCACTTCTTTCCATAAGAGGCACACCACTGACAACCTCTTACGGAAACTGAGGGACATCATCGCGCATTGGCTTACCCCACTTAGACTCTCCTGGGGATTTGTGATATCGGAAAACTCTACCAATATTGTGTGTGCATTACAACTGGGCAAATTCCAGCACGTCCCATGTTTTGCACATACAATTAATTTGGTGTAGCAGAATTTTTTGAAAAATGACAGGGGTGTACAGGAGATGCTGTCAGTGGCCCAGAAAATTGCGAGCCACTTTCGACATTCTGCCACCACGTGCCGAAGACTGGAGAACCAGCAAATACTCCTGAACCTGGCCTGCCATCACCTGAAGCAAGAGGTGGTAACGATGTGGAATTCAACACTATATATGCTTCAGAGGATGGAGGAGCAGCAAAAGGCCATTCAAGCCTATACATCCACCTACGATATAGGCAAAGGAGGGGGAATGCACCTGACTCAAGCGCAGTGGAGAATGATTTCAGTATTGTGCAAGGTTCTGCAACCCTTTGAACTTGCCACGTGTGAAGTCAGTTCAGACACTGCCAGCTTGAGTCAGGTCATTCCCCTCATCAGGCTTTTGCAGAAACAGCTGGAAAAATTAAAGGAGGAGCTAAGATGGAGCAATTTCGCTAAGTATGTGGGACTTGTGGATGGATCCCTTAATTTGCTTTGCCAGGATTAAAAGTGTGGTCAATCTGATGAAATCAGAGCACTACATTTTGGCCACCCTGCTCGATCCTAGGTCTAAAGCCTACGTTGTATCTCTCTTTCCGGCAGACACAAGTGTGCAGAGGTGCAAAGACCTGCTTGTGAGTAAATTGTCAACTCAAGCGTAACGTGACCCGTCTACAGCCTCTCCTTCAATTTCTCCCACCACTGGGGCTGCAAGGAAAAGGATAAGATTTCCTAGCTCACCCGCAGGCGGTGATGCAGGGCAGTCAGGAGCGAAAGCTGACATCTGGTCCGGAGTGAAGCAGGGCAGTCAGGAGCAAAAGCTGACATCTGGTCCGGACTGAAGGACCTGCCAACGATTACGGACATGTCTACTGTCACTGCATATGATTCTGTCACCATTGAAAGAATGTTGGAGGATTATATGAGTGACAGCATCCAAGTAGGCATGTCAGACAGTCTGTATGTATACTGGCAAGAAAAAGAGGCAATTTGGATGCCCTTGCACAAACTGGCTTTATTTTACCTAAGTTGCCCCCCCACCCCCTTCAGTGTGTACTCCGAAAGAGTGTTTAGTGCAGCCGGTAACCTTGTCAGCGATCGGCATAGCAGGTTACTTCCACAAAATGTGGAGAAGATGATGTTCAACAAAATTAATTATAAATTCCTTCAGGAAGACCTTGACCAGCAATTGTCTCTGGAAAGTACACGGGGACCTGTGATGGTGGATTCCAGTGGGGACGAATTAATACTCTGTGAGGAGGGGGATGTGTACAGTGAAAGGGGTGAGGAATCGGAGGATGAGGTCGACATCTTACCTCTGTAGAGCCAGTTTGTGCAAGGAGAGATTGAGTGCTTCTTTTTTGGTGGGGGCCCAAACAAACCACTCATTTCAACCACAGTCATGTGGCAGACCCTGTCGCTGAAATGATGGGTTTGTTAAAGTGTGCATGTAATGTTTATACAACATAAGGGTGGGTGGGAGGGCCCAAGGACAATTCCATCTTGCATCTCTTTTTCTTCTTTCCATCATGTGCTGTTTGGGGACTATTTTTTTAAAGTGCCATCCTGTCTGACACTTCCGTATATGTCCAGTAGTACTACCATTTAATTCCAGTTATTTGGACATATAATTCCAGTGATTTGGAGGTATAATGCCAGTGATTTTGCCATTTAATTCCAATGATATTGCCATTTAATTCCAGTGATTTTGACGTATAATTCCAGTGATTTTGACGTATAATTCCAGTGATTTGGACGTATAATTCCAGTGATTTTGCAGTATAATTCCAGTGATTTGGACGTATAGTTCCAGTGATTTTGCCATTTAATTCCAGTGATTTTACCATTTAATTCCAGTGATTTTGCCGTATAATTCCAGTGATTGGGACGTATAATTCCAGTGATTTTGACGTATAATTCCAGTAATTTTGCAGTATAATTCCAGTGATTTGGACGTATAATTCCAGTGATTTTGCAGTATAATTCCAGTGATTTGGATGTATAATTCCAGTGGAAATTGTTTGTGTCGCTTGGCTTAGTCATACAGCTACCTCATTGCACCTCTTCGACATCTTTGTATGAGGTGCTGTTTGGGGCCTTTTTTTTATTTCTGCCCTCCTGTCTGACACTTCCGTATATGTCCAGTAGTACTACCATTTAATTCCAGTTATTTGGACATATAATTCCAGTGATTTGGAGGTATAATGCCAGTGATTTTGCCATTTAATTCCAATGATATTGCCATTTAATTCCAGTGATTTTGACGTATAATTCCAGTGATTTGGACGTATAATTCCAGTGATTTTGCAGTATAATTCCAGTGATTTGGACGTATAATTCCAGTGATTTTGCCATTTAATTCCAGTGATTTTACCATTTAATTCCAGTGATTTTGCCGTATAATTCCAGTGATTGGGACGTATAATTCCAATGATTTTGACGTATAATTCCAGTAATTTTGCAGTATAATTCCAGTGATTTGGACGTATAATTCCAGTGATTTTGCAGTATAATTCCAGTGATTTGGATGTATAATTCCAGTGGAAATTGTTTGTGTCGCTTGGCTTAGTCATACAGCTACCTCATTGCACCTCTTCGACATCTTTGCATGAGGTGCTGTTTGGGGCCTTTTTTTTATTTCTGCCCTCCTGTCTGACACTGCAGTGCCACTCCTAGATTGGCCAGGTATTTGTGTTGTCCACTTGTGTCGCTTAGTTTAGTCATCCAGCAACCTCGGTGCAACCTTTTTGCCTAAAAACAATATTGTGAGGTGTGAGATGTTCAGAATAGACTGGAAATGAGTGGAAATGAATTTTTATTGAGGGTAATAATATTGTATGATCAAAATTACCCCCAAATTCTGTGATTTTAGCCATTTTTATGTTTTTTTAAAAAAATCATCCAGATCCAGTTGTGTACTGTTTTTCGATCACATTTACAATGGCAATAATGTTATAGTTTTCTTCTTCTTCTTTTTTTGCTTACATTGTGTAATCAAAATGGCATTATTTGTGAATTATGACCACTAAGCAATTAAAGATAAATAAGATTAAAAAAAATAGCTTTATTAATTAAAATGACTAAACACGCAGCAGTAACTGATTATATAAGCATTTACATTGTTGTTTTAATGATTGTTTGGAGCATCTTTATTTTCAGTTACAGCTGTGAGCATATTTGGGTCTCTACAAACATTCAACATACTGTATGGGCAGTATGTTCTATCAGGACCAATGAGGGCCATAAGTTTCTAATTGATTCACAGGTTCTCAGTGGGTCCTGGACCACTCTAGGTAAGACATATTGTTGTATTTAAGCCACTCCAATTCCCTTTAGCTTTTGCTGTTTTACACACAGTGGGGCAGCACCAGCCAATCAGCTCCAATATGTAAATGAACAGTTAGGAGCGGATTGGCTGGTGCACAGGTTCTCAAACTCGGTCCTCAGGACCTCACACAGTGCATGTTTTGCAGGTCTCCTCACAGAATCACAGGTGAAATAATTAGCTCCACCTGTAGACCTTTTAAAATGTGTCAGTGAGTAATTAATACACCTGTACACCTGCTGGGTTACCTGCAAAACATGCACTGTGTGGGTTCCTGAGGACCGAGTTTGAGAACCACTGGGCTGGTGCATTTATCACCTTGCACATAGCACTGGTTTATCACTTCCTTGTGCCTTCTCCATGTTATTACATCTGCCCCACAGGTAGGTTTTATTTATTTATTTATTTTATTTGTCTATGTCCTCTTTCCATTAAACACAAATTTGCTAAGTGCTGTCGCTGAAGCATAGATAGTATTTCACATGCCTGCCATGACAGACTGTAGATTTGCAATAGGCCTATCTAACATGTAAGTTCTTGCAGGGATACAGTATTGTAAGTAGTTTGGAGCAGGGCTGCCATCAGAAATGATGGGGCCCAGGCAGGGCCGGTGCAAGGCTTCTCAACATCCTAGGCAAAATTTCAGCCTGCTACACCCCCCCACCCCACCTTGTAGCACACTGAATGAGCCGACATTCACATTGTAGCACACTGAATGAGCCGAAATTCACCTTGTAGCACACTGAATGAGCCGAAATTCACATTGTAGCACACTGAATGAGCCGACATTCACATTGTAGCACACTGAATGAGCCGAAATTCACCTTGTAGCACACTGAATGAGCCGACATTCAATTTGTAGCACACTGAATGAGCCGAAATTCACCTTGTAGCACACTGAATGAGCCGACATTCACATTGTAGCACACTGAATGAGCCGAAATTCACCTTGTAGCACACTGAATGAGCCGAAATTCACATTGTAGCACACTGAATGAGCCGACATTCACATTGTAGCACACTGAATGAGCCGACATTCCCATTGTAGCACACTGAATGAGCCGAAATTCACCTTGTAGCACACTGAATGAGCCGACATTCACATTGTAGCACACTGAATGAGCCGAAATTCACCTTGTAGCACACTGAATGAGCCGACATTCACATTGTAGCACACTGAATGAGCCGAAATTCACATTGTAGCACACTGAATGAGCCGAAATTCACCTTGTAGCACACTGAATGAGCCGAATTTCACATTGTAGCACACTGAATGAGCCGACATTCACATTGTAGCACACTGAATGAGCCGACATTCCCATTGTAGCACACTGAATGAGCCGAAATTCACCTTGTAGCACACTGAATGAGCCGACATTCACATTGTAGCACACTGAATGAGCCGAAATTCACCTTGTAGCACACTGAATGAGCCGACATTCACATTGTAGCACACTGAATGAGCCGAAATTCACATTGTAGCACACTGAATGAGCCGAAATTCACCTTGTAGCACACTGAATGAGCCGACATTCACATTGTAGCACACTGAATGAGCCGAAATTCACATTGTAGCACACTGAATGAGCCGAAATTCACATTGTAGCACACTGAATGAGCCGACATTCACATTGTAGCACACTGAATGAGCCGACATTCACATTGTAGCACACTGAATGAGCCGACATTCACATTGTAGCACACTGAATGAGCAGAAATTCACCTTGTAGCACACTGAATGAGCCGAAATTCACATTGTAGCACACTGAATGAGACGAAATTCACATTATTGTACACGGAATGAGCCAAAATTGACATTATAGCACAAGGTATGAGCCGAAACATGGGGGACAGGGTGTCACATGCAGGGGGTGTACAGACCACCATACATGGGCAGGAGGGTCATCACACAGGACAACAGGGGTAGGGGAGCACTGGGTGACATACACACAAAGGCAGTGGGGGGACGGACAGGGGGGCACAAGGTGTCACGCACACAGAGGGAGGGTCCACACACATGGGGAATGGGGGGGCAGGAGGGCACAGGGCTCTCCAGCAGTCACTTACCGCCGCCATGTCCAGTCAACCTTAGCTTGAGCTGCGGGCTGTCACTGTCAACAAGGGAGTCCCACAGCGCGGACCCAGGCAGAGCCCGAAGAGGAAGCCGGCAGCAGGAGGATTCGAGCGCCAGCGTCTAAGCAGACCCATGGTGACGTGGCCGCCCGGTTGAATAATTGAAGGAATCTTGGCACTATGCATGGACGGCTGCTGGAGGAGGGAAGGGGGAGTGTGTGTCCGCTGTAACTGCTGGGGAGTAGTGTGGTACAGAGCTCCGGCACCGACCGCCGTGACTGGGAGCAGCGGTGGGGGGAACATGAGCACGCTCAGCCATTTAAAAAACAACAAAAAAACTTCCGGGTCTGTGGAGAAGTGCCGGTATGCCATGCCGCAGCATACCAGCCCACTTCGACCACTAAATATATATATATATATATATATATATATATATATATACATACACCCACTATGTAATTAAACACTAATGCTGCTCCTCATCTGTATGGGGGGAATTCAAGTGTTTTGTGTGCTGGCAGTGACTATATGGTGCCCGATCGAGTAGTTCAAGTGTTGCTCCATTTGGGCGCACACAGTCACCAGCTCTGACATTACTGTTACAATGTTCCGTCATTTTCACGGGCCGGTACCTAGCTTATTATATATATATATATATATATATATATATATGTATATATGTGTGTATATATATATATATATATATATATATACACATATATGTGTCATTCCTTCCCCCCTTCCTGCAACCCATCACCTCTACCTTTTATATATTTAAATATACACCCTAACCCTCGCCCTTTACTATATAGATTGAATGATTCCCCCACTCCCTAAGTATTTCCCCCCTTCCACCCTGACCCTTTATATATTAAATGGAGCTCTTACAATTCACGGGGCGGGTGAAATGTCCTGGGTGAGTTCGTGGCAGTTTCTCCTCATGGTGCAGCCAGGGCGGGAGTATGATGGGCATTAACAAGGCGAGGAGCGGAAGACAGTTGCTACAGCAACTGTAACAATATCCGGCAGCACGCTGCTTCCTCTTTGTGCATAGAGTATTAGAGCCGCTGTCGATGGGTTACACTGACACTGCCCGTGCTAAAGGGATGACGCGGCCGCCCATCTGTTATCAGCTGGCTGCACGGACAGTGTCAGTGTAACCCATCGGCAGCGGCTCTAATACTTTATTCACATAGCGTAAGCAGTGTGCTGTCGGATATTGTTACAGTTGCTATAGCAACTGTCTTCCGCTCCTCGGCCCGCTAATGCCTGTAATATTCCTCTTAAAGAAGAGGATGGAGAAGGGTTCATCGGCAGCGTGAGCTGCCGCCCTCAAGTGGCCGGCGCCCATAGGCAGCTGCCTAAAGCTGCCTAGTGGTGGCGCCGGCCCTGGGCCCAGGACTGAGATATATATATATATATATATATATATATATATAAATAATATAATTCCTTTAGACATAGCCATGAAAACATATTATGCTCCTGTACCTGTCTGGGGTTCTGCTCATTGTCAGGGACAGGATCCCCCTACCTCCCCACCACTGCCAGCCGCCCCCTCTTCAAGCGTAAAGTATTGACTGCTATCTATGGGCCCCTTTCGCCCCCATCCTGCAGCTCTTGATGCCGGTCATCCGCCACGTGCAGCAGACACTCAGTATTCCTTATGGAATACTATTGAAAATGTCCCTCTCAAAATGGCTACCGCCTCCTCTAGCGTATTTAGTAACTGTCTCCTCTAAGGCGGTGGACATTTTGGGAAGGTCATGTTTAATAGTATTCCATATGGAATACTGAGTGACTGCTGTTGTACTGACGCGGCGGACATCATGAGCAGCAGTCGGGGGATGAATGGGGGCCCATGGCACAGTAGCGGAACTATTGGCAGGTGGTATGAGTGGCCCGGGCCCTCCCCTCTATGTCAGAGTGGCCGGGCCCGGGACAATTATACCCACAGCACCCCCTTGATGGCGGCCCTGGTTTGGAGAAAAGCCAGCTCTTGACAAAGTTACAGTTCTACTATATTATTTCCATTGCATTTAAATGTATTCACCTTACAGATATAGAGGTTAACATCTAAACAAGGACTGAATTATTTCAGTGGAATTTATTGGTTGTTTAAATGTGAATTGGTGTTTTTCAGTAACCATTTTGTGGATTTGCTTTGCATATGCATAGATCTTCTTGATGAAGCTAACATAAAGATACGTTGATTTTTAAATCTCTTTAAAACTTTAATTGTTCATACTGGGCTATAATCAATTTATTATGTGGCCTCTGAAGACAAGTGATTGCACTAAGCTTTCCATTGGAGTGTCTTAACAAAATGGGTGAATATGTGATTAATTGTTATCATTGTTTTTATATGGAATTTAATAAAAATTAAAAAAAACTCCTGATTTTTTGTATTTTTTATTAAATAGCAGAACAAATCAGGGGCCCACTTAGGGGAGGTGTCTTGGAACCAATAAACACCAGTAGCAGCTTAAAAATACAAAATATTAAAGGATAGTTGTCAAATTTGAACAAGCTAAGACCCAATGTCACACAGTCCTACCTGCAAGTTTAAGGCAGTGAAATAAAACTTTATTACAACTAGAGATGTGCAGTTGGCACTTTTCGTGTTTTGGTTTTGGTTCTAATTCCACTTTTGTGTTTTGGTTTTGGCTTGGTTTTGCCAAAACCACCCTTTCGTGTTTTGGTTTTGGTTTTGGATCTGGATGATTTTAGAAAAAACCATAAAAACAGCTAAAATCACAGAATTTTGGGGTAATTTTGCTCGTACGGTATTATTAACCTCAATAACAATCATTTCAACTAATTTCCAGTCTATTCTGAACACCTCCCAATATTGTTTTTAGGCCAAAAGGTTGCACGAGGTTGCTGGATGACTAAGCTAAGTGACACAAGTGGATAACACAAACACCTGGCCCATCTAGGAGTGGCACTGCAGTGTCAGACAGCAGGGCAGATATATATATAAAAAAAAAGGCCCCACACAGCACATGATGCAAAGAAGAAAAAGAATTGCAATGAGGTAGTTGTATGACTAAGCCAAGCGACACAAACAATTAGGCCCATCTAGGAGTGGCACTGCAGTGGCGGACAGGAGGGCAGATATAAAAAAAGGCCCCTAACAGCACATGATGCAAAGAAGAAAAAAAGATGCACCGAGGTTGCTGTATGACTAAGCTAAGCGACACAACCACCTGTCCTATCTAGTAGGATTGTTCGGTCCACTGACAGCATCTCCAGCTTGCTCCAGTCACTTTTAAAAAAAATCTGCAATTGGTGGACTTATACGGCAGTACCCCAGGACTAATACAGCAGTACCCTTGGACTCATATGGCAGTGTCACACCGGATGGCATTTTTCAAAAACTAGACCCCAAACAGCACCTCATGCAAAGATGTTGAAGAGGTGCAATGAGGTAGCTGTATGACTAAGCCAAGTGACACAAACAATTCCAACTGGAATTATATGTCAAAATCACTGGAATTAATTGGCAAAATCACTGTAATTAATAATTATACATCCAAATCACTGGAATTAATTGGCAAAATCACTGTAATTATACATCCAAATCACTGGAATTAATTGGCAAGATCACTGTAATTAATAATTATTTGTCCAAATCACTGGAATTAAATGGCAAAATCTCGCTATCACCTGCCTAGTGAAGAGGAATCTAGATGGGATTTGGTACCAGGGACACAATACCTCTATCAATTGTCTAAATCCCACTGCACTAATGGTGGATACCGGATGCACATCTAACACCAACATAAGTGTCAAGGCCTCAGTTATGAGGGCTTCTATCACCATGTGAAGCTGAACCACTAGTCATGAACATAGGCCAGGGCCTCAGCCGTTACTTGCCACTCCGTGTCGTAAATGGCATACAGTATTGGCAAGTTTACATTTCTCCTCAGACCATTTAAATTTCTTTTTTGGGGTCTTTTTACTGAACTTCGGCTTTTTGGATTTTATATGCCCTCTACTATCACATTGGGCATCGGCCTTGGCAGACGACGTTGATGGCATTTCATCGTCTATGTCATGGCTAGTGGCAGCAGCTTCAGCACTAGGAGGAAGTTGTTCTTGATCTTTCCCTGTTTTATCCTCCAAATTTTTGTTCTCCATTATGTTTCTGGAGTTATATAACACAATATGCGACACAGGAATGACTGATGGCTGATGGCCAGGACACTACCACTGGTCTGATGCAGCACAACACAGCAACACTGTTTGGGACTTGCTGTTGTTATTATTATTATTATTATTATTATTATAATACGGCAGCAGTGAACATATAGCAGCAGCGTATACCACTGTGACTGCCTGGTCACTGGAATACTGATGGCCAGGACACTACAACTAGTCTGATGCAGCACAACACAGCAACACTGTAAGGGACTTATTATACAGCAGCAGTGGACATATGGCAGCAGAGGACACCAGCACTGTGAATGGTCACTGGACTGACTGATTCACAGGACACTAGCACTGGTCTGATGCAGGACAACACAGATAATTATACAGCAGCACTGGGCATATGGCAGCAGATGACACCACCACTGTTGAATGGTCACTGGTCCGACTAATGCCCAGGACACTACCAATGGTCTGATGCAGGACAACACAGCAACACTGTAAGGGACTTATTATACAACAGCACTGGACATATGGCAGCAGAGGACACCACCACTGTGACTGGACTGATGCAGCACAATATACCACCCTGAACTGATTAAGCACAACAGAGCACAAGCCACGGACACTGAGAGAACGGAGACACGTCCTCTCTGTACACTCTCCAATGCCAGAGTGCAAATGGCGGGGACGCGCGGCTCCTCATATGGAATCAAAATCCCACGAGAATCCGACAGCGGGATGATGACGTTTTGCCTCGTTCAGCCTTCCGAGTCAGGTGGGAAAACCCGAGCCGGGCTCGGAACCAGGTTCAGAGCATGAAGTTCGGTACGGTTCAGTTCTCTGAGACCTGAACCCGCTCATCTCTAATTACAACCATGCTGGTGGCAGCTGAGGTGCTTATACAAAGTAGCTACAAAAGCCACCAGCCTATGCTCTCCTCTTAAACACAAGCTCCACCCCCACAAGTTACACTCTATGGAAGTCTGCTGGATCAGTTAGCATGCGCTCTTTCCACTGCTGGCACCTGTAATGCTGAATGGAAACAGATAAGTGGTGGGAAGGTTCGCAATGTAATTGGGTGGTGTTAATCATTTAATGAAATAGGGTGAGGGTCAGGATAGTTTTTTATGATGTGTGAATTGTTTTAATGTAATGGGGAAGTGGGGTTGGGATATTAATATAATAGTGTGGCAGGAGTTTAATATTGGGGGATAGAGCTGGTCTATGAATTTAATGGTGTGATGAGGATCAATAATTTAATGTTTAGTGGAAACTATTCATTTATTGTTTCCAGATATACATTGATATGCACAGAAACGTTCTTATTGTGCATAAAGAATTTATTTATGGCCTTGGATTTTGTGTCGCTGACTGTACTAGATACCATGGGGAGTAACTTTGTAAGGAAATGTATATCAGAATGGCATCTAGTAAGCCAACTGTGTACAAACTCACAGCTGCAGGCTCAGACACTCCCCTGAAACATGACATATGCATGCATTTTTTAAACCACACCGTGGTACCTCCCACCAGTGGTGCAGGAAGCTTGGAGTGGGTACTACTTACCTGGGCCCGGTCTTCTTCCAGCAGCAGCCTCTCTCCCCAGCCCAGCTGCTGACTACTATTGCCTAAACAGCAGAATACTCAAGATATTTTGAAGGGGGCTTGACCACAAATAAGTGATTAGGCCATGCCTCCTGCATTACCATGACCCGATCAAGCTCTCTACAGCACTGCCTCTCTTAACCACTTGCCTGGCATGGTCGCATCAGATGCAACCATACCAGCAAGTGTTTTATCTGACCTAGTCGCACAGGATGCGACCAGTCAGATAAACAGTGTAAGCAGCGGCAGGGAAGAGGAACTTCTCTCCACTGCTGCTGTCAGAAGGACTGGAAGGTCCCTCTGCCTCCCTGCACTCTCCCCCAGTGATTGCTGTGCTGCTGATCATTGCTGATCGGCCAGCATGGCAGCCCCTGGGAAAGTATAAACCAACCCCCCAAGCCACCCCCAGCCATCCCCCCTGTGTACCTGGCAGCTGTCTGGGGTGTAAAAAGTAACGTTGTAATGTTACCAATGGTCTGATGTTCCAGATTTCCTGGAGCTTCCCCTGGATGTTCCGATGTTTGAGAATTCATTTTTGGAAAAGGTTAAATTCATGTTCTTCACCTAATTCACTCATAAAAAAAACAGAAAATTTATGAGCATTTTTTTGGGGGGGGAAATTGTCAGTTAAGTAGTTAAATGCTCACTGACTTCACTCACTATTCAAATAAATCTTAACTGTGTCTGCTATCGCTAATAAATTACCTGATGCGCAGTACGACTCTGACATTTGCAGTACAATATAACTGTCAACTGTTCAAATATCCACATTACGTACACCACTGAATCAGGTCCCTAGTTCTAACATTGCGATGCTGAATTGATTTGCAACTTTGTTTCATTATCCAAGGTTATAGCATTTAAAATATTGACATTGTTAATCTGGGAGGAACATGATTTATAGTTGATAACTAAACATAAAACATTATTTCAATTGGGACATTATAATGAACTCTGCTTAAGACAGATTACAGGTTGAACCCGATGGGCATTTTGCCTCTTTTCAACCTCATTAACTATGTTACTATGTTACTATTACTGAGTAAGTGTATAACTTCACTGCAGACTGTTACATATTTACTAATAATCAGTAAAATTAAAGAAAATCACCAGTCGCTATTAGAGGGAATACGACGTCTCCAATATGTGGTATACGAATCATTTTAAGTAAACAAGTTATAAGTTGCTAATTACTAAATGTTGAATCACCGACACAATTCAACAACAAATTATATATATATATATATACTGTATATATATATATATATATATATATATATATATAGAGAGAGAGAGAGAGACAGCGATGGTGTCTGGCACTCCAATAAAGCTGCAATCAATCAGTCTGGGTGCCCTTCCAAAGGGCAATATGGAATGGGGTGTGACGGACGGCACTCCAGCATGTAGATGAATCAAACAAGAGACAAAAGTAATAGCCAACGTTTCGGAGCTATGCTCCTTTATCAAGACTTAAAGAATACTGACATAAAATACATTTATATACCTTACTGTATACTCACCACGTGTGCACAAGGGAACCGCCGCAGCCGCCCGCTCCGGAGTCCGTATGACGTCATTGGCAGCCGCTGGCGCCCAGGATCCGTCGCAGGGGCGTGGGGCGGGGGGAGTGAAAACCATCACCATAGTAACAAGTGAAAACAAGCTACGGAGATACAGGCACAGAGAATAACAATGCTAAATACCCTAAACGAATCATAATGGCACAACAATGTGAAAATATAGCTCGCTATACAATGTGTGAGGCCTAAAGATAATGGCACATGCTAAAATATGCATACATATCACACAATAATGAGAGCATACAAAGTGCTCAATGCAATAAAACAGCATCCTGCCAATCTAATGGACAGGATCAATGACAAATATGTATACCACTAGGCGCATGTTAGAGCAATCAATCCCTTGCTAATACATGGATACACGGGCACGATAATGAAAAGAGTATAGCACCAAATAGAGAACTCTACTATGGTATAACCATTAGTGAGAAATCTATTGTGAAGTATAAAGCAAAAGAAAACATGGAATTCATAAAAAACAAGTAAGTGCAAGTGATTCATTTAGTCCCAATGGTTGGACAGTTTGTAGCACATGTATCCATCTAGCTTCTTTCTGGAGTAGGATACGGCCTCTGTTACCACCTCTTGGATTAGGGGGAACCCAATCAATGATGCGGTACCTGATGGAGGACAGACTGTGATGCAAGTCCCTGAAATGACGAGCAACTGGCTGATCACAATCTTTGCCTTCAAGGGCTGCACGTATGCTGGACCTGTGTTGGGTCATGCGTTCCTTCATTTGTCTAGTGGTCTTGCCCACGTATAGTAGGCTACATGGGCATTTAATGTAATATACCACGAATCTTGTGGTGCATGTGACTGGATGCTGTATCTTAAATATTTTGCCCGACCTGGGATGCGAAAAGGTGTTACCTGTCTCCAAAAAGCTGCAGGTAGTGCAACCCAAACATCGATAGTTGCCCCCCTTCCTACTCAAAAAATGGGTGGCTGTAGTGGCCGTATGCCGGCTAATGTCATTATGGACCAATACATCTTTGATGTTTCTACCTCGAAAGAATGATGGTAGAATGGTTGTGTCCTGTAAAGCTGGTAGACTGCGATCCTGTGATATTATGGGCCATATGTCCTTGGCAGTTTTCATCAACGCATTACTTGAAGTAGTGTATTGTTGATTCCATGCGATTCGATCCTCACGTACCACGGGATTTGTTTTGTGCAATGCCTGTTGTCTAGGGATGGATAGAGCCTTTTGTTTAGCTATTTTCAGCGCTCGGGGATGATAACCACGTGCCAGGAACTTGATAAGCATCTTATCGATTTGGTCGATGGTGTAAATGGGGTCACTGCATAGCAAATAATTCTCAAGAACTGTGAGAACGGAAGACCTTTGATTAAAGAAGGTGGATGATGACTGGCTGCATGTAACACCGTGTTATGGTCTGTTGGTTTGAAATACATAGAGGTGTGCAGAGTACAGTCCTCCTTTTGTTTTACTGTCACGTCTAAATAATGGATGCACTCAAAGCTGGTATCGGTGGTAAATTTAATAGGGCTGTCTTGGCCATTGATATCCTTCATCATGGCAAGGAATGTTTCCAAAACAAGCAGATGTCATCGATATACCTAGTATACCCAGTGATCTGCTGACGTTGAATGTCATCCGCAAAGAAGAAATCCTTTTCCACCGCAAACATGTAGATATTTGCGAAACTTGGCGCTACGCAGGAACCCATGGCACAGCCTGAGCGTTGGATGAAAAACTTGCCGTCAAAGATGAAATAGTTCCGCATAAGCGCTAGCCGTAGTAGTTGAATAAAGAATTCCACATCAGGCCCAGTGTATAGCGGATGATCACTGATGTAACGTTTCACCATCTCAATGCCATGTTCTTGTGGAATTGATGTATATAAGCTCACGACATCAATGGTGCACATGAGCTGTTTCACTGGCAAAGGTGAGAGTTGCTGTAACCACAAAATGAATGTGGTCGTATCCTTAAGGAAAGAGGCTTCCTGATTGATTAATGGCTGTAGAAAATGGTCTAAAAAGCGGGCGGCTGTTCTAGCAGGGCGCCGTAAAAGGGGCAGGGTGGGTTTTGCCTGCTAAAAAACGGGCAGGGCGTGGCGCCCTGCTAAAACAGCCTAGAGTGAACACTACATTAGCCAGCATACGGCCACTACAGCCACCCATTTTTTGAGTAGGAAGGGGGGCAACTATCGATGTTTGGGTTGCACTACCTGCAGCTTTTTGGAGACAGGTAACACCTTTTCGCATCCCAGGTCGGGCAAAATATTTAAGATACAGCATCCGGCCACATGCACCACGAGATTCGTGGTATATTACATTAAATAATCCTTATAAAAACACAGCGCTTACAAAACCACCAAAAAATCCATATACTTATCAATTGATAACCACTATTATTTAATATCCAGTTTTTGCAGCTCCTAATGGTGGTACTGTTCCACCAATTAAATACTAACAATTATACACTAAACTTATCAAGGAGCGCCGAAACCAGATATATAGTAAAAATAAATATACCGCTTTATTGAAATATAATCCACATATATATCCACATTTAAAAGTTATTAAAATGTATACAGTTGCTTGAATCCTGTGCCTTTGACTCAGTGTAAATGTCCGTTAAGACTTTCGTATGAATTACGAAATGCATTGATAAAAACTTACTACGAAATGCATTGTAGTAAGTTTGTATCAACATCTCATAGATACAGTGTACATCCAAGTTAGTAAAGTCTCTGTAATCTCTGTTTCTGATGTAACACACATGCACGTGTATCCACGGGGGAGAACGCTGTGTTAGTTAAATGTCCCCAGCGGTATGCTACGACCCCGGAATGTTACAGCTGCAATGTGAGCTAGTGAATACTCACGGCCGTCGCGGCTTGTATTGGACGGGGAGCGGACCACCTTAGCCAGGTCACGCTTCAGCTGTATCCCCAGTTAACGGCTCGCCGGCCGATCGTGCAGTCACAGAGAGAGATGGAGAGTCGCCGACCAGCAGGAATCAAGTGAAAGTGCCCTCCTTACGCGTTTCTCCACCAGTAGGGCAAGCGGTTTCGTCAGAGGTCTATCCTAACAGTGCTGTTGGTTCCTTTTTAAAATGGGACCAACTAATCACCCTGCTGATTAACTTAATCATATACAGTTGTTCAGATCAATATATGTGGCTTGCTGCTATCTCTACTCAGCACATGAAATCACTGCTTTTTCACACAGCCGTATATTAATTACTGCTACTCCAATATAACATACTAAGTGGTCTGTAATAGATTATTTGGTGGTTTAAATTTATTAATACACTATAGAGAATTTTATACATCTATTTTATCATTTTATCATTTTATTTAATCGCTAGTAGAACTGACCAGGAGACTAAAATACATATCATCTACAATAGTTTCAAATATAAAGAGAGAAGAAACTCTCTACAGCTTAATACAGCTTCGATAGCTCGGAGGATTTATTCAATGCACACAACACCCAGAGTGCCAGGTTCAAATCCATACATGATCCAATATTTTAACTTATCATCAATTCTAACAGTCAATAGTTCGGTATAATTATAATTATAATTAATAGAATATTTATTCACATCAAACCGAGACATTAGGGGAGGAAAAGATGGGGAGGAAGGGGAAAGAGAAGGATCACCCATTCCCTGTATTAGTTGATAAATTCAATCATATCATACAGATACATATAACACCAATTAAATATCCATATATATATAGTGATAATCTAAGACTTTTTCATATTTTTATTTTTATTTTTTAATTTTTAGTTTTAATTATTATTATTGGTTATTTAATTTGTTATATTTATTATTAAGATGTTATTTTAACATAACAAGCCAGGGATTATAAACATCAAATTAACAGCTTCCAATGTTATTTAATTCAATGTTCTCATTCAGACCACCAGGAACAAGTGTGCCCAAAGAAAATATCCAAAAAGCCTCTCTGGTACACAGACGATTAAATCTGTCCCCACCTCTCGATGTGGGGGCTACATACTCAATCCCTTGGACCGTTAGTACTTCAATATCTCCTCCATGTTGGTGAACTACATGTCTTGAGAGGCTATGTTTGAGATTTTTCTTCATTACGTTCCTTCTATGTTCAAGGAACCTGGTATTTAGGGTCCTTGTGGTCCTACCCACATACTGCTTTCCACATCTACAGCTCACTAAATAAATAACATAAGTCTGTTGACAATTGATAACAGTCTTTATGTCAAATAAAAGACCCAAATTGAAAGATTTAAAACTTGTACTTCTATTGATCATAAAGGGACATGTGAGACAGTTTTTTCTTCCACATTTATAGCAACCTCTCAAGGTTGTTAACCAGTTCTTAGTTTTGGAAATATCTTCTTTCTGTACCTGAAAGTAGCTCGGGGAAATAAAGTTCTTAATATTCTTAGCTTTACGAAAGACCACTTTCGCTGTTTCCCCCAAAGAGGGTTTTAAGGTTGTATCCAATTTTAGAATATCAAAGTTCTTATTTAATATGCTTCTAATTTCATTGGAACATATATTATATTTAGTAATAAATGGAAGGATTTCTCCATCATCTTTGTTCTTAGATACCTCTCTTCTCTCTATTTTAGTCAGAAGGGAACCTCTATCTCTATTCTCTACTTTTTCCAATGATTTATTTAATAATTCTAAGCCTCTGTGAGTATAGCAGTATGTTTCTGAAATTCATTTAACTCTGTGCAGTTCCTCTTCATCCTCAAGTATTGTCCCACTGGAATGTTGTCTTTCCACTTTTGGTGGTGGCAACTGTTATACTTCAAATAGCTATTGCAGTCAACTTCCTTTCTAAAGGTACCCGTTATTATCTTATCCTCCCTGACGGAGAGAGCCACATCAAGAAAAGTGGAAAGACAACATTCCAGTGGGACAATACTACTATACGTGGGCAAGACCACTAGACAAATGAAGGAACGCATGACTCAACACTGGTCCAGCATACGTGCAGCCCTTGAAGGCAAAGATTGTGATCAGCCAGTTTCTCGTCATTTCAGGGACTTGCATCACAATCTGTCCTCCATCAGGTACCGCATCATTGATTGGGTTCCCCCTAATCCAAGAGGTGGTAACAGAGGCCGTATCCTACTCCAGAAAGAAGCTAGATGGATATATGTGCTACAAACTGTCCAACCATTGGGACTAAATGAATCACTTGCACTTACTTGTTTTTTATGAATTCCATGTTTTCTCTTGCTTTATACTTCACAATAGATTTCTCACTAATGGTTATACCATAGTAGAGTTCTCTATTTGGTGCTATACTCTTTTCATTATCGTGCCCGTGTATCCATGTATTAGCAAGGGATTGATTGATCTAACATGCGCATAGTGGTATACATATTTGTCATTGATCCTATCCATTAGATTGGCAGGATGCTGTTTTATTGCATTGAGCACTTTGTATGCTCTCATTATTGTGTGATATGTATGCATATTTTAGCATGTGCCATTATCTTTAGGCCTCACACATTGTATAGCGAGCTATACTTTCACATTGTTGTGCCATTATGATTCGTTTAGGGTATTTAGCATTGTTATTCTCTGTGCCTGTCTCTCCGTAGCTTGTTTTCACTTGTTACCATGGTGATGGTTTTCACTCTCCCCACCCCACGCCCCTGCGACGGATCCTGGGCGCCGGCGGCTGCCATTGACGTCATACGGACTCCGGAGCGGGCGGCTGCGGTGGTTTCCTTGTGCACACGTGGTGAGCATACAGTAAGGTATATAAATGTATTTTATGTCAGTATTCTTTAAGTCTTGATAAAGGAGCATAGCTCCGAAACGTTGGCTATTACTTTTGTCTCTTGTTTGATTCATCTACATGCTGGAGTGCCGTCCGTCACACCCCATTCAATATATATATATATATATATATATATATATATATATAAAATACAAATTTGCTCTTAACTTGCACTACAGGGATTGTGTGAAGCAGCATCTCTAATCATGCCCCCTGTTAGTGAAGCTACAGAAAATAACAAATATAATACAATATCAGAATGCGCTATAGGTACTCTCACTTTTAGGGAACTGGTAAATTAATTACAAGTTCTTAAAGAGTAATTCCATAGAGTACAGTTTGAAGTTCTTGTATCACAAGTGGACATTAACTTCATCAGGGGAAAAATCAATAGGGGATAGAACATAAACATCAAAATAGAAATTCTGTTCTGATTTTGAGGAGTGAGCATCTAAGACAGAGAACTATTGAGTTAAAACATCTATATTTGGTCTTATTCAGTACTACAATAAACTTGAGAAAGAATGTTATTAAAACTTCTCTTTTGATGTGTATGTTCTATCCCCTATTGATTTTACCCCTGATGAACTCTCCAGATGAAACGCATAGGGTTGTCAATTAATGTCCACATGTGATAAAAGAACTTAAGGCTGTACTCTATGGAATTACTCTTTTGAAACTAACACTGTCAAGCAGTGGAATTTGTTATTCTTTGTATTGTTGAATGTGGACATACAGTTTTAGGATTGTGATGTTTTAATTAAGAATAAATTCTGTTCAATTTTAAAAATGATTTTACAAGCCATAAATAGGAAATGTATTATCTTACTTTGGGTGATAAGACTTCTCTAACAGAGTAGTAATTAACTTACCAGTTCCCTTAAAGGAAGTGAACCTACAGTATAGTGCAATCTGATATCGTATAGTGTGTGTGTGTGTGTGTGTGTGTGTGTGTGTGTGTGTGTGTGTGTGTGTGTGTGTGTGTGTGTAGACCACATGTTTGGAAGGTAAGCCAAGACCAAATCAATAAATATAATTAATGACCTAAAGAATCAGCATGGACAATATTATCTGAACTCATATAAAACCTCTACAAAAAACATTGATATACTGATGAGTCCACTTACATCTAGCCTCCATACACATAAAACATCCCTTCGAGTCATGCCATGCTGTGGAGTGACTCATTAGTGGCGAGCATCTTTACATGTGACATTTTCTATTAAAATGTGTCTTATTCTCATAATCTTTTTGACTCACAAACTTAAGATGATTAAAATTATGTGCCTAATTTAGGCCTGGTGTCTGCAGCTTACGCAGGCTGAAGGCCAGTGCCGTGTGCGCACATGCAGAAGCCACACTGCTTGTGCACACACAGTGAGATGCAAGAGGGGTTGGGGCATGTTGTTGGCGTTGGGATGGTGTTGCTGCGGCGTTGGGGGAGCATGGTCCGGACAATGGAGGCATGTCCGGACCATTGCTGGGTTGGGTCCCGGCGGCTGCATGACATCACATGCAGCACCTGGACCAAAAACATGGTGGGTAGTCGTCTGCCATTGCAGCGAGGCTGTGTGGGCAGAGAGCTACTCGGCAGGTGCGAAAGCATTGCCGCCATGTGATGCTTTCGCACCTCTGTGGGGGTTGGGGGGGCAGGACCCAGCATGCGGCATGGACTTGCTCTGTGCTGGACTTCCCCTCAACATGTCAAAGATTTTGATTGTAGATGTGCATTTTTTTGCACATTTACGTTCAGGTCTGATTTAACCCGATATGCGGCATACCTATATTCTGTGTGTGATCGTAGCTGTATCTGCATAGAAAATGCTACATTACATTGTTTTCCAAGAAAACAGTGTAACCTACCATTTCGTATGCAGATACTGAGGCAAGATGTATGAGGACACATCTGTAGAAAAATTTTTCTTATTAATCTTAATGTGTTTATTTCATATAAATATATATGAGGCTTGCAAAATCAAGTTAAGGAATCAGCCTTGTGGAACTGCAAGTCCCAGGATGGATAGGTGCTGCACTAGATCTAGATCTATGGGGGTGAATCAGAACTGATCGCTGTGCTGCAAATTTTGGTGTCCTGCGATCAGATAGTCGCCACCCAGGGGGAGTGTAAATTCGTCCTGTGCAAGTGTGCGATCGCATGTCTACGCTGTGTGAAAATGTCCCTCAGTCAGCGGACAGCTGCAAATTTGTTCGCAACTCACTCACCATCGAATGGTTTAGCCCAGGACTTTTACAGTGCAAAAAGAACAGGCTGATCGGGGCCAGAGCTGACATCACACACCCTCCCAGAAAACGCTTGGGATCACTTACGTGTTTCCGGACACTCACAGAAAATGGACAGTTATCACCCACAAACGGCCTCTTCCTGTAAATCAGCATGCGATTGGCTGTGCGATCGAAATTATGCGGTGTACATGCATGCCCAGTTATTTGATCATCGACCACTGTGCGAAATAACACAGCAGCAATCAGGTCTGAATCGGGCCCTATGTGCAAATAACAGGTTCCCCTAAGCAACAAGCTGTATCAGAGCTATTGGGAGGCAGATGTCCCTGTGCAGAGGAAAACGTGTGCTGTGTGAGAAGAATTAAAAGCCTGTAGGGAGAGTCTGTAGACTGAACGTCCGTCCTGACTCAACTCACCTCTGTGGTGCAGTTCTCCCTTCCCAGCTTAAAAATGAGTGCAGCAGATGTCTTTATAATCTGTATTCCACTGGCCAGCATTGTTAGTAGTTTTTAACATATACACGTCATGTTAATGTGGATTATGCTATTCCTTTTCCAGAGATACTGTATACAAATCTCTAGAATTTATCACATATGTGTATATCATCTGTATCATGTGTATCATTTGTGGACAATTTTCACTTCTTACCTGGTATCTTCATTAGTTTTTAATTAGAGATGAGCGGGTTAGGATCCCTGAGTTCCGAACCTTCAGACCCGAGTCCAGATCCGAGTCAGGCTCAGATTTTCCCGCCTGACTCGGAAACCAGAAAGAGGCAAAAAGTAATCATCCCGCTGTCGGATTCTCGCCGGGTTTGGATTCCATATAAGGACCCACGTGTCGCCGCCATTTTCACTCAAGTCTCGGAGAGTGTAGTGAGAGGATGTGTCCTCAGTGTCTGTGTGGGCCGGAAAGTGGGGTGGCGATTCCAGTGCTGTTTTGTGCTGCTCAGTCCAGTGTAGTGTCTTATGCTGCATCAGTCCAGCCAGTCACAGTGGTGGTGTCCTCTCCTGCTATATGTCCCCAGTGCTGCTGTATAAGTCCCTTGCAGTTTTGCTGTGTTGTCTTGCATCAGACCAGGGTTAGTGTCCTGTGCAGCATCAGTCCAGTGACCAATCACAGTGGTGGTGTCCTCTGCTGCCATAAATCCAGTGTTACTGGCGTATAATTCCCGTGATACTGGCATATAATTCCCGTGATACTGGCGTATAATTCCCGTGATACTGGCGTATAATTCCCGTGATATTGCCATATAATTCTTGTTATACTGGCGTATAATTCCAGTGATATTGCCGTATAATTCCTATGATACTGGCGTATAATTTATTTATTTATTAACAGTTTCTTATATAGCACAGCAAATTCCGTTGTGCTTTACAATTTGAAATAACAATAACAAACTGGGTGATAACAAACAGTCATAGAGGTAGGAGGGCCCTGCTCGCAAGCTTACAATCTATAGGGAAATAGGCATGTGTACCCAAGGAAAGGTGCTATCTATTGCATAGAATGAGAAGACATGTGAGGATATGTGTGGACTGTACAGAGTGGATGCAATTTGATAGAAAAGTTTATGAAAGTTATGTGGGCGGTTCTGGAATTTGATATGCTTGCCTAAAGAGGTGCGTTTTCAGGGAACGCTTGAAGGTTTGGAGACTAGAGGAGAGTCTTATTGTGCGTGGTAGGGCATTCCACAGAGTGGGTGCAGCCCGATGAAAGTCCTGCAATCGTAAGTGGGAGCGAGTAATGAGTGTGAATGAGAGACGCAGGTCTTGTGAAGAGCGAAGAGGTCGGGTTGGGAGATATTTTGAGATAAGCGAAGTGATGTACGTTGGTGTAGTTTGGTTAATAGCCTTGTGTGTGAGTAAAAGTGTTTTATATTGAATGCGGTAGAGTACAGGTAACCAATGGAGGGACTGACAGAGTGGATCTGCACATGATGAACGTCTAGCAAGGAAGATAAGCCTCGCCGCTGCATTCACAGGAATTACAGTGGCTGTATAATTCCAGTGATATTGCCGTATAATTCCAGTGATATTGGCGTATAATTACTGAGATACTGGCGTATAATTCCTGTGATACTGACGTATAATTCCTGAGACACTGGCATATAATTAATGTGATACTGCTATATAATTCCTTAATTCCTGTGATACTGGCGTATAATTCCCGTGATACTGGCGTATAATTCCAGTGATATTGCCGGATAATTACTGTGATATTGCCGTATAATTCCAGTGATACTGGCGTATAATTCCAGTAATATTGCCATAAAATTCCAATGATACTGGCGTAAAATTCCTGTGATACTGGCGTATAATTCCGTGATACTGCCGTATAATTCCCATGATACTGCTGTAGAATTCCAGTTATATTGACGTATAATTCCCGTGATACTGGCGTATAATTCCAGTGTGATTGCAGTATAATTCCTGTGATACTGGTGTATAATTCCTGTGATACTGCAGAATAATTCCCGTGATACTGCCGAATAATTCCAGTGATATTGGCATATAATTCCTGTGATACTGCCGTATAATTCCAGTGATATTGCCGTATAATTCCTGTGACACAGGCGTATAATTACAGTGATACTGCCATATAATTCCAGTGATATTGCCGTATAATTCCTGTGATACTGGCGTTTAATTCTAGTGATATTGTTGTATAATTCCAGGGGTACTGGCATATAAAACCAGTCCAGTGGTACTGCCGTATAGGTCCAGTGGTATTGGCGTATAAATCCAGTGATCCTGCCGTATAATTCCAATGGTACTGGCATATAAATCCAGTGATCCTGCCGTATAATTCCATATAAATCCATATAATTCCGTATAAATCCAGTCCAGTGGTGCTGCCATATAAGTTCAGTGGTGTTGTCCGGTGCTGTATATTATTTACTCCAAATATAGGAGTTATTAATATTTAATCCAAATAATTTTCACAGGGCTTGCCTTGTGTGGTGTAGTGGTACGCTCTCCTGTACCGCATATTGTTATATAACTCCAGAAAAATAATGGAGAACAAAAATTTGGTGGATAAAATAGGGAAAGATCAAGAACAACTTCCTCCTAGTGCTGAAGCTGCTGCCACTAGTCATAACATAGACGATGAAATGCCATCAACATCGTCTGCCAAGGCCGATGCCCAATGTGATAGTAGAGGGCATGTAAAATCCAAAAAGCCGAAGTTCAGTAAAAGACCCATAAAAAGAAATTTAAATGGTCTGAGGAGAAACATAAACTTGCCAATATGTCATTTACGACACAAAGTGGCAAGTAACGGCTGAGGCCCTGGCCTATTTTCATGGCTAGTGGTTCAGCTTCACATGACGATGGAAGCCCTCATCCTCCCACTAGAAAAATTAAAAGACTTAAGCTGGAAAAAGCACAGAAAATAACTGTGCATTCTAATAAAGTATCACAAATCCCCAAGGAGAGTCCAAGTGTGTCGGCGGTTGTAATGCCTGACCTTCCCAAAACTGGACGGGAAAAGTTGGCTCCTTCCATAATTTGCACACCCCCTGCAAGTGCTGGAAGGAGACCCACAGTCCAGTTTCTAATATTCAAATTAAAGATGTCACTGTTGAAGTACACCAGGATGAGGATATGGGTGTTGCTGGCACTGAGGAGGAAGTTGATGATGACGATTTTGATGGTGATGTGGTCTGTTCAAATGAAGCACCGGGGGAGACACCTGTTGTCTGATGGATGAAGAAGCCCATTGTGATGCCTGGGCAAAATAACAAAAAAGCCACCTCTTCGGTGTGGAATTATTTCTCCACAAATCCAGAAAACAGGTGTCAAGCCGAGTGTTGCCTCTTTCAATCTGTAATAAATAGGGGTAAGGATGTTAACACCTAGGAAAATCCTCCCTTATATGTCTCCTGCAGTGGGACTTAGAGAATTGTTTGAGGTACTATGTCCCCGGTATCAAATCCCATCTAGGTTCCACTTCACTAGGCAGGCGATACCGAGAATGTACAGAGACGTCAGAAAAAGTGTCCTCAGTGTCCTACAAAATTCAGTTGTGCCCATTGTCCACTTAACCACGGACATGTGGATAAATGGAACAGGGCAGACTAAGGACTATATGACTATGACAGCCCACTGGGTAGATGGATGGCTTCCCGAAGAAGCAACAACAGCAGCGGCACCAGTAGAAGCATCTTGCAAATGCCAATTCGTTCCTAGGCAGGCTATGCTATGTATCACCGCTTTCCACAAGAAGCACACCGCTGACAACCTTTTACGGAAACTGAGGGACATAATTGCATAATGGCTTACCCCAATTAGACTCTCCTGGGAATTTGTGATATCGGACAATGCCACCAATATTGTGCGTGCATTACAACTGGACAAATTCCAGCATGTCCCATATTTTGCACATACAATTCATTTGGTGGTGCAGAATTTTTTTTAAAATGATAGAGGCATGCAGGAGATGCTGTCAGTGGCCTGAAAACTTGCAGGCCACTTTCGGCATTCAGCCACCACGTGCCGAAGACTGGAGCGCCATCAAACACACCTGAACCAGCCCTGCCATCACCTGATGCAAGAGGTGGTAACGAGGTGGAATTCAACACTCTATATGCTTCAGAGGATGGAGGAGCAGCAAAAGGCCATTCAAGCCTATACATCCACCTACGATATAGGCAAAGGAGAGGGAATGCACCTGTCTCAAGCGCAGTGGAGAATGATTTCTGTCTTGTGCAAGGTTCTCCAAGCTTCAAACTTGCCACATGTGAAGTCAGTTCAGACACTGCCAGCTTGAGTCAGGTAATTTCCCTCATCAGGCTTTTGAAGAAGCAGCTGGAAAAATTGAAGAAGGAGCTAAGCTGGAGCGATTCCGCAAAGTATGTGGGACTTGTGGATGGAGCCCTTCATTCGCTTTGCCAGGATTCAAGGGTGGTCAATCTGTTGAATCAGAGTACTACATTTTGGCCACTGTGCTCGATCCTAGGTTTAAAGCCTACATTGTATCTCTTTTTCCAGCAGACACAAGTCTGCAGAGGTTCAAAGACCTGCTGGTGAGAAAATTGTAAACTCAAGCGGAACGTGACCCGTCAACAGCTCCTCCTTCACTTTCTCCCGCAACTGGGGCTGCGAGAAAAAGGATAAGATTTCCTAGACCACCCTCTGGTGGTAATGCAGGGCAGTAAGGACATCTGGTTCAGACTGAAGGACCTGCCAACGCTTACTGACATGTCTACTGTCACTGCATATGATTCTGTCACCATTGAAAGAATGGTGGAGGATTATATGAGTGACAGCATACAAGTAGGCATGTCAGACAGTCCGTACAAATACTGGCAGGAAAAAGAGGCAATTTGGATGCCCTTGCACAAACTGGCTTTATTTTACCTAAATTGCCCAATCCCCCATCCCCCTCCTCCCTCCAGTGTGTACTCCGAAAGGGTGTTTAGTGCAGCCGGTAACCTTGTCAGCAATCAGCATATGAGGTTACTTCCACAAAATGTGGAGAAGATGATGTTCATCAAAATGAATTATAAATTACTCCGGGAAGACCTTGACCAGCGATTGCCTCCAGAAAGTACACAGGGACCTGTGATGGTGGATTCCAGTGGAGACAAATTAATACTCTGTGAGTAGGAGTATGTACACAGTGAAAGGGGTGAGGAATTGGAGGATGAGGATGAGGTCGACATCTTGCCTCTGTAGAGCCAGTTTGTGCAAGAAGAGATTGATTGCTTCTTTTTTTGGTGGGGGCCCAAACAAACCAGTCATTTCAGCCACAGTTGTGTGGCAGACCCTGTCGCTGAAATGATTGGTTTGTTAAAGTGTGCATGTCCTGTTTACAAAACATATGGGTGGGTGGGAGGGCCCAAGAACAATTCCATCTTGCACCTCTTTTTATTCTTTGCATCATGTGCTGTTTGGGGCCTAGTTTTTTTAAGTGCCATCCTGTCTGCCACTGCAGTGCCACTCCTAGATGGGCCAGGTGCTTGTGCCACACACTTGTGTCGCGTAGCTTAGTCATCCAGCCACCTCGGTGCAACTTTTTGGCCTATAAACAATATTGGGAGGTGTTCAGAATAGACTGGAAATGAGTGGAAATGAATGTTATTGAGGTTAATAATACAGTAGGATCAAAATTACCCCCAAATTCTGTGATTTTAGCTGTTTTTATGTGTTTTTTTTAAATCATCCAGATCCAAAACCAAAACACGAAAAGGGTGGTTTTGGCAAAACCAACCCAAAACCAAAACTCGAGCGGGGAATTAGAACCAAAACCAAAACACAAAACATTTAAAGTGCCCGCCGAACATCTCTATTTTTTAATATATACACTTCCTAATGCATACACCTTTACATCATGTGTACACCAATGTATTTTCACCTTCATCAAACACTCATGGATTTTTGACAAAAATATTTTTACACATTTATTTTTTTCAGTCACATATTAATGGTCTGCACACACATGTTATTTTCAGTTACTACTCTCACCTCTATAGCTATGTCAGAGGCTAACACAATATAGAGGGTTTTTTATAAATGACTATTTATACTATATTTGGAAAGCAAGTCAATCATAACACATAATATTATGAAACATGCCAGCATCTGTAACATGGATATGTATATGCAATGTGGCTATAACATATATAAAATATATCACCATTTTCATAACATACATATATAATATTTTGGTATTATAATTATTCTAACACTAAATCCCATTATTAAGGAACATGCCAATCATCGCTAACACATATTTTTATTAATACATATACCATTAAAATATGGAAATTTCATCTAATTATGTTTGATACACTATACAGGGTTCCTAATAGGGAAGCTATTCAAGCAGCCCCAATACAGGCTGTGTATAAATATAATACATATTTTATTACAATATATGAATGCCATCCTTGATAACCAATATAACTATTCCCATACAAACCTTATATTTCATGGATGTGAATATAATAATAAATACTTGATTAGTATTAATCTATATATGATTAGATAGGGTTAGTTAATAAATTTATGTGTCAGACATGATACAGGGCTTGTAATAAGAAATCCCTTCCAGGTAGTTCCTATAATGCTACCAAGATGGTGGAACTACACCACATGACCTAAGGCATGTCATCAAACCCAAACCATATGGAACTGATTGCACTTCAGACCACATGATCTGTGATGTGCAGATGAAGAAAGAGAGGGCCGTGATTGGATACTATGATCAAGTGACCCTGAACTGGATAATGATTGGCTTTTACATCCCAATAAAGCACACACACAGGAGAGACAATCCAGTTCTAGCTTTAAAAAAAAAAAAAAAAAAAGTTGTTTACACAGTAAAACATGCAGTGGTTATATAAAAAATGTTTAGGTCTAATATCTGCTGTTAAATTAGTTCAATATGAATTAGGTGATCTAGATTTGCTGCTAACAATGATTCTGTGGAAGACAGACCTTTCTCTAACGTCCTAGTGGATGCTGGGGACTCCGTCAGGACCATGGGGAATAGCGGGCTCCGCAGGAGACAGGGCACATCTAAAAAAGCTTTTAGGTCACATGGTGTGTACTGGCTCCTCCCCCTATGACCCTCCTCCAAGCCTCAGTTAGGTTTTTGTGCCCGTCCGAGAAGGGTGCAATCTAGGTGGCTCTCTTAAAGAGCTGTTTAGAAAAGTTTTTTTTTTTAGGTTTCATTCAGTGATTCCTGCTGGCAACAGGATCACTGCAACGAGGGACTTAGGGGAGAGATCTTCAACTCACCTGCGTGCAGGATGGATTGGGATCTTAGGCTACTGGACACTGAGCTCCAGAGGGAGTCGGAACACAGGTCAGCCTGGGGTTCGTCCCGGAGCCGCGCCGCCGATCCCCCTTACAGACGCTGAAGAAGACGGCAGAACGGAGGTCCGGAAACAGGCGGCAGAAGACTTCACAGTCTTCATGAAGGTAGCGCACAGCACTGCAGCTGTGCGCCATTGTTGTCACACGGCTCACTGACCTAGTCACGGAGGGTGCAGGGCGCTGCTGGGGGCGCCCTGGGCAGCAATATAAGTACCTTATTGGCAAAATAAATACATCACATATAGCCATTAAGGCTATATGTATGTATTTTAACCCAGGCCAGTTCTTAAAAACCGGGAGAAAAAGCCCGCCGGAAAGGGGGCGGAGCTTATTCTCCTCAGCACACAGCGCCATTTTCCCTCACAGAAAGGCTGAGGGGAAGGCTCCCATGCTCTCCCCTGCACTGCACTACAGAAACAGGGTTAAAACAGAGAGGGGGGGCACTGATTTGGCGATATATATATATATTAAATGCTATAAGGGAGGAACACTTTTATAAAGGTTGTCCCTGTATAATTATAGCATTTTGGTGTGTGCTGGCAAACTCTCCCTCTGTCTCCCCAAAGGGCTAGTGGGTCCTGTCCTCTATCAGAGCATTCCCTGTGTGGGTGCTGTATGTCGGTACGTGTGTGTCGACATGTATGAGGAAAATGTTGGTGAGGAGGCGGAGCAAATTGCCTGTAATGGTGATGTCACTCTCTAGGGAGTCGACACCGGAATGGATGGCTTACTTGTGGAAGTACGTGATCATGTCAACACGCTGCGAGCCGGTTGACGACATGAGACGACCGGCAAACAAATTAGTACCTGTCCAGGCGTCTCAGACACCGTCAGGGGCTTGTAGAAACGCCCATTTACCTCACGGACACTGACTCCAGTGTCGACGGTGAAGAAACAAACGTATTTTCCTTTAGGGCCACACGTTACATGTTAAGGGCATGAAGGAGGTGTTACATATTTCTGATACTACAAGTACCACAAATAAGGGTATTTTGTAGGGTGTGAATAAACTACTTGTAGTTTTGCCTGAATCAGATAAATTAAATGAAGTGTGTGATGATACGTGGGGTTCCTCCGATAGAAAGTTATGGGCGGTATACCCTTTCCCGCCAGAAGTAAGGGCGAGTTGGGAAACACACCTTAGGGTGGATAAGGCGCTCACACGCTTATAAAACAAGTGGCGTTACCGTCTCCAGATACGGCCGCCCTCAAGGAGCCAGCTGATAGGAAGCTGAAAAATAGCCTAAGAAGTATATACACACATACTGGTGTTATACTACGACCAGCAATCGCCTCAGACTGGATGTGCAGCGCTGAGGGGGCTTGGTCGGATTTCCTGACTGAAAATTTTGATACCCTTGACAGGGACAAGATTTTATTGTCTATAGAGCATTTTAAGGATGCATTTCTATATATGCGTGATGCGCAGAGGGATATTTGCATTCTGGCATCAAGAGTAAATGTGATGTCCATATCTGCCAGACGAAGACACGACAGTGGTCAGGTGAGGCAGATTCCAGACGGCACATGGAAGTATTGCCGTATAAAGGGGCGGTCCATCGGACCTGGTGGCCATGGCAACAGCTGAAAAATCCACCTTTTGTTCCCCGAGTCACATCTCAGCAGAAAAGGACACAGTCTTTTCAGTCTCAGTCCTTTCGTCCCCATACGGGCAGGCGGGCAAAGGCCAGTCATATCTGCCCAGGGGTAGAGGAACGGGAAGAAGACTGCAGCAAGCAGCCCATTCCCAGGAACAGAAGCTCTTCACAGCTTCTGCCAAGTCCGCAGCATGACGCTGGGGCAGTACAAGCGGACTCAGGTGCGGTAGGGGGTCATCTCAAGAGTTTCAGCACGCAGTGGGCTCACTCGCAAGGGGACTCCTGGATCCTACATGTAGTATCCCAGGTGTACATTGGAAATTCGAGACGTCTCCTCCTCACAAGTTCCGGAAGTCTGTTTTACCAACGTCTACCTCCGACAGGGAGGCAGTATTGGAAACAATTCACAGGCTGTATTCCCAGCAGGTGATAATCAAAGTACCCCTCCTACAACAAGGGAGGGGGTATTATTCCACACTATATTGTGGTACTGAAGCCAAACGGCTCGGTGAGATCTGAAATATTTGAACACTTACATACAAGCGTTCAAATCAAGATGGAGTCACTCAGAGCAGTGATAGCGAACCAGGAAGAAGGGGACGAGATGGTGTCACTGGATATCAGGGACATTTACCTACATGTCCAAATTTGCCCTTCTCACCAAGGGTACTTCAGGTTCGTGGTACAGAACTGTCACTATCAGTTCAGACGCTGCCGTTTGGATTGTCCACGGCGCCCCGGGTCTTTACCAAGGTAATGGCCGAAATGATGATTCTTCTTAAAAGAAACTTGGACGCTTTCCTGATAAGGGCAAGGTCCAGAGAACAGTTGGAGGTCGGAGTAGCACTATCTTTAATAGTTCTACGACAGCACGAGTGGATTCTAAATATTCCAAAATCGTAGCTTTTCCGAGGACACGTCTACTGTTCCTAGGGATGATTCCGGACACAGTCCAGAAAAAGGTGTTTCTCCCAGAGGAGAAAGCCAGGGAGTTATCCGAGCTAATCGGGATCCTCCTAAAACCAGGAAAAGTGTCAGTGCATCATTGCACGAGAGTCCTGGTAAAAATGGTGGCTTATTACGAAGCAATTCCATTCGGCAGATTTCACGCAAGAACTCTTCAGTGGGATCTGCTGGACAAATGGTCCGGATCGCATCTTCAGATGCATCAGCGGATAACCCTATATCCAAGGACAAGGGTGTCTCTCCTGTGGTGATTACAGAGTGCTCATCTTCTAGAGGGCCACAGATTCAGCATTCAGGATTGGATGCTGGTGACCACGGAGGCCAGCCTGAGAGGCTGGGGAGCAGTCACACAGGGAAAAAATTTCCAGGAAAGTGTGATCAAGTCTGGAGAATTTTCTCCACATAGATGGAGCTAAGAGCAAAATTATAAGGCTCTAAACTTAGCAAGACCTCTGCTTCAAGGTCAGCCGGTATTGATCCAGTGGGATAACATCACGGCAGTCGCCCACGTAAACAGAAAGGGCGACACAAGAAGCTGGAGGGCAGTGAAAGAACTGCAAGGATTTTTCGCTAGGCGGAAAATCATGTGATAGCACTGTCAGCAGTGTTCTCTCCGGGAGTGGACGACTGGGAAGCAGACTTCCTCAGCAGGCATGACCTCCACCTGGGAGAGTGGGAACTTCATAGGGAAGTTTTTCCGCATGATTGTGAGCCATTGGCAAAGACCAAAGGTGGAAATGATGGCGTCCCGCCCGAACAAAAAACGGGACAGGTATTGCGCCAGGTCATGAGACCTTCAGGCGATAGCTGTGGATGTCCTAGTAACACCGTGGGTGTAACAGTCGGTGTATGTGTTCCCTCCTCTGCTTCTCATAACCAAGGTATTGAGAATTATAAGACATAGAGGAGTATGAACTATACTCGTGACTCCGGATTGGCCAAGAGGGACTTGGTACCCGGAACTTCAAGAGATGCTCACAGAGGACTAAGGGCCTGGGGAGCTAAGAAGGGACTTGCTTCAGCAGGTACCATGTCTATTCCAAGACTTACCGCGGCTGCGTTTGACGGCATGGCGGTTGAATGCCGGATCCTGAAGGAAAAAGGCATTCCATAAGAGTCATACCTACCCTGGTCAAAGCAAGGAAGGAGGTGACCGCACAACGTCATCACCACATGTGGTGAAAATATGTTGCGTGGGTGAGGCCAGGAAGGCCCCACGAAGAAAATTCAACTAGGTCGATTTCTACACTTCCTGAAAACAGGAGTGTTTTGAGCCTAAAATTGGGGTTCTTTAAGGCTTTAAGTTTCGGCCCTGTAGAATTTTCTTCCGAAAAGAATTGACTTCAGTTCCTGAAGTCCAGATTGTCAAGGGAGTATTGCATATACACCCCTTTTGTGCCTCTAGTGGCACCGTGGGATCTCAACATAGTGTTGGGATTCCTTAAAATCATATTGGTTTGAACCGCTCAAATCTGTGGATTTGAAATATATCACATGGAAAGTGAACATGCTGTTGACCAATATCTCACATGGACAGTGACCATGCTGTTGGTCCTGGCCTCGGCCAGGCGATTGTCAGAATGGGCGGCTTTGTCTTACAAAAGCCCATATTTAATTTTCCATTCGGACAGGGCAGAACTGGGACTCGTCTCCAGTTTTCTTCCTAAGGGGGTGTCAGGTTTTTCACCTGAAACAACCTATTATGGTGCCTGCGGCTTCTAGGGACTTGGAGGACTCCAAGTTACTAGACGTTGTCAGGACCCTAAAAATATATATATATATATATAGTTTAGGACGGCTGGAGTCAGAAAGTCTGACTTGCTGGTTATATTGTATGCACCCAACAAGATGGGTGCTCCTGCGTCTAAACAGACGATTGCACGTTGGATCTGTAGCACAATCCAACTTGCACATTCTGGGGCAGGCGTGCCACAGCCTAAATCTGTAAAGGCCCACTCCACTAGGAAAGTGGGCGCATCTTGGGCGGCTGCCCAAGGGGTCTCGGCATTACAACTTTGCCGAGCAGCTACGTGGTCAGGGGAGAACACGTTTGTAAAATTTTACAAATTTGATACTCTGGCTAAGGAGGACCTGGAGTTCTCTCATTCGGTGCTGCAGAGTCATCCGCACTCTCCCGCCCGTTTGGGAGCTTTGGTATAATCCCCATGGTCCTGACGGAGTCCCCAGCATCCACTAGGACGTTAGAGAAAATAAGAATTTACTTACCGATAATTCTATTTCTCGTAGTCCGTAGTGGATGCTGGGCGCCCATCCCAAGTGCGGATTGTCTGCAATGCTTGTACATAGTTATTGTTACAAAAATCGGGTTATTCTTGTTGTGAGCCATCTTTTCAGAGGCTACTTCGTTTTGTTATCATACTGTTAACTGGGTTCAGATCACAAGTGGTACGGTGTGATTGGTGTGGCTGGTATGAGTCTTACCCGGGATTCAAGATCCTTCCTTATTGTGTACGCTCGTCCGGGCACAGTACCTAACTGAGGCTTGGAGGAGGGTCATAGGGGGAGGAGCCAGTACACACCATGTGACCTAAAAGCTTTTTTAGATGTGCCCTGTCTCCTGCGGAGCCCGCTATTCCCCATGGTCCTGACGGAGTCCCCAGCATCCACTACGGACTACGAGAAATAGAATTATCGGTAAGTAAATTCTTATTATTACTAATAATGACAGCTGTGGATGGAATTGTCTCATAACTGAAAGAGACCAATGCACTCTGAAACAACATAGAGTGTGTGAAACTGATATGTAGTTATATAAACTGCAATGCAGCAAAAGTCAATAAAAGCAAGGTTCTTTCTGATTTATAAGTGTAACATCAGTGGGATTAATATTTGTGCATCCTACTTTTGCTACACTGATTATAATATGGCTTTTTAGATGACAGACATACTCTGTATTATATTAAATTATTTTGACTACATACTTAAGGGTAGACTGGAGGCAGAACTACCATTGGTGTAGCAGGTGCATTGCACCAGGGTCCCTAAGGACTAAGAGGCCCATTGCTGCCCAGACCAGCAATGAGTTATCGGTTGGTTCTAAATCGTAGTGGGGCATGGGACCTTTGATGTCACCAGGGTGTGGAGCCACATCACCAGGGGTAGGAGCCACGGCCGAACAGGGGTACCCGAAATGTACCCTTGCAGGCTCGCTTCGCTCGCCACCGGGTTACTAAGAGTAGTAGTTGGTGGCGTGGATAGTAGAGGAACTATCCTGCTGGCCTAGCTCCTCCCCCTGATGTAAAAGGTCCCTTAGGCCACTTGAATCTAGCATCTACCATGAGTTATCCCTTAGACCCCCCTGCGGACCATTTTAAGAAATGTCGGATGAACGTCCCAGTGCAAAGTGCAAGGTAGGCACCACTGCCAGAGAGAGGCAGGGTTGACCTTGTGTGTGACGCACCAATAGAGGAGTACTGCAACCTATCAGTGCTGATGATCCTGACAACATACTGCCTCTAATTAATAGACAGCTGTACATTTTATTTCTAATTCACTACTGCCTGAATTAAAGGCAGCTCACAATCAGTGTAACTAGCACTGTGAAGGTCTTCCTGACTAAGGGGGTAATTCAGACCGGATCGCTAGGCTGCATTTTCTCTTCTCACAGCCTGCGATCAGGTCCTAACTGCGCATGCGTATGCACCGGAATGCGCAGGCATGATGGACCACAGCAACGGGGATCGATGCATTGCGACGGATGGTGCAAATAAAGCGATCACACAGGCGATCGCAAGGTGACTGGCAGGAAGAGGGCGTTTGTGGGTGGCAACTGACCGTTTTCAGGGTATGTCTGAAAAAATGCAGACGTGTCCAAGTGTTGGAAAGGAGGGTGTCTGACGTCAATTCCGGTCCTGGACTGGTTGAAGTGATCGCAGTGGCTGAGTAAGTCCTGGGCTGCGCAGAGATTGCACAAAATCAGTTTATGCAGCTCTGCTACACATGTGTTCGCATACTTGCACAGCTAAAATACACTCCCCCAGTGGGCGGGGACTATCTGATCGCAGGGCTGCAAAGATCGCTGCCCTGCGATCAGGTCTGAATTACCTGATGAATAATTGATAAATGAATAATTACCCAGTGCCAAACTGAGTAAAGCACAATGGGTGGGTGCCCCTGACAGAGCAGAGGCCACTGTGTTCTTGCCCCATCAAGGAACATGCCCCCTGTTTTCTGCACGGCACAGAACTTTTATGCTTGTACCCATTACCCAGTGCCTCCCCCCGTCACCATCTGTCTCCCACTGACGTATGGCATATTGTGAACTTGTGTTGGGGTGGTGGAGGGGGGCCCAAATTTATATTTTTGCACCTGGGCCCAGCACTCACAAGTTCCACCACTGGTGGAGACAATAATGGAAATGTTTCTTTCTGGCTCAGACATAGGGGTAATTCAGACCTGATTGTAGCTACAAATTTGTAAGCAGTTGGGCAAAACCATGTGCACTGCAGGTGTGGCAGATATAACATGTGCAGAGAGAATTAGATTTGGGTGGGTTATATTGTTTCTGTGCAGGGTAAATACTGCTGCTTTATTTTTACACTGCAATTTAGATTTCAGTTTGAACACACCCCACCCAAATCTAACTCTTTCTGCACATATTATATCTTCCCCACCTGCACTGCACATGGGGCCTAATTCAGAGTTGATCGCAGCAGCACATTTGTTAGCAGTTGGGCTAAACCATGGGCACAGCAGGGGGGCAGATATAACATATGCAGAGAGAGTTAGATTTGGGTGGGGTATGTTAAAACTGAAATCTAAATTGCAGTGAAAAAATAAAGCAGCAGTATTTACCCTGCACAGAAACAAAATAACCCACCCAAATCTAACTCTCTCTGCACATATATCTGCCCCCCACCCTCCCTCCTGCAGTGCACATGATTTTGCCCAACTGCTAAAAAATTTGCTGCTGCGATCAACTCTGAATTACCCACATGGTTTTGCCAAACTGCTATCAATTTGCTGCTATGATCAGGTCTGAATTACCTCCATAGTTCTTTTTGTCTGAGCCCGTTAATGAATAATTACCCAGTGAAATAAACAGGAGACAGTTTATTTTAACAAAGATACAATTGTTTAAATTTCAACCTACTGTTTTGTTACAGCTACTGACACACTGTTAAGATATACATTGGTTACAATTATGTATCCACCTCTTGATATACTGTTTAAACCACCTTCTGTACACCCCTGAGATGCAAATGAAGGAACTCCCTAATCCAATACCACAGTGTAAAGATGTGTAGAAAATGAGGCAATAAGACTGCTCATACATTTATTATAATCTGTGTCACAACACATTCAGTGGCAGATTTTACCTACAGGCTCCAGGTAAAATCCACCACCCCGATCAGTATCAGTGAAGACAGATGCAGTCTGTGACTGCACTGGCTTCACTGTGACTGGCAGTGACTTCCTATTGAAAGTCCTACTGTACCAGCCAGTCACAGACACACAAGGCAGTCACATTGGGAGGTGTCTCATCCCTCCAGGACTGCCAGACTGGCCTGCAATTAGCAGAGAGCTGGATTCCTGTAGGAAGACATTCCCTGCCTCGTAAGCCCTAGCTGGCTTCTATGGGCTGCAGCATAAGCAGTCCATAGAAGCTGGGGGTTTGTGCATGTGCAGTCCAGAGCTCCCTGTCTCCTCTCCATGCATGGGGGCGGCGACTTGAAGTAAGTAGGATCCACTGTTGCTCCTGAGTCTGCTAGGAATATGATTGATAATACTGTATCACTGTTAATTTGGGAGATTGCTAGGAATATGATCAATAACAGCACTGATTCCATTGTACCAACTATCCATTAATTGATTTTCACAACTAAAGCTGAGTACGGATACATTTGTGAGATCATATTGTATGAATTATTCATCAGTAAATTCTATAGCTAAGGCCAATTATATCCATGTATAACTGAATATCCCAACAGATATGGTATAATTAAACAGGATGTATGAAAATTAACTCAATAGGGGAGAATTATCCTATTAACAGGTCCTCTCTACATTTCTTCCATTATTAATGATTCTCCACACATATCCACAGAACTGTAATAGCAGCAGCTAAACTCTAGATCAGGTGAATGGGTTGCAATAATGAAGAAAAACAATATCCAGCAAACAGCTACATATTGAGAAACCAACTAATTAATAAGACAGTCAGTGTTGGACTGGGGCATGAAGGGTCCACCGGGGAGATGCAGTTGTAGAGGCTCATGCTTAGTGGTGTGGTCAGCCTACATAGAGGCTTGGCTAACCATTAGCTAGTTCATGGTCTGTGCCCCTTGACAAATATATATACTGTAGCAAATACTACTAGTCCATGTAAGATAAAGTATCAGATTAAATCCACTATAGGGGATTCGGTCAATTTACCTACAATCAAAATCCCGATGGTCAAAATACCGACAACCATTGACCGACGGTCAAAATATCGACAAGGTCAAAATCCCGACATTTAAAATACAGCAAGGTCAAAATACTGACATTTGAAGTGTCGACAGGTCAAAAAGTCAACACGTTTTTCATGATTTTTTTCATTGAAACCGACTTGTTCATACTTTACCATCCTAGTGGACCTGGAGGGGAAATGTAACTGTGTTGAGTGATGGCGAGCACAGCGGTACTTTTATACGGTGTCCATATCGACCTATGTCGACATACACACAAAAAATTGGAAACCGTGACGATTTTTTGGCCTGTTGACATTTTAAATGCTGGTATTTTGACCTTGTTGGTAATTTAAATGTTGAGATTTTGACCTTGTCAGTATTTTGACCGTCGGTCAATGGTTGTCGGAATTTTGACCATTGGGATTTTGATTGTAGGTGCTTCATACTAAACCTGTGGCCAGGGATGTGCTTAAGAATACAATTTATTCTGTATTTTTCTCTAAGGGTGTGTGGCCACACCTCCTGTGATTAGGCCACACCTCCAGAAACGGACCTGGGCCCAGCCAGGCTCTCTACTGCCCTGGGCTTGCCCCCTCTTCTAAGAAAAAGGTTTCAGACTGTGCACTTGATTTATACATTATACTTGTTACATTATACTGCACAGGTCTAGAGTGTGGATTTAGTAAGCGCACCCCTATCCATACTGCAGCCCAGCCTACTGCAATGTGTGCTGGGCTGAGAAGAAAAGCTGATGATGCCCGGTAAGGGGGGGAGGGGCTCTGGGGCCCAACTGTGCCCCTCCATCATACTGGGGCCCACTGGGATTTTCTCCTGTACCCGTAGTGGCCAGTCCAACCCTGAACACAATAGACAGGCACTTGCTTTAAACACTATCTTTATATTTCGAGGACAATTTATAAGTGTGTGTGTGTGTGTATATATATATATATATATATATATATATATTTGTTTGTCTTTTTCTTTTATTTTAACCCTTATATTTCACTGTTGTCCATCACACCCATTGGAAAGGAAACAGTAATTTTAATCCTGTTTAATTAAAAGTGAAGTTTTAGTTAATGTGGCTCTTCGCTTAGCATATACTGTACAACCACAATCTTTTTTTCTAGACATCAAGTTTAATTCTGGATGTTAAGGCTGCACTCCCGTTTGTGAGAATACCTGACACAATGTTATGTTACAGGGTCATTCAATAATTGATTACTAACTGTTATTATTTGTGTGCAGATATTTGTTATTCTCTATTTTATTCTATATGGAAGGTAAGCCAAGACAAAACTAATAAATATAATTACGGTAATTTATTAGCTAAAGAATCAGCATAGACAATATTATCTGAACTCATATAAAAAAGAACCTACTGTATATAAAAAAAACAATGATATAGTAAAACTTCACATTGATCTTAATGTATTGATTACATATAAATATATACAGTATGAGGCTTGCAATATCAAGTTAAGGAATCATCCTTATGGAACTGCAAGTCCCAGGGTGGATAGGTGATGCACTTACTTCTACAGTGCAAAAAGAACAGGCTGATCAGGGCCGGAGCTGACATCCAGGGTCGGACTGGCCCACAGAGGTACAGGGGAAACCACCGGTAGGCCCCACTGCCTGAGTGACCACTCCTTCCTCTAGGGATCAGGTTCCAGACTGTGCACTTGTATTATACATGGTAGATATGTTGCATTACACGGCACTAGACTATTGGGGATATATCTGAGTTGATCGCAGCAGGAACTTTGTTAGCAGTTGGGCAAAACCATGTGCACTGCAGGGGAGGCAGATATAACATGTGCAGAGAGAGTTAGATTTGGGTGGGTTATTTTGTTTCTGTGCAGGGTAAATACTGGCTGCTTTATTTTTACACTGCAATTTAGATTGCAGATTGAACACACCCCACCCAAATCTAACTCTCTCTGCACATGTTATATCTGCCTCCCCTGCAGTGCACATGGTTTTGCCCAACTGCTAACAAAGTTCCTGCTGCGATCAACTCAGAATTACCCCCATTGTGTATTTCAAGCCTCTGTGGAGGCTGGCCACACCCCCTGTGTAGGCTGGCCACACCCTTAAGTTCGGGCCCCTACCACTGCATTCCCCCGGTGGGCCCTTCATGCCCCAGTCCGACACTGCTGACATCACACACCCTCCCAGAAAATGCTTGGGATCACCTACGTGTTTCAGGACACTCACAGAAAATGGACAGTTATCACCCACAAATGGCCTCTTCCTGTCAATCAGAATTCGATTGGCTATGCGATCGAAATTATGCGGTGCACACGCATGCGCAGTCATTTGATAATCAGCCACTGTGCGAAATAACACAGCAGCGATCAGGTCTGAATCGGGCCCTTTGTGCAAATAACAAGTTCCCCTAAGGAACAAGCTGTATCAGAGCTATTGGGAGGCAGATGTCCCTGTGCAGGGGAAAACATGCCCTGTCTGAGAATAAAAAGCAAGTGGTGGGGGGGGAGGGGGGGGGGGAGTCTGTAGACTGTAAGTCCGTCCACCATATACTCACCTCAGTGTTGCAGCTCTCCCTTCCAAGTTAATAATGAGTGCAGCAGATGTCTTTATAATCTGTATTCCAAAATGGATGCGTCATCTGGTCCTAATTGGCCTGCATGGTGGTCTCACCTTTCTCAAATCCATCTGTTGGAGGTGCCCTGTTTCATGCACACTTGTCAGCTGATAGCCCAATGTGTGCACTGGCAATGGGAAGACAGTGTGTGAGCTACAGATATATCCACGGTTATCTTGGCTTCTTTGTTGCGCCTAGGCACCCCATGGTTTATTTACATAAACCCTTCATCTATTGTTCTCAGTTGCAATACAATACAGAGAACAATACAGCAGGGGATTAAGGGGGTCATTCCATCCTGATCGCTCACTGCAGTTGTTTGCAGCGATCGGGTCGGAACTGCACATGCGCCGATGCTGCCGTGAACCAGCGCATGCCGGACGGCCGAAGGCCGTCATTCCCTAGCGATCACCTCTGCCTAATTGACAGGCAGAGGCAGTCGCTGGGCAGGAGGGGCGGCACGCAGCATTTGGCTGCCATTTTTGTGGCGCGGTTTGGCAAATGCAGGCATGGCCGGACCGTGCGGGGGGCGGGCCGCAGCAGCTGTGTGATGTCACGTGCAGCCGCTGCGACCAGGGGCAGCGACGAGCAACTCCCGGCCAGCCACAGGAGCTACGCTGGCCGGGAGTTACTCAACAATTACAAGAGCATCGCCGCTGTGCGATGCTTTGTACTTGAGCAGGGGGGGGGCAGGACAGACATGCGGGGCAGGCTAGCCCTATGCTGGCCATCCCCCCGCATATCTGGGAACATGATCGTAGCTGTGCTAAATTTAGCACAGCTACAATCAACTCGGAATGACCCCCTCATTACAGCAGGGGATTAAGTCTGACTGCCCAGTCTCAGTTAATCCTATTAAAGGCACATATAGTGGTGTCAAAGTCGAAAAATATCATGATGCATATGCCTTGTACTAACCCCTCATGCACATGCCCGCTGCGCGTGCACACACTCTGCCGTGCGTGCACATATCCGCAATTTGCGTAAAGATCGCTCCGGCGATCACGCTTGTGGTATGCGCATTTACGGTAGAGTTTGTAAGCGTCTAGCGTGCGACTCGATCGCAGCATATTTAACCCATATAGTGTGTTTTGTAGTTAATATTCCCCTAGACAATGTCAGCGAGTATGTTTAGTTTAAACTGTTCCTGGACAGAGAGATTCCTCTTTGCATGATAGGAAGGGTCAGACAAAGGTTGAAAGGTGGTATCTAGTATCCAGCTGTAGGGTATTTTAAGGGTAACATTCCGGTGTTAGTTAGGAAAGGATCGCTCGCTCCTGCGTATAGTTATGTACAGAAGTAGATTATGAACATTAACTGTATTTGCTGTAAATTACACATGCGGCGGGAATCCTGAGGATACCTCCCACCAGAGCAGTTGGGGAAAGACACAGCCCACCTGTTCAAAGCCACCTATGACCTTTCTTGTAATGTAGAGACACATCCCTGTGTCCAATGAACAATGAGATACAGGTACCATTGTATTGTAAATGTATGTTGTGTATATAAAGACCACTGTTGCCTGGCCAGCCTCATGTCTCTGAAGGCTTTCTCCCTGAATGCTGAGGACTGGATCCAGGTCGCGCATGCGAATCATTCCCACGTATGTATTATTCTCTGTAGCCATTTTGTTCGCCATTTATGTTCTCATTTGTTCGCTCTTGTTTGCAATTGTTCGCCATTGTTCACATTATTTTCTGTTATTCTGTTTAGATTTCTATGTTAGTTTGTAGTGTATAACTTGTATTGTGTTTCCCTTTTTCTCTAAACCATCCACGGCGGTGTTAGAGCTGCTGTGGTTTTTAAATCCAAACCAGGTCTTGTGTTTTCACTGTTTACTGCAAAGGGCTTTTCTTAGCGTCTCAATCGCTCAAACAGCATACACATTGTTAAGGTTTTTAAGCGTTGCATCATTGTAGTATCTGACTACTAAGGTTGCGTGAATCCATGAGCGTACGTGTCGCTCGTGCGTCACGCCTACGGCCTAGCGTCTGTTACGCTAAGTATGTACCCCTACGGTACTCAGTACGCAAATAGCGTACTCAGTCTGTAATAGTGTATAGCTTTATGTTTAATGGTAGCACAGTAGGGAGACTCTAATGATCCTACCATTTATAGATAACAAGTGTCTATAAGTGGTACGATTGGACCGCACGGTTGTATGTGTAAACAATTAACGCAACATGATATGAGGTTGCATATTCGTGCGTAAATCTTATCCTCATACGCGTTGTAGGGAGCACATGCAAGCGTGATTTGTGTAAAGTAAAAGTTTAGGGAATTGTCGCCGATCTCTCAGGAAAATCTTGAGAGGTAGGGCCTGCAACGGCTACACGAGTCTGCTAGAAGGCGGATCCGTGGTACTCGGAGCAGAAGAAGTTCAGTGGAAGAGCTTTAAGGATTTCCACTGTAGACTACTGTGTTTGGTGCATTTTAGGAAGTTTTTCTGTGTTAAAAAGGTCCACAATGGAAGCCAAGTGCACAACACAGGGACGTTCAGCAGTCAGGGTTCAGACTGCAGAGTTCAGACCCCGGGGGTCTGCCCGGTTAGTAATGTGGGGGAAGTATGGTCCCCACACTGAGACCTTTTGTGATGAATGGACACGAATGACTGTGGGGGATAAAGCACCATTTCCTGGGATAGGTAGTTTTGACTCAGAGGTATTGCATAATCTAAGGCTTAGGATCTGTCTCATAAAATCCCAAAAACAGAGGATCAGACACACAAATTGTTTACATTTATGGCAACGAGAGAGTGATATACAGAGGGAATTAGCTTACACAGCTGGTTCCAACCCTAGCAGGAAACTGATGGCAACCGGAGAGACAATGGCTACAGAGAATGGCATACTGGGATATAATGATAATAGTGCACTTAATAAATGTATTAATGACAATAAGAATAAATGTAATAAATGTGTTAATGACGATAGGAGTAAAACTGATAAATGTACAAATTCTAACCCGTGCAAGTTGCACCCCATGTTAGACTTCCCTCAGGATTACAAGCAAGAAAGTGAGCCCAGCACGATGTCGGCACTTTCTCCAGTAGCCACCATACAAGACACCCAGGTGGGCACGGCCCAATCGGTAAAGGCAGTAGTAAAGCCTCCTAACGGAGGGTCAGGTGAGGTCGTGTCCACAGGTAAGTACGGTATTGTATATTATGCACAGACAACTGCACCTCACATTGTAGAGTCAACACAAGATGATGTAGTTGAACTTAATCCTGTCAGGGTGATTGCAGTCCCAAATGGAAAGACTGACGCTCTGGGAATCACTCCCGTCAGGAACATTGCAATGCATTGCCCCTGGTCCCGGGCAGAATTGAGAACAATTATGTCAGAATTTCCCAATCCCAGGAAAGATCTAGTTGCATGCCAGAAATTTATTAAATAATTAGGTAATGCCACAGAACCCACAAACAAAGATTGGCGAACAGTGCTACGAGTATGTCTACCCTCCAACATTGACCCTGCGAAATTCATTACTGATTGTAAGTTAGACGCAGAAGTACCTCTCACTGAAGAATACACTCAGGAGAATGTACAACAAATCAATCTGCAATTAGGAATATATTTCCAAACTGTTGTCAAGTGGAACAAAATTTTCTCCATTAGACAAAAAGAAGGTGAAACTGCTTCTGACTATTTCCACCGAGCACTGCAGGAAATGGCTAGATACACTGGGGTCGTGGACATTGGGGAAAATATGCATCATAGAGAGGTAGCGGTGTCCGTATTAATGGAAGGTTTAAAAGAAACGTTGAGAACCAGAGTACAAACCACTCAACCTAACTGGAGAGGTATCTCGGTGGCTGCATTAAGGGAGTCCGCTATCGAACATGACCATAATATCCAAAGAACCAGGGAAGCACAGGGAGAGCGGTTGATGGTGATGAGCATCCAAGCACTGGAAGAGGCATCAACTCGACCAAAACCCCCGGCCCCTGGCACATGGAGGAAGCCAATGGTTTGTTATCTGTGTAAAAGGGAAGGGCATTATGCCAGCAACTGTAACAGCACACATAAAGTCAGACCTCCTAGACAAGAACACGAGCAAAGTTATGACATACTGTATGACGCACGTAATTGTAATCAGGGATCATATAGGAAAAATTTTGGGCCGCACCTGTAATTTGCAGCCAGTGAAGTATAGTTGGTAGATCATATCTTGTATACAGGGGCGGCCAGGTAAACCCTGTGATTTATCTTTAAATGTTTCCTCTTCATCTCTGACGTTCACCAGCAGAACTACAGCTCAAACGTCACATGTCTACTTGGTCTTTTCAGAGGTCTGCCCAACCCCAGTATATCTTACCAGCATCATTGTGCCTGGCCATGCACAGAGGGTGGAGAGTGGAAATACTGGTGGGGGAGACTGTGCAGAGATACCGATAGACATTTTGGTGTGACAGCCTGATGGTGAATGGAAATCTGACAATTTTTCTCTTTTTTTCTATTATTCTCTCTCTTTTTGTTTTTTCATGTTCTAAGGATGGTATGTCACACAACAGTTAAACAAATGGTAATGCAAGATTTATGCTCCTTACAGAAAGGTCGCTGATTCGGAAAGAATATAGTATCACTGGAGTGTTCGTTTTGGGAAAACTGAGAAACAGCACTGTTGAGACGGCATCTGAGCAAGAAGAACAAAAAGACTAGAGACGGTTATCGTACCAATTTTCTTTCCCTTCTAATTATTTTCTTTTCCCCCATTACCACTCTTTCTTTCTCCTCCTGCAAGATGGACTTGCCCCAAGAGACTGCATTCCGTGTTTTCCTGTTGACCCTGTTGTTGACCAGAGCAGTCTGTTTCGGTGAGAGTACCAGAGAGGTCGAGAAATTATCTGGAATGGGTTCTGATGACAAGGATGGATTCGTAGAATTCCAAGAGCAACGCAATCACCGAGCAAAGGCGAGTATTAGAAAACGATCTGGTAGCCATGACACTAGAAGACATTGTGAAGGATTGTTAGCTGAAGAGAATTGTATCTGTAGGAATTGTGAAAACATAGTTGAGGACAGGTGCATCCAGCGATGTCAGTCCAGCCTTAATATCAACATGGACCGTCATCCATTGAGTGACTATCACTCATTAGTGGGTAAGGTTTTAAACCAAACGGAATGCTGGGTGTGCTCACAAGTACCTCAAGGTCATAGAAAGTCAGGACTAGTGCCATACGCTTTAACGATAGATGAGGTACTTGAATTAAGGGGTGGGAGACCGGTGGACAAGAAATTTAATATTTCTAGGCCTCCTAGTTTGAAGCTCCACCAATATCATGTGGATAGGTCCTTAGTATGTTTTAACATTTCCAATCCCCGAAAGCCGGGAAGTTGGGAAGTGACATGGAACAACCAAACCATGACATTCTCACACAGAGCCGATAGAATGCCCATAGACTCAGAGCTTATACGCCAAATAGCCAATGGTGGGAGATATTTTCAGTATAGGTACACTCTAGGAAGTAGGACCGTGCGAGTTGGAGAAGTATCACCAGGATACTGTGCGCATATCATACAGCCTGATACGTGTACTAGACAAATGAGAGAGTTAGGGATAGGATTTTTCACCTGGAAGGTTTGTAATATGGTGATGTCATATTCTGTCCCATATGTCCTTCCCGATGATGCATATTTCATATGTGGGAGGAAGGCGTATAAGTGGCTTGCCCCAAACTCAGAGGGATTGTGTTACATTGGAAGAGTGTTGCCAGAAGTAATGACCATTACCCATGATAAAATGAAAGACGTTCACCGCAATGCTCAAGCTCCTTACACTCACACTCACTACGAACACATTGTTAAGAGATTAAGAGACACCTTATAGATAGGACAGAGCATGCAGCCTCTGATTTGATCCATGAATCCACCGGGATTCAATTCCTACTCGCGCTAGATATCACCCGTACCGCCAGAGGAGTTATAAATTTTAGGTATATAACTGCGCTAGCGAACCTGATAGACAATATCACCGAGATGTATGATGACACCTTCAGGTATACTGGGAGAGAATTGCAAGCTTACAAAACGGAACTGATCCAGCACAGGATGGTTCTCAATTACATCACAGCGGTGACAGGTGGGTATTGTGTCACTCTAGCAACTCAGTATAGCGTGAAGTGCTGTACATATTTCACAAACAGCACCGATGACCCAACCGAGGTCATAGATCAAATGATGGACGATATCTTGCAATTGAAGTGGGAGTTCCGAAGGAGACACAACCTTACTGCTGTGAGTAATGAACTGACCGGCTGGGTTTCATGGTTGAACCCACGCAATTGGTTCTCAGGTTTAGGAGAATGGGCTCAAAATGTTATCGTGAATGTAGGGAAATTTCTCCTTTGTATCCTAGGAGTTGTCATAATGATTGGTTTGATATTTAGATGTGTTCGGATTTTAATGAATTGCAAGTGCAGTACCAAATTGATGAGTTTGAGGAGTGAGGGCATTGTTACAACAACTGGTTTAATTTATGACCCATCAATCGAGACAATGCTGTGATAAAATGTGATTCCACGGTCCGTTTCTTTCACCCGTTTCTCCTTTGTTTTTCTCCAAGGTAAAAAGATATCCACTCGGAAGAAGATTTTGATGACCCTTATACAGACCATTGATGAACTTTTTCACAGACATTTGATGAACTTTTAGAGGCTTTAACTTTCTATGGACACTTGAAAAACTTTGCTTGCCACTTACAGCAAAGATACAGCAACCCGGACAAGACATCAACAAGACATCCATGGACAATTACACACATTACCATATGAATGCATTTATAACGCATGTTTCTTATCTTCATCTCTATGATCTTCAGGTAGTGACACACATAGTAGACAGGTAATATAGGTACATATATTAGCACTCACATATTTTCCCCCTTCATGTATCATCAACTAATGTGCACCCCATTTGTTGGAACTAAAAGCCGAAAAGAGCTCGGTAGAGTTTGTTAGCCCACTTACAGACCCTTAATACGGGATAAGAAGGATTCAATGTATACTTCGCAATACCTCAAAGCTTGTACGGCACGATGATACATGACCCCTCAGACATGAATTTCATACATACATGCTTTTACTATCCCACTAGGTCATACATTTCCCACCTTCTCCTCTCCTCCCTACACCCAATCATATATAGGTATTTCACGGTATTATATATTTTTCTGCTTAAATTGTTTAGATAGTGGCAGTTATTGTTGAATGCCAAAGGGTGGACTGTCAAAGTCGAAAAATATCATGATGCATATGCCTTGTACTAACCCCTCATGCACATGCCCGCTGCGCGAGCACACACTCTGCCGTGCGTGCACATATCCGCAATTTGCATAAAGATCGCTCCGGCGATCATGCGCGTGGTATGCGCATTTACGGTAGAGTTTGTAAGCGTCTAGCGTGCGACTCGATCGCAGCATATTTAACCCATATAGTGTGTTTTGTAGTTAATATTCCCCTAGACAATGTCAGCGAGTATGTTTAGTTTAAACTGTTCCTGGACAGAGAGATTCCTCTTTGCATGATAGGAAGGGTCAGACAAAGGTTGAAAGGTGGTGTCTAGTATCCAGCTGTAGGGTATTTTAAGGGTAACATTCCGGTGTTAGTTAGGAAAGGATCGCTCGCTCCTGCGTATAGTTATGTACAGAAGTAGATTATGAACATTAACTGTATTTGCTGTAAATTACACATGCAGCGGGAATCCTGAGGATACCTTCCACCAGAGCAGTTGGGGAAAGACACAGCCCACCTGTTCAAAGCCACCTATGACCTTTCTTGTAATGTAGAGACACATCCCTGTGTCCAATGAACAATGAGATACAGGTACCATTGTATTGTAAATGTATGTTGTGTATATAAAGACCACTGTTGCCTGGCCAGCCTCATGTCTCTGAAGGCTTTCTCCCTGAATGCTGAGGACTGGATCCAGGTCGCGCATGCGAATCATCCCCACATATGTATTATTCTCTGTAGCCATTTTGTTCACCATTTATGTTCTCATTTGTTCGCTCTTGTTTGCAATTGTTCGCCATTGTTCACATTATTTTCTGTTATTCTGTTTAGATTTCTATGTTAGTTTGTAGTGTATAACTTGTATTGTGTTTCCCTTTTTCTCTAAACCATCCACGGCGGTGTTAGAGCTGCTGTGGTTTTTAAATCCAAACCAAGTCTTGTGTTTTCACTGTTTACTGCAAAGGGCTTTTCTTAGCGTCTCAATCGCTCAAACAGCATACACATTGTTAAGGTTTTTAAGCGTTGCATCATTGTAGTATCTGACTACTAAGGTTGCGTGAATCCATGAGCGTACGTGTCGCTCGTGCGTCATGCCTACGGCCTAGCGTCTGTTACGCTAAGTATGTACCCCTACGGTACTCAGTACGCAAATAGCGTACTCAGTCTGTAATAGTGTATAGCTTTATGTTTAATGGTAATAATTGACACTATCAGTGGCAAGCTGCCCAATCAGATTGTGATGTCACTCAGGTGCTAAAAGGGAGGGGTAATTCTGTGTAAGAAAAAACAATTTGTGTTCCCTAATGCACACTGAGTGAAAAATAATACTACATAATAATCAGATAATACGAAGATCTTAGTTGCGTATATCTGCAGATATAGGGTTAAGCCCCCAGGCCGATCGGCAAGGCGTCTCCGTCACTGGGGGTCCCTAATACTAGGTATGGGACTGGGGTGCAGGACCCCATCACGTCAGCACAGGTTGGCTACCCCAGGTCAGTACACAGGTGAAAATTAATAAGGGTAAATAAGAAGCACATAAGTGCTATGTAAGTGAAGTGTGATTAAAATACAAAAATATATGCAAAGTAATAGGGAAAATCATAAGTGTTAATAAAGTGTTAGGGTATACCGACCTGAAGCCACCCAGCCATACTGACATAGGGGCCACCGCACCCCACACCCACCCCATAAATAATTACACATATGTCTGGGTCTGAATGCCCAGTGTAAGGCCACATGATAATGGCTCCTACAGCATCTGAGATCCAGCTTACCTGGAGACACCCCTAACTTCTCCAATGGCACTCTGGAGTCTGCAATCCCTCCTAATGCTGACCCCTCCATGCCTCTCTAAAATACAATGCACATATAGTGGCAAACTGCTCAATCAGATTGTGATGTCACTCAGGTGCTAAAAAGGAGGGGTAATTATGTGTAAGAAAAAACAATTTGTGTTCCCTAATGCACACTGAGTGAAAAATAATACTACATAATAATCAGATAATACGGACATCTTAGTTGCGTATATCTGCAGATATGGGGTTAAGCCCCCAGGCCGATCGGCAAGGCGTCTCCATCACTGGGGGGTCCCTAACACTAGGTATGGATCCGAGGTGCACCTGAGTGACATCACAATCTGATTGAGCAGCTTGCCACTATATGTGCATCGTATTTAGAGAGGCATGGATGGGTCAGCATTAGGAGTATCTCCGGACCATGGTGGGAGCCATGTTTCTGGAGACCTGCACAATATAAAAAAGTAGAAAAATGAAAAAAGAAAGTGAAAAACCTGTACTTCTCAATTTAATACTAGAATCCAACAACTCCATAGACTCCATGATCCAAGCCCTAACCATCCATCTCCATTAGTGTATAAAAATATTATGTCATGAGGGACAATAATGTCAAGTTTGTAATCCCGCATGACTCCAATTTCTTTAGGTGTAGATTGTGATCACCCCCTCTCAATGGTCTCGGTACGTGATCTATAATCATACAACGTAATGTAGCAACCCATATTGAAGAAAGCTATCCAGCTTGTTACCGGTATCCGTTTGGATGGTCGACCATGTTATGGTCAACAGTCATTAGGTCAACCACTATTGGTCGACATTGACATGGTCGTCATGGACACATGGTCGACACATGAAAATGGATGACACATGACAGGTCGACATATGAAAAGATCATCATGGATATTTTGAGAAAAAAAATAGATTTTTAGATTTGTCATATTTTACCATCCACGTGAACTACAATTGGGAATGGTAACCTGTGCCAAGCGCAGCGGTAGCAGAGCGAGGCACCTTACCCGCAGCATGGCGAGTAAAGCGAGCCATGTAAGGGGATGCGGTACACTTATTGGGGTTCCTAGTCATGTTACGGAAAAAATGACACCAAAAACAGTTCAAAAATCAATGTCGACCTTTTCATATGTCAACATGTCATGTGTCGACCATTTTCATGTGCCGACCATTACTCCATGTCGACCAAGTCAATGTCAACCTATAGTGGACGACCTAATGACTGTCGACCTTAACATGGTCAACCATTCATACCGGAACCCTTGTTATCACAGTAACTCACAGCCTTGTACAGACTGAGCACCCAGTTACAGTGATATAAACCAGGGAAGCTGTGTAGCCCCAAAATCAAGGAGACTACGGAGTTGTACTAAATGTTGCAGTCAGCCAGTCAGCACCAGTGTGAGTAACTGAGGCACAGGTAGCAGTGAGAATCTGTCACGTCACTACCAGAGAGAGACACCTGTTCCAGCTAATAGGCCCTACACACTGGGAGATATGAGTGAAAGATATGAACGATCTTGTTCATTAATGAACGAGATACCGTTCATATCTTTCAGTGTGAAGACACCAGTGATGAACGATGCGCGACACCGCATTCGTTTATCGCTGGTGCCCCGTTGCTTGTGCATGCAGGCCAATATGGACGATCTCGTCCATATTTGCCTGCACTGCTATGGAACCGGGTGATGGGGGGGAGTGAAGAAACTTCACTCCCCCCGTCACTGCCCCCCCCCCCGCCGCCGGGTCGCCCGTCGGCCATATCCGCCATCGGCCAGCTCGGCGGCGGATCGCGCAGTGTGTAGGGCCCTTAAGTGAGACGTTACAGGGGGAGTTATCCTGTATAATTTACAGTCTACCTCAGTAAAAGTCAGTTCCCACATCACTTATACAGCTTGTGCTTGTATGCAGTGTCTGCTGAGGAAACTGCTTCTGCCTTATTCACTGCTACTGCTTGTGCCTCCTTCCATAACTGCTTATCTACACAGCTCAGGAACTGTATTGCTACTTATACTACTTGTTAAAAGAACTTCTGCAATTGCTTATTCCCAGTCCCAGGAACTGCATTACTTACCGACCTTAAACGTTAAGGCACTGTTCTAACCGCTTATGTTCTCTTGCCTAAGGGATTACCACATTTGCTAACTTTTTCTACTTAACGGACACTCGAGTAATAAGGCACTGACTCTAGACCAAAGGGATATAGCCCAGGAACTGAGTTAAGCGGTGACATTCCTAGCGCCATCTGGCAGGCATCTAGTGAAATACACAAACGTTGGAACATTGCTAATTCTTGTTGAGAGATATTTATTGAACTGTGCCTTATATTGCTTCAAATGCGAAATTGGGAATAGCCTTAAAAGGGGCAACTGTGCATGGAAATTTTGATTGGTGCCTTACGTTAATTGTTATTGAATGTAACTGTGCATACTTTTGTTTTGCAACTATAACGGTGTTAATAAAATTTGAGTCACTATCCTAACGTGTAGTGACTGTGTATGTGGGGGTACTCTGGGGGGTTCTCATCCTTTGCTTGCACTAAGGGAAGATGCAGATCTAAGGGTATATGCAATTAGCGGCGAATCGCGTCAAATTATCGCCGTTTTTAAATTCGACACAATTCGACCGTCCAATTTCGGCAAGTGGTTGCCGAAATTCACCATATTCAATGGAAAACGGATTCGACAGTCCCGCGGGCGGAAAACGGCCGATTTGACGGATTTTGCCGCAATTTAAAAAAAACGGGGAAAAACTGGAAAAAACCCCCAAAAAATGGCGTGGGGTCCCCCCTCCAAAGCATAACCAGCCTCGGGCTCTTCGAGCTGGTCCTGGTTCTAAAAATCCGGGGAAAAATTGGACAGGGGATCCCCCGTATTTTTAAAACCAGCACCGGGCTCTGCGCCTGGTGCTGGTGCAAAAAATACGGGGGACAAAAGGAGTAGGGGTCCCCCGTATTTTTTACACCAGCATCGGGCTCCACTAGCTGGACAGATAATGCCACAGCCGGGGGTCACTTTTATACAGTGCCCTGCGGCCGTGGCATTAAATATCCAACTAGTCACCCCTGGCCGGGGTACCCTGGGGGAGTGGGGACCCCTTCAATCAAGGGTCCCCCCCCCAGCCACCCAAGGGCCAGGGGTGAAGCCCGAGGCTGTCCCCCCCATTCAAGGGCTGCGGATGGGAGGCTGATAGCCTTGAGGAAAATGACATGAATATTGTTTTTCCCAGTAGTACTACAAGTCCCAGCAAGCCTCCCCCGCAAGCTGGTACTTGGAGAACCACAAGTACCAGCATGTGGGAGAAAAATGGGCCCGCTGGTACCTGTAGTACTACTGGAAAAAAAATACCCAAATAAAAACAGGAGACACACACCGTGACAAGTACAACTTTATCACACACTGCCGACACACACATACTTACCTATGTTGACACGCCAACTGCCACAGTCTTCGACGATCCGAGGGTACCTGTGAAAAAAATTATACTCACCTGCCAGTGTCCAGAGATAAATCCACGTCAAGAGATAAAATCCTCGTACTTGGCAAACAAAAAACACGAACACCCGACCACCGGACTGAAAGGGGTCCCATGTTGACACATGAGACCCCTTTCCCCGAATGCCGGAACCCCACGTGACTGCTGTCACTGAGGTCCCTTCAGCCAATCAGGAAGTGCCACGTCGTAGCGCTCACCTGATTGGCTGTGTGCGTCTGAGCTCAGACAGCGCATCGCACAGCTCCCTCCATTACTTTCAATGGTGGGAACTTTGCCGTCAGCGGCGGGGTTACCCGCGGTCAGCCGCTGACCGCGGGTGACCCCACCACTAACCGCAAAGTTCCCACCATTGAATATAATGGAGAGGCTTTGCGATGCGCTGTCTGGCAGCTCAGACGCGCACAGAGCCAATCAGCAGAGTGCAAGGACGTTGCACTCGCTGATTGGCTGAAGAGACACTTCAGTGACAGGTGTCACGGGGGTGTCTGCATTCGTGGAAAGGGGTCTCATGTGTCAACATGGGACCCCTTTCAGTCCGCTGGTCGGGTGTTCGTTTTGTTGTTTTGACAAGTACGAGGATTTATCTCTGGACCCTGGATCAGGTGAGTATAATTATCTTTTATCTTCAGGTACCTGTGGATTCTACTTGGAGAAGAGGACCGACTGCTTCGTGTCAACATAGGTAAGTATGTGTGTGTCGGCAGGTGTGCAATAAAGTTTTACTATCAAGGTGTGTGTCTCCTGTTTTTATTTGGGTATTTTTTTTCCAGTAGTACTACAGGTACCAGCGGGCCCGTTTTTCTCCCGCATGCTGGTACTTGTGGTTCTCCAAGTACCAGCTTGCGGGGGAGGCTTGCTGGGACTTGTAGTACTACTGGGAAAAACAATATTCATGTCATTTTCCTCAAGGCTATCAGCCTCCCATCCGCAGCTCTTGGATGGGGGGGACAGCCTCGGGCTTCACCCCTGGCCCTTGGGTGGCTGGGGGGGGACCCCTTGATTGAAGGGGTCCCCACTCCCCCAGGGTACCCCGGCCAGGGGTGACTAGTTGGATATTTAATGCCACGGCCGCAGGGCACTGTATAAAAGTGACCCCCGGCTGTGGCATTATCTGTCCAGCTAGTGGAGCCCGATGCTGGTGTAAAAAATATGGTGGACCCCTACTCTTTTTGTCCCCCGTATTTTTTGCACCAGCACCAGGCGCAGAGCCCGGTGCTGGTTTTAAAAATACGGGGGATCCCCTGTCCATTTTTCCCCCGGATTTTTAGAACCAGGACCGGCTCGAAGAGCCCGAGGCTGGTTATGCTTTGGAGGGGGGACCCCACGCCATTTTTTTCTGGGATTTTACCATTCCATCTAAAAAAAAAATATATATTATTTTTAAAAATATATAAATAATACTTGTGCCTCCAAAAAAGACAAACCAAGTACCTAGTCCCTTCTAATATAAATAGATATGCTATTACCAAGAAAAAAAAACACAAAAAAAACATGTTTTAAATTTTTTTTATTAGTTTCACCCACCAAAGTGTGGCGGATTGAAAATGACGAATTTACTGTCTAAAAGCACTGTTGTCGAATTTCCAAACTTCAATTGAATATACTTTGGTCGAATTGCAACACTTGTATCATTGCAGAAAAGTCGAATTTGACAAAAGTCGAATTTCAAAAAGTAGAATTTTGATAGTCCGTTTTTTTGACGGAAAGTACTGAATTGCATTGTCGATTTTTTTTTTTAGGCGAAAAAGTCCCGAAATTCGACAATTTCGGGAATTTGACCGCAATTGCATATACTTCCTAGAGTTCTGCAGGAGGCTGAGACAGACGGCAGCAGGGAAAGTACCGGCACAACACACGCATCAACACACTACTAGTGATTTATCACACTCACATGTACCATTCACCCGTCGGTCCCCTTTCTGTTAGTTTTATCAATGGGGTATTGGAAGCGATGGTATGCTTTCTTACACATCGGCTCACAGTATTCAATGAGAACCCTCTATCAAGGAACCTGGTTTTCATTTCAACAATATGTATTTCTTCAAGTTCAGCAGAGGAACTGATTTGAAGCACCCAAAGGAACTGAGAGATAGAGAGACTCTCTTTTAGTTTTGGTGGATGTTGACTATTGGCCTGATAAATAGTATTTTAATGGGTCGGTTTATGATATAGGGTTTAACTAAGACTTGTACCATCTCTGTACACTGTAACATACAAAAAATGGCCAACTGTTGATCCATACTGTATGTCAATCTTATTGGATCATGGAGTGAATTTAGAGCATCAACCATGTTAACAAACTCATCCCTTGTTCCAGACCAGATTAGAAAGATATCTTCTATAAATCTCACGTACAAAATAAGTTTGTGCCCATACTCACTAAATATATGTTTTTGCTCATTCAGAGCCATATATAAATTGTCATACACCAGTGCTATGCTATTTTAGAGCTCACAGCAGTACTAGTAATTTGGGCATAATAGTCTAATCCATACATAAAGTGATCGTTTTTAAGTACTAACTCCGTAAGAAATGTAACAGGTGGTTTAGTGTGTGATACATCATAAGATGTTGTTGAATAGCCTCAATACCATCAGAATGGGGTATGGCTGTGTATTATGATTGTATATCAAGTGTAACTAGCCACACATCAGACTCGGGAAATATAAAATCTCTGATGTTATCAAGAAAATCAGACATGTCATGTATGTAACGAGTGGTCTTTTGCACCAGAGGCTGTAAAAATTGATCAACATACACCACAAGGGGTTGTAATAGTGACCCCCTGGCTGAAATGATGGGTCAGCCAGGGGGGTTCTCAAGGTGCTTATGAATTTTTGGCAACATATAGATAATGGGAGTGATTAGAAGCTCAACTGTAAGGTACTTAACTGTATCAGCATCCAGCCCAGTGCCAGATTAAGGTCCACATGGGCCTGGAGCTGAAATTTATGAAAGGCCTATTGCGTGCCTTGGCAGGAGGTGTGACAAGCGCTGCGGTGGGGGTGGTCTAAATAGTGAGTGTGGCCTGTGCCATGGGTGTGGCTATCTCCATGGAGGTCATAGCTAGTGCCTACCTTCAACAACTTAATAGAGGAGCAGAGCAACAGACACATATACACATACATACAGTTGGCGATTCTCCGTGATGCATGGGACAGCTACACAAATACAAATGACATACGCCTCCAAAAAACCAAGATTTTAGTGGGTCTTAAGTTATAGGGTAAGGCATTGCTACTAAGCAATTAAGTATTCATATAACAACAATTTCTTAACAGACCAATTTAAAAGGAAAACATTTTTAAAAGCGTGTGATATACGGGACTTTATGTTCACTTTCTGGACAATCATCCCAGTGGACGTCGAAGTAGGAATTTTGAAGTGGGGGTATGTGAAATGAAACAGAAGTACTGTTGCGCGCCAAAAAAGGGGGCATGGCCACTAAAAAGGAGTGTGTCCTTAACAGTATATATATTAGTGTGCCCCCTCCCCTCCCGCTCTGTATATACATCATTGTGTCTCCTCCTCTCCTAGCCTGTATATGCATAAGTCTGGGTAGAATCTATATCCCCATCGCCTTAAGGATCCTGATGTGACATCAGGTGAGGGCGGAGGTTGTCTTATGCTGTTACATCATTTTAATTTTTTCTCCAATCTAGGTTTGTTGCAAATTATTTTCTGGGGGTTTTTTTGTCTCAATTGTACCCTTGCCACACTTTGGGACTGGAGTCTTACTTTGCTCACCACAGGTTACTATTCCCAATAGATGGTGACGTTGACCCAGTGCATTTTGGGATGGAAAAGGTTCTCTCGGCAAAGGGGATCTAGGCGTTGCCAATTAGCGTGCCCCCTTCCCTCTTAGTGTGTATATGTATTTGTGTGCCCCCCCCCACTCCCCTACTAGTCTGTATATACGTCAGGGTGCCCTCCTCCCTAGTCTGTATATACTATAGTGTGCCCCCCCCCAGTCTGTATATACTGTAGTGTGCCCCCCCAGTCTGTATATACTGTAGTGTGCTCCCCTTCCCCTTCTAGTCTGTATATATGTTAGTGTGCCCCCGTAGTCTGTATATACTGTAGTGTGCTCCCCTTCCCCTTCTAGTCTGTATATATGTTAGTGTGCCCCCGCAGTCTGTATATACTGTAGTGTGCTCCCCTTCCCCTTCTAGTCTGTATATATGTTAGTGTGCCCCCGTAGTCTGTATATACTGTAGTGTGCTCCCCTTCCCCTTCTAGTCTGTATATATGTTAGTGTGCCCCCGTAGTCTGTATATACTGTAGTGTGCTCCCCTTCCCCTTCTAGTCTGTATATATGTTAGTGTGCCCCCATAGTCTGTATATACTGTAGTGTGCTCCCCTTCCCCTTCTAGTCTGTATATATGTTAGTGTGCCCCCGTAGTCTGTATATACTGTAGTGTGCTCCCCTTCCCCTTCTAGTCTGTATATATGTTAGTGTGCCCCCGTAGTCTGTATATGCTGTAGTCTGCCCTCTTTCCCTCCTAGTTTGTACTGTGTGCACATTATCATTCCCCCTCCTCTTAGTCTTTATGTACATTATTGTGTCTTGACTTTACCTATAATTTGTAGTCTGGTCCCTAGGCAAGGGCATAGCTACCATAGTGCAGGGATGGGCCACCTTCTCTGTCACAGATACATTTGTTATATACATTTTGCACCATTGGGTTTGGCATAGGGGCCCTTATAAACTTTACTTGGGGCCTACAATATATCATAGTAATGTGGTATAAAATGTACTGAAGGGCATTATTATATTATGTAATATGAACGGGGGCACTGCATTTCATAATGTGAATTGTGGGTGCTGTGTTGTATAATGTGTACTGGCAGACCTGCAATGTGTCATAATGTCAAGTAGGGCAATACTAGTGTTCATAAAATAAACTAGGGCACTATTATGGGGCATAAAATTAACAAATTGCAGAAAAGTGTCTCTCTAGAAGCATTGGGACAGGGGACCCTGCAAAATGTTGCTATGGGGCCCACAAAGTTCTGGCTACGTCCCTGTCCCTAGGTGTTTACCTGCTCTCATTACTTCTGTACCTGAACTGTAGGCACTACATTCCCATAGGAATGTATGCTGACATACACACATAATGGGCTTGATTCAGAGCTGGATCCAACGTGTCTCTGTGTGTATATATACAGTATACTCTATATGGTGTATGTATATATATGTATATATAAATATATATATATATATAAACAAATACTCTCCCTCTGCGCTTTTACACAACAAGAAAATGGGGAATATAGATATGGCTGCCCAAATTCCGCTAAGACCCTTGTTAGGAGGGACTAAAAATAGAAATATGTAGCAATAGAGGAATAGGCGCCCTTGGGATATACTTCCTCCCAATAATAAATAGGATTCAGCAGGAATCTCTAGACATGTATAAGTATATGTTTGCTCAATATTTTAGAGCATAAAAGTCACATTAACATGTTCCATATAAAATTTATTAAAACATAAAAACACAAGCAATGGTACAGAGAATTAAGTATCCATCCTTAACAAATGACACCAAACAATTATACAGAGGACAAGTAGAATAACTTTTACAGACTCCTCCTTCTCCTTATAGCAAGTTTGGAGATTGGTGTAACAAATAGAAAAATCCAACGCGTTTCGTCTTGCTCAAAGACTTAATCAGGGGTATATCTCGAATGCTTGATAAAAATTGATAGAATGTCAAATGAATTAACAAATAGGCGTTCAGGATACTTGAATACTACCCACACATCAGTGGGATATATAGATGAAAAATAGATTGGGCCCTCCTGCAGATCAGCAGTGTTAAGCTCAGTTCCAGTGGAATATATATATATATGTTGTATACTCTATATGGTGTGTGTATATATATATATATATATATATAGGCGTGCGCAGACGCCGACACAGGCGTGCCGCTCCAGACTTCCCCCCTTCGCCCGGTATCGGACTACCTCCTCCACCCCTTGCTCTGGGACATAAGACTGCTCACCTGGGACAAAGCAGTCTATGTTCTGGACGGAGAGGGGTAAAGTAGACCATAATGCAATGCAGGTGTCTTCGCACGTGTGTGTGTGTGTGTGTGTGTGTGTGTGTGTGTGTGTGTATATGTATATATATATACACACACACACACACATATATATATATGAAGATGGATAAGGTGTTTCTAAGCGACCAATGGTGTCACATAAAATTAGGGAAACCAAAAATATATAAAATATTTTACAATTTATTAAAAAACACACCAGTAAAAAACAATTATATTACCAAAACCACAGATAAATGATCAATTAAAATCTTTGGAGCAGGCTAAAAATACAGAAAATTTATCCATAAAAGATAAAAGGTAAAATGAGGGGACCATAGACTGCATAAAATAACGGTAAGACAAGATAAAAAAGAACCATAAAATTGCTTAACTTGAGAGGATGGGTTAAGTCTGGTAACACCCAACGCGTTTCGTCCTATCTGGACTTCATCAAGGGGTGATATGTGATTTGGACAGCTCAGATATATATACACATGCACTAATGTAATTACTACCTCACTTCCTGTCAGTTACAGGTTCAGAAATGAATACATTTTAAAGTGTCAAAATAAAGTGCTGGTGCTTCCTCTAAACTATTAACATACTGCTGAGGTAAAACGCTATGTTGAAAACCACTATTTTACTATTTGAAGGGTGTTTTAGACATTAAAAAGTCTTTTTCTCCGGACTTCCGTTTCGGGCTGTGGATGACATCACATCCGCCAGACTTCCGGCGTCGGATGACTCCTTCTGCGCATGCGCCGGCTCCGGCTGAAGGGCCTCGGATCCCTGTGCGCTACTGCGCCTGCGTCCGCTCGGTGTGGCCGGATGAGGTGATGCTTGATGTCCCTGCTCCTATCTTCAACATGCGGCGGCCATTTTCTCGTAGCATAACCTGCTAGCAGACAGTTCTTTTGGAAAGTGTAAGTCCCAGCGGCCATCTTTGATAGGGAAAATCAGATGCTACCCAATAGTGCTCGCAAACCGGGGTTGTAATTAGGCAATACAAAAGAAAAAAGAATAAAAAGAGAGTAGTTTAGTTCTCCGTTTGCAATGGCCCATTGCTAATTTCATTTGGTCCATATTCTCTGAATGTTAGATACGGATCACTTTAATATTGATAGATACTATATACGTTCGAATGGATTACCTTTATAAACTGATAATAAAGGGGAGTGACGGCAATAAATAACGATGATAGGTATTAGAGTTACACGAACATAGAGGGACCATAATAGTCCCCCCTGTGTACATATGTGTATATATTACACATCAACATACGTGCGTATATATGCATATGAAAACATAGATCTCCATACACATTTCTGTGCATGGTTTGATCATTTGTTGTTTTCATGTTCAAATTACATGTTCGTACGGATCCCCTGTATATTTAGCTCATACAATATACCACAGAGATTGCACCAGAGCTCCCCAAAGAATGATTGGTTTGAGAAGAGAGGCTTGAGTGAAAATGGAGGTATAGACAGCCTCATACTCCTCTTTCAGAAATACAGCACCCAGTCTTCCATGATGGTCTCCCGTCTATGTACTGGCTGGGCCCAACACTGCTTGCTTCCAAGATCAGGCGGAGTTGGGCATCTCCAGTGTGGTATGGCTGTAGTGGTGATACGAAGACAGAGGTGGACGGGAGGTGTATGAAGCGGAAAAGGAGGTAAGGAAGGTCACTCTGGTGATCAAGAGGAGATGCAAAAATTGGCTTACGTCATAGAAACGGGGCTATTTCATAGCCCTCGGTGAAGCCCTCTGGATGAAGGGTGTTCAATTCGAAAATCCAGTACATCTCCCTTCTAGATAGAAGGTTGGAAAGATCTCCACCTCTCTCTCCAAGTGCAAACAAGCCCGGCACTCACTTTGGGATACTCCAAATACCGGCTGTGGTGCCCTCCATAGGTTACGAATGTGGCGTGAATGTAAACAGCAAGATATAGCTGCACTCCACAGACTTGATAAATTTAATATCAGCTTTCTTTATTGCGTCCTATGCCGTTTCGGGTATTCACCCCTCATCAGGGACAAACATTAAAAAATACAACATAAACAGACAATATATATCCACAAACAAACAGTCATTGGGTGAGATTCAAATGACATATCACGCCCAATTTCCTTTCTAAAATGATCTCCGTTATCGCGCATATTGCGCCCATAGTAATCAGGTTTACTGTGTAAAGGGTTTGGTGCCTTGCTACTCCAGGGGGTAGCGAGCTGAAATAATGATACAACGTCCCTGAGGGCAGAAACAGAACGAGTGTGGAAAGGGGTGAAAAGAATTGAATCCCACCCATTATGTTAACAAAGATCACCTGTCCCGCGACGCTGCTCCCACCCAGCCGCTGCTCCTACACAGAAACTGAACGTCAGCAGACAGCGCCTGGACCAGGTAAGCAAATAGGAAGGCGCAACTTCCGTTGCTAGGGAATGCTGAACAATAAACAAATAATTGTATAAACCTTCACCAAATACATAATACAATAATATATGGAGCACCACAATTCTAAAACACTGCAATGTACTAGAATATCATTAATATCATGTTAATGCATATAGCAGTTTCAAACACATAAACTGACGAGACGGAGGTTGAGACGGCTATGGATCAGATGTTTGATAATTTCTGCTGAGAGGTTATCCCAGAAATGAATTACTAAGCAGCAGAAATAAGGCCCTGAATAAATCTAGGGATTCATTGGTGACACAGACTAGGCCCATGATGTCTAATAGCGGTGTAGTATCTGCACGTACTCCGTGGGTAAACAGATACACAACCGCTACTGACAATATCACTGAACGAGCAAAAAATCTCTCGTCTATAATAAGCACAGATAGTGATCTACCGTCTTTGAGAGATACACGTTTACTTCCGAGTTATACTAGAGGCAAGAGTATTGCTGATAGGGTTGTTAAATAAGATGTACCTCCTCTCCCGAAGCAGAAGCTGGCTTCTCCCCACCTTCAGAGA